>NC_072042.1:6749006-7101855 GCF_027791375.1 Indicator indicator | reverse complement strand
GCAAGGTGGTGAGGGGCTGCGTGCTGCAGCCCCCTGCTCTTCCCAGCAACTCCCCCTAGCCTAGGAAACCTTCCCCACCCCGCGCTGGTGCCAGCAGGGCCCAGGAGCACCCACCCCCCCATAGGCTCACCCCGGACAGCCTCCTCCCTGCCCGGTATGGGCACCGCCGGCTGCTGCCGCTGCCCGCCTGCCCACTCCCGGGGGGCTGGGAGGTATCGGGGGGCTCCATGCTGGACCCCACGCAGCGCAGGCAGCTCAGCCCACAGCAGGCTGCGTTGTTTGTTTGGCTGCCGTGTGCCGTGGGGAGCAGATGGGGTTCTGCCCCCCCACAGGGCAGTGACGAAAGCAGGACACTATCAGTGCCACCGGGGAACTATCTGGGACATCACCGCTGGGTGCTGAGATAAGGCTGAGGGTGCCTCGGCAGGGCAGCCCGCGGATTGCAGGGGTCTGGGTTTGTTTGGGAGGGGCAGGCAAAGGGCAGCTGTGTTTGGGTGCACAGGGAAACTGAGGCATGGGCAGGGCAGGGAGGTGGGTCAGGAAAAGACTGGGGTGAAACAACACAGCTGCTGCCCAGTGCCACAGGGACACTCCTGGCCTGGCTGACACTTCCCCACCCCTTCCTCCTCAGCATCCCATCCCCCGAGGAACTCCATGCTGGCCTTCGGGGTGGGGGTCCTTCCTCCACAGCCCATTGGTCCCCCCCCCAGCAGCTAGGGACTCACCCACTCAGGACATCACTCACCTCTTGCAGGGGGATGAAGGCACTGGGACCCTTCCCCAGCTCCTGGGTGACTTCGATTCCCCTGTGCTGGAAGGCAAAAGCACTTCAGGCGGCAGCCACCGAGTGCCAACGGGGGCAAAACGCAGGCGATGGTGGCACAGGAAGGGGTGACTCAGGAGCCAGCCCATGGGGGCCACGCTGCACTCGCCCCCGCAGCCTGAGTCAGGCCGGGCAGCACCTGATGGAATGGGGCAGGGCTGCTGCCGTACGCCCCGGGAGGCCACACGGCGGGGACAGTCCCCAGCGCGGGACAGGACGATGGAGAGTCCCTCGGCTGCAACTCGGCCACCCCCGGCAGCCTGCGGGTCCTGCGGGGTGGGGGAGCTGGCAGCAATGGCTTGGCCGCAGCTGTGGTTTGCAGTCACAGCTCAGTCTGTCACCAGGGTTCCCCTTACCCACGATGGGCACCACGCGTGGGTAAAGTTCTGCGTGGGGCTGGGCTTCCCCTCCCCACATCCCTCAAGCAGCTTCACACAGGAACGACCTCCCCCCGCGGCTGCTGGTCTCCCCAGCCCAGGTCTTGGCTCCTTTCTGCCTGCCCTGTTGCCCTGGGGCAGAAAGAGCCTTCCCATGCCACCTGCAGGATGCCCACAGGGGTGGGATGGGGATGCCACAGGCTGCCCCCCCCCCATCCAGAGCTCTCCTGCCAGCACCAAATGTGCAGGCAGGATGTGAGCCCCAGGGACAATTGAAAGGAGAGGAAATGTCCTTGAGTGGCACTAGGGCAGGTTTAGGTTGGACATCAGAAGAAACTTCACTGAAAAGGTTCTCAGAGCCTGGCACAGCCTGCCCTTGGAAAAGGCTGAATGCCCATCCCTGGAGGGGTTTCCAAGGGGCAGAGCTGTGGTGCTGATGGCCATGGGTTAGCCCCAGCCTGGGCAGTTCGAGAATGGTTGCACTGGAGGCTCTCAAAGAGCTTTGTCCACCCAAAGGATTCTGTGATTCACCAGGAGAGAGAGCAGAGAGCTGGCTGGGCACAGCAGGTACCTCATGCCAGCTGCTTCTAAATTATTCCCGAGGTGGCAGGCACAGCCTGGCACCCTCACACCAAGTGGGACAGCAGCAGGTGACCACGCAGCAGCTGTCAGGGTGGCCATGCACCCCTCCATGTGTCAGGCAGCAGGTCAGGGCACAGTTCAGGCTCCTGCAGCCACCCTGGCAGAGGGGGCAGTGCCCATGGCCAGTGGCTCCCAGCACACAGAGTGCTACTGCCCTGAGTCACCATGAAGGAGAGACCAAGGTGACAGCAGGAGCAGGCTCATGCCAAGCTCATGCCATCACTGCTGAGCTGGCTCGTGCTGACTCATGGTCTAGGGAGAAACTCCACAGCTTGGGGTGGATCAGAAACTTCCTTGGTGCTCCAGGAGGCTCCCTGGGAGGGGACACCACAGACGCAGGACTGCCAGCCCAGATGGCAGCCATGGGTGCCCAACTTGCCTCCTTGCTTGCAGGTGACAGCTCAGGGTGACCTTTGAAGGTTCTGCTGCATGATGCAATCCCCAGGGGTGCTGCTGCTAACCCTCACCGTGGCACTACCACCAGGTACCACCTCCTGCTTCTTCTGGTGGGGAAACTGAGGCACAGAGGCAATGCCACGACCTGTGTCAGCCACACAACCTGCTCCCAGGTGGCACAGGGCAGGTGAAAGTCTCAGTGGACACACAGGGGGAAGGAGATAACCCCCCAGGAGTGGGAAGATGGTGTGCCCAGCAGCAAGTGCCCCCAGCACCGGTGCCAGTGCTTAGTCAGGTGCTGGAAGCTCATTCCCAGTGTGGAGGTTAAGGAAACACCACTGCAGGCAGCTGTCAGAGCAGGTTTGCCCCTTGTAGCCAGGCTCCTGCAAATCCCTGGGCAGGAGGCTGCCCCTGGGCTGTACCAAGGGGAGTGAGCCCAGTGCCAGGGCTCAGCCCCACTGACGCACAGAGTCGACGTGCAGGAAGCAGCCCCCTTGGCACAGCCCCAGCCCAGCCAGCTCCTGGAAAGCAAACCCAGCTGCCACTAACGCTCCAGCACAGAGGTCAAAGGGATCCCCAAATCCTTCCAGGCCTCAGTCTGGTCACCTAAGGAAGCTTCCTGGCAAGGAGGAAGAGCAGAACCTTGCAGTCCTCCACCACCGCTGCACGCAGGAACTAACCTGAGGAGCTTCCACGGTGGGTGTGAAGGTCTCAGCCCACGGAGTTTCAGTGGGACCTGCCAGACGTCAGTGCAATCCCCACCAATGCCGTCCTTCCTCCCCCAGTCTGCTCCAAAGCACCAGCTGCAGCTGGCTCATGGTGGGGCAGCTGCTGGAGGCTCCCCAGCATCAAGCCACCCCCTGCCAGGGTAGAGTCACCTCATCCCCAGGAGCCCTGGGCTGGCTTCCAGCGCCTCAGCCTGTCCCCAGCGCCCCGCGGCTTTAGATTCGTTGCGAAGGAGCAAGAGACCACGGCATGGCCCTGCCTGTTGCCTCCCTGCCACCGGTACGGGGAGGATGGCTCCCGGGGTAGGACGGACGGCACACAGCGGCCACGGAGGCGAGCACGGGGACACGAGCCAGGGAGACACAGCGGTCCCGGATGGGGGATGGACGGACAGGACGGGGGACACAGTGGCACCGGTGTGGGGGACAGCGGTTCCCGAGTGGGAGGAAAACGACAGAGGGGCGGAGACAGCGGTGCCGGGCGGGGGGGACACAGACAGGGGACAGAGAGGCGTAGGGGAGAACCCCGAGCCCAGCGCTTACCTGGCCAGCTCCGCAGCCGCGGTACTCGCGGCACTCCTGCAGCCTCCCGGGACAGCACGGCGAGGCCGGCGGCAGCATGGCTCACGACCCTCCTGCAGACACCCCCAAACCCCCCACCTCGTCCTGCCGCCGCGGCCGCATTCATAGCACGGAGACACACACCCCGGAAGTATTGACCAATGGTAACGTGGAGGCGGGGCCAAGGCACAGCCGCAGCCAATAGAGGGGGGTGGGGCGGGGCCGCTGGGGCGCTGTAGTTCCAGGTGGGCTTTGGGGCTCCGCCGGGGTGAGGGGGCCAGGGACTGGTTTGGATGGGAAGGGACCTGAAATGTCACCTTGTCCGGCAGCCAGCAGGGACATCCCCGACTGGAGCAGGCTGCTCATAGCCCCAAACAACCTGACCTGGGGTGGTTCCATCTCCCACCTCTCTGGGCAGCCTGGGCCAGGGTCTCACCGCCCTTTCAGTTCAAACCATCCCCCCTTGTCCTGTCCCCATCCCTGCAGGTGGTCAAGAAAGGTGTTGGCCATGCCAGCAGGGGTTAGTGGCCGCCGTGGTGCTGGGTTGATGTTTGGGCTGGATGATCTCGGAGGGCTTCTCCAACCCAAACCATTCCATGGTGCTGTGATCAGAACAGATCAGGAGCAGTGCTGAGTACCTGGCTCCAGCCAGCTGAGATGGGGCTGTAGAGCAGGCAGGACATGGGGTGCTGGGGAGCGCTCAGCCATGCTTGGCTGCTCATGCCCCTGCTCTGCAGCCAGTGCCCTGGCAGTGCCCATCTGCTGCAGGGCAGATGTCCTCCTGGCACAGCCCTTGATGTCTTCTGCTGGGATATTTTTGTATGAAATGCTTGGCTGCATCCCCAGCCCCTCCCTGCAGCTGCCCCACTGCCTGGCACACCCACACAGCCCTGGGGTGATAGGGGCTGAAACACCACCTCTAGTGCCAGGGGAGCATGGGGCTGGGTGCCCCTCAAAGCAGGCACCACCCAGACCTTGCAGCAGATAGAATCAGTCCCCACATTGTTCCTCTCAGATGACCCAAGTGCAAAGAAAGCCACCTCGGGGTGACCAGATGTCACCCAGACCCCCCCACCCTCATTGCAGAGCTGAGCTTGACAAACATCCCTAAAAATAGCCCAGGCTGAGCGCAGGCTACAGGGCCCCAGGAAGGGGACAGGGACAAGGAATAGAGGACTGGGAGGCATCAGCACCGTGCCATAGTGTTGGCTGTGGCTGTGCCACCCAGGCAGGCTGATAGGGAGAGGCAAAGTTTCCTGAAGAACAGCAGCCAAGAGCTGCCCTCCCAGCCCCTGTCTGCAGAGCCACCCCGGAGGGCCAGGCAGGGCTAGGGCAGGGCCTGAGGTGCTCTCACAGGCCAGATCCTGACAGGACAAATGCTGCAGCCCCACAGCAAGGCAGAGCTGACTGCTAAAGGGCAGCTCAGACAACCAGGGTTGGCTGGGGACAGCTCTGGACTCTTCTGCTCCTTCAGTGCTGCATCACCCCAGTGCTGGTGGCCAGCCCAGGCCCCAAGGGAGGCAGCAGAGATGTGTGGAGGGAGCTCCTGGGGCACCTGCAGCAGGCCAGAGCAGCACTGTTTGAGTGTTTCCTCTCCTGGTGTGCTCTGCTCCTGCCCAAGGATCAAGGAGCTGGGATGCCACCAGGGTTGGTCACCCCACAGCCCCCCACTAACAGCAATTAATTTTAAAGCCTGAGGGCCCCAGGATGTGGTGCCTGAGCCAGCACTCCCAGAGAGCCCCAGGAATGAGGGAGGAATGGAAGGGAGCATCCTGGTGGAGAACTACCAGCTGCTGAAGTTGGTTTAGCTCTGCTGCAGGTTTAGTTCTGCTGTGGACACCCAAAGCTTAGATTCATTTGCCTGCTAAAGTTTCAGATGCTTGCCAGGGGCTCTGCAGGTTTGCAGAGGAGATATTGATTCAAGTAATACCTAAAAATGAAGCCATCTGGGGCTGGGAGCTCAGGAAATGCTTTGCAAGAGGTTTTGGGTTTTTTTGGGTTTTTTTTGTGCCCTGCAAACACAACCACCTTCAGCTCCCCAGGTCACTGCTGCAGAGACTTTGAACTTCTGCATCCTCAGGCGAGGTTTCTGCTGGAAGCAGGCCAGGGGTGACTCACCTGAAAGGAGTGGAATGGGAAAAGCACTGAGCACACAACTGCAGCTCTCCTTCTGGAGCCTGATTTGCCACTAGCAGGTGGCTGAGATTGAGATGGCTGCAGCCCTTGGACAGCTGCAGCTCCACTGCAGGGAGCTCACTCGCTGCCAGGCCTGGGGGCTCCTAAAGCCCTGAACAGAAACAAAGACACCACAACCCCCTAGGAAGAAATTCTTCCCCATGAGGGAGGTGAGGCACTGGAACAGGTTGTCCAGAGGCTCCAAGCCTGGATGTGTTCAAAGCCAGGTTGGATGAGGCCTCGGTCTAGTGGGAGGCGTTGGAGTCACGGCAGGGGGCTGGAACTGGGTGGTCTGTAAGTTCTCTTCTACCCCAAGCCACTCTGTGATGCCTCAATGGTTCTGTGCACCCTCCTGCCAAGGCTCAAACTGCTCTAGAGGCAGCAGATGAAGCCCAGACAGCAGGAAGCATGCAGGCAGCTAAAGGCAGGAACCAGCCAAGGTCTGCCCAGGAGGGGCAAAACCCACCCAGAACCCCTCTGAGATCCTCCCTGCAGCTCTGCCCAGGCACAGACCGAGCAGCCCCAGAGCCAGGGCGCAGGAGCTCCGAGCTCTTCAGCTGGCCCCAGCTCTGCCTGCTGACTGGAGCTCAGCCTATGGCAGACCAGCCCTTGCCACCTGCTGACAGAGCTCCACAGGAGCCTACCTGGGCACTTTCCAGGGCACCTTCCAGGTTTGTGCTGTGCTCAGCACTGTAAAGCTGCTTTGAGCGCTGCTGGCACGCTCAGGCAGTGCCAATGGGCCAGGGCCAAGCTCACCCAGGGCTGGCCTCCCCCTGGGCAGTCTCAGCAGGCTGGGAGCTGGAGCTCCAGGCAGCTTCATCTGAAATGGAGCTGCTCAGAGCCACAGAGGCAAGGCTCAGCTCAAGGTCACCCAGGGAGAGGCTGAACAGACCCTGCTGGTGTGGCAGCCACTCCCAGGGCCTCCCCTGCAGCCCTGCTGGCCTCAGGCAATCAGGAGACCTCCAACCTCATCCAGTCCAACCCTGACCCAGCACTGCCAGAACAGCACCAACCCATGGCCCTCAGCACCACAGCCCCAGGCATGGAGACTCCACCACTGCCCTGGGCAGCCTGGGCCAGGCCTGGACAACCCTCAAGGGGCAGAAATTGTTCCTTATGGCCAACCTAAACCTCCCCTGGGGCAACTTCAGGCAGTTTCTCCTTTCTCTCCAGTCTTAATCTCCCTCTTTCAGTTCAGACCATCACCCCTTGTCCTGTCCCAATAGGCCCTGCTCAAAAGTCTGTTCCTAGCTTTCTGCTCAGCCCTTGAAGCACTGAGAGGCCACCAGAAGGCCTCCCTGCAGCCTGCTCCAGGCTGATTGGTTCCAGAGACTGGAGGAATAACAGAGAGATGGGAAAAGTGCCCTAGTGAGGACCATTTCACAGAAGCTATTTTTCTTCCTGGCATTTAGCTCTGCACTTGGGTGTTAGTCACAGCCCAGCAGCTCTCTGCTGTGTGAACCTGCAGGAGGAGCTGTCCAGGGGTTTGCCTTTGCCACCCTGCACTGCCAGCAGTGCTCTGGAACAGCCATTCAAGGACACAGAAGCTCCTCTGCCTGCCCGAGCTCGGCCAGCAGTGCTGCTGGCACCAGAGCACAACCTGCAGGGCTCCAGATCTGTCACCACCAAACTGCTGCTGCAAGATTAGAAGCTTTCACCCTCCAGTTTCTCCTCTAGGCTTGTGGCTAAGGGGGAAGCTTCAGAGGCACAAAGGGCTTCACTCACCTAAAGAACCTCCTGACCTTGGCCTTTCTGTCTCTTACTGAGAATGTTTTGTTTCTGTTCTGCCTGCAGAAGAAAACCAAGAGCAGACCTGGTGGGCTCCAGCTGGATGGGTCCAGGGAAGCTGATGTAACCAAGGAACGAGGATCCTAGCAACAGGCTGCAGCCCAGCATTTAAAGAGAGAAACAAAGGCAGGAGCGAACAGACAATAGCGAAACACCGGCTCCAGCCCATAGGCAGCAGACCCCAAGGCAGCAGGGCTGGGAAGAGATCAATCGGGGCCGCGGAGGGCAGGCTGCGAGGTGTTCGTAAAGGCCCAAGAGAAGTTCCAGCCACAGCAGAGGATTGTTTCAAACACTTTTAGAGCTGCCAGGTTCTGTACAAATCGTCCTTGGTACAAAGATACAAACCCTGGGGACTGCACCCCGCGGCCACCGCCTGCAGGAGCATCCCACTCCCCTCCCGCAGGCTGTGCACGGGGCCCTCGTCCCCTGCTGGTTGTTTTCCGTGTCTTAAGAGAAGCAAAATAAAAGCAACCCCCCACACCCCCTCAGTTATCCCTCCCCCCCCCCCCCCCCCACTGCACCCCCATGGGCTAAAAACAGTGAAGTACAAAAGTGGGTGAAGCCCTCCTGCTGCCAGCTCTGCCAGAGGCTAACAAGGGCTTGGGTTCCCCCCCGACACACACCTTTTTTTCTTGTTTTCACCATCAGAAGCCTCTCAAAACCCCCAACAGCCCCAAGCCAACCCCCACAGGGCAGTGGCTGCTGCTGCAGCTGCTCTTTCCATGCCACTGTCACCCAAACAAAGTGCCTGAGTCAAGTCCTCTTCAGTAACAAAAGGGATGGAAAAGAAAATTCACAATTTGCAGTAAAAATCCTAACAAGCCCTGGCAGAGTGGCTGACCCTGCCTCAGAGGGGGGGGGTTTGTCCTCCTCACCACCCCCCTTCATCCCTCACTCCTCTGCCCTGAGACCCCTGAGATGTTTCTTCTAGCCCTGGCCAGGGCTGGGTGCAGGATGTGGGGGATCTGGGGGTGCCTCCCCCCACCCTAACAGAGGCCAAGTGCCTTTTTTGCTCCTCCTCACAAGCACCAGGGCTGGGCAGCTCCCAGCCCAGGTGGCCTCCCTGGCAGTTGTGCTGTAGGTGCTGTGGGTGCTGTGTCTGACAGCACCTCCCTGCTCCAGGGAACTCATAGCCCTTTTATGCTGCTGGTCTCTGATCAGCAGTGAGAAACATCCCTGGAGAGCCCTCCCCAAACTCCGCCTGGCTTGGGGCACTGCCTGAGGAAGAGCTCCCTGGAGCCAGCCTGGCTCTGGCTCCTGGATCTGGGAGGCAGTGAGGGGAGAAGAGAATGAGCTCCACCCAGGAGCCAAGGGAACAGAGAGGACATCCCAGCCGTGAAGTCTCCTTGTGAGGAAATGGAGCAGGAGAGGCTGGGCCACACCAGGCTGAAGTCACTGAACCTCCAGAGGTCACCAAGCCACCAGGAGGGAGGCAGCTGGGTGGGTTTGGGTCTGTACTGCCCCACTCTGGCTCCTGACCCACCCAAGACAAGACAGAAGCAGGCAGTGGAGTTTGCCAAGCTGACAGAGAAAAACAACCCCAAAGCTCTCAGGCTAAACACAGAGCCCCCCACTTTGGAGGCAGCTTCAAAGAGATGGATCAGCTGCTCCCAGCAGAGGCACAGCCCCCAGGAGCAGCTGCTGGGCTGGGGAGTTGTCAGCTTCCTTCTGAAGAGGGCCCAGCTGAAGACAGAAATCAAGCTCCCAGCATAGGCAGCTCCAGCTTGCTCTGCACGACTGCTCCCAGCTCTGCCCTCCCGGCAGCAGGTTGGGAAGGGGTAAGAAGTCTCCAGCAGCAGATTCCTGTTTGCTAGTGGACAGGGCTGGCAGTGGTAGGAGCTGGGTAGGCAAAAACCATTTTCCTCCAGAAAGCAGTTTTCCAGGAGCAGGGATTGAGGATGGCTGGGACCTCTCCCCATGGATCACCGTGGTCCAGATCAGAATTCAGCAGGGACCAGCCCCAGCCCCACTGCAGGATGCTGCTGGAGGCAGCAGGATGGTGACAACACAGAGGTTTGGGCTCCCAGCAGCCAGGCAGGTCCCCAGGCTCCTTGGCTTCATGCTGGGGAAAGCTCCCAGCCTGGGACGTTGCTTTAGGGGGAGGTGATGGCTCCAGACTTCTCAGGCTTCTTGCCCTTGGAGAGGGCAGCTGCCTGCTTTAGGAGTTCTCTGTTCTTGGCCTGGAAACAGAGGAAATGGGGAGTTTATGGAACAGCTCAGTAGCAGCTCTTGGGATCACAGAATTATGGAATTGTTTGGGTTGGCAAAGCTCTCTGAGGTCATCCAGCACAACCCTCAACCCAACCCCACCATGGCCACCAAACCATGGCCCCAAGTGCCATGGCCACACATTTCTGGAACACCTCCAGGGCTGATGACTTCACCACCTCCCTGGGCAGCCTGTTCCAACCCCTGACCACTCTGGCAGTGAAGAAATTTTCCCTAATGCCCAACTCAAACCTCCCCTGGGAAATTTGAAGCCATTTCTGTCACCTGATACCAGGGAGAAGAGACCAACCCCCACCTCACTGCAACCTAGAATGCTAGAACCAGACTTGATGGTTAGAGAAGGGTTGGACTCAGTGACCTGAAAGGTCTTTGCCAACCAAAAGGATTCTGTGCATCCTTCCAGAGCTGAGCAAGATGAAGGCCTTGGGAAGGTGTCTGGCAGCTCTGCAGGAAGCACATTAAACCAAGAAGGCTCTCACCTGTAACTGCTCCATGACCTCCTTGTGTGTCTTCTCCATTTGGTTCATCTTGGCCCTCATCTGCGACTCTTGGTACTGCAGGTCAGCCTTCAGCTCTGTGATCTGCAGAGGGAACAGAAAGGAGCAAGTGAGCTGGAAGGGGAACTGAAGGCCTCCACCCTGCCCTGAACAGGGCTCTGCAGCAGTGCTGTGAGCCTGGGTGAGTCCAGAGACCTGCTGGGCTGGGCTGGGAGAGAGCAAGGAGACCATAACCAGGGCAAGGAGTGGCTCAGGGCTCTTCCCACAGGGAGCAGCAGTTTGCCCTCTGTCTGCTCCCTCACAGAGGTCACTGAGACAGTGGCCAGAAAACCTTTTCTGAAAGGAGATCTTCTGGGTGGGGCCAGAAAGCTTCTGACCTTGGGCAGGAGGAGCCTGGAAGCATCCAGAAGCTGTCCTGCTCCCTCCAAGACACAAAACCAAGCCCTGCTGGAGCTGGAGCTTGGGGAGCACACCAGGGAGCTGTGGGGAGAAGCAGGCCAAGGGCTGTTACCTTCTTCTCCTTCTCCAGGATCATCTGATCCTTCTGGTGCAGCATCTTTTTCAAGGTAGCCACCTCCTCCTTCAGCTGGGCAATGATAACAAAGTGGTCAGTGCCAGGGGAGTCCAGGGCCAGGTCTGGAGAGAAGCTGCAGCAAAGGAGAGGGAAAGACTCAGCACAACCCTACTGGGGAGGAGAGAAAGGAAAGGCAAGAAGCAGCCTCCAGCAAGCAGCAGAAGCTGCTGCCTGGATCCCTCCAGCTGGGAGCAAGCCCTGGCTCACAGCAGGCTCACCTGTCCCCGTTGGCAGATATGGCATCAAACTTGGCTTTCTTCTTTGGGATCTCATTCTGGATGGAGGAGGTGGATAAGGTTTTCTGGCTAGAAGAGGAGGAAATGAGCTGTCAGAGCCTGAGGCACTCCCAGGCCAAGGCAGAGCAGCAGATCCCCACCCACTCTGAACCTAACCAAACACTTCTGAGAGCAAGCACAAGGATCACAAATTCCTTCCTTCAGGAGTAGCTGAGACTGCAACAGCAACCAAGATGTCAGCTAGAGCAGCAGGCAGGGGAAGAGCTCAGGCTTGAAGCTGCCATTTCCATCCTTCCATTTTACCAGTTTGGATTTAACTGTGAACAAACCCAGGGGGCTGAAGCACCAAGGCTCAGCCCAGCACCGTGGGGTCTGCAAACCAGCACAGCCCTTTAGCCAGATCCTCCTCACCCCTGGGGCAGCCTAGCCCTGCTCCCAGTGACTCCAGAGGTGCATCTCTGTGCTCAGCCTGCAGAGCCCCAGCCCCTGCTGCAGCTCACCTGTTGTAGTGGCTGCTGCTGCTGAGCCTGTACTGCTCCTTCTCCTGCAGACTGCCCCGGGAGGAGCTGCTCAGGTGCTTGCACTGCTCTTTGGTCTTCTGCAGCACCCTTTTGTAGGACAGGGTGCACAGCCAGCACAGCAGCTTGCCATCCACCTGCAGGGAGAGGCAGGAGTTATGCTCTTGTCTCCTGCCTGCACACCAACCAGAGAAGGCAACAAGTGCCTTGGAATGATGGAAGGGTTTGGGTGGGAAGGGACCTCCAAAGCTCATCTGGTCCAGCCCCTGCAGCCAGCAGGGACATCCCCAACCAGAGCAGGTTGCTCAGAGCCATAAACAACCTGACCTGGTGCCAGGGATGGGGCAGCTCCCACCTCTCTGGGCAGCCTGGGAGAGGGGCTCACCACTCTCAACATCAATAATTTCTCACTTCTCTCCAGTCTCAATCTCCCTCTTTCAGTTTCAAATCATGCCCCTGTTCTGAGCAGACCTGGCAAAGATCAGCATCACAGAACTGCTTGGGCTGGGAAAGCCCTCTGAGAGCATCCAGTCCAACCACCAACCCAGCACCACCACAGCCACTAAGCCATGGCCCAAGTGCCACAGCCACACACTTCTTGAACACAGTACAGGGGCTCAAAGCCAAAACTGCCCCAAAACACAACTCCCACAGCACAGCTCAGCTCCAGAGACCCCCCTGAAGCAAAAGTGCCCCGCAGAGAGCATCTGAAGGCCAGAGGAGTGCTGGGATCAGCCCTTCCGCCTGCCCAGCTCCTGCCAGGCCGCTGTGCTTGCCCTGGTGGCAGCCTGGCCTGGTGCCCACCTTCCTCCTGTCGTCCTTCCTGTCAAAGGCGCAGTGCTGCTTGCACTGCTCGCAGGCCTGGGGGGGGCCATGCTTCTTCTCCGAGTTGGTGCAGCGCTGGCACTTGTTGCCGATGAAGGCTGCGATGATGTTGCAGTACTGGCAGGGCTTGGGCTGCAGAACAGCAATAGGCAGGGTCACAAAGCAGGCAGGGAAGAGACCTTCAGACCACCCAGTCCAAGCTTCAACCCAGCACTGCCAGGGCACCACCACCCCATGGTCCTCAGCACCACAGCTCCGGGGCTCTGAAACCCCTCCAGGGATGGGGACTCCACCACTGCCCTGGGCAGCCTGGGCCAGGCCTGGACAACCGTCAGGGGGACGAAATTTTTTGTCATGTCCAACCTAAACCTCCCTGGGGCAATCTGAAGACATTTCCTCCTGTCCTGTCACTTGTTCCTTGGAAGAGGAGACCAACCCCCACCTGGCTCCAAATTTTCAGGGAGCTGTAAAGAGCAAGGAGGTCTCTCCTCAGCCTCCTCTTCTCCAGGCTCAACACCCTCAGCTCCCTCAGCTGCTCCTCCCCAGCCCTGTTCTCCAGACCCTTCCCCAGCTTCCTTGCCCTTCTCTGGACCTGCTCCAGCCTCTCAATGTCCTTGGAGTAAGGGCCCCAAAACTCACCCCAGGATTCAAGGTGTGGCCCCAGCAGTGCCCAACACAGGGGACAATCCCTGCCCTACTGTCACACCATGGCTGACGTTTAGCACCCAAGTAACTTATCAGGCACCAGGAAATCTTTAGCCAATCCCTATCACCAAACCAGAAACAACCAAAGCTGCTTTTCCAGATCTCAGACAAGCAGGGACAAAAGATTTATCCCTGCTCCCTGCAGCAGCCTGGGCTCTTGTTTCTACTGGAAATGGAATTATTCATCTCCTGGCCTCAAACAATGCAGAGCTGCTCTTTTCTGGACTAACAGAGCAAAAAAGGCAAAAGCTTCCTGCTCAGGGGGCCTGTGCCACTGACCAGTCCTGCTACTAGAGCAGAGCCAGCCACAAACCGCTCCAGGGCTCAGCCACGGAGAGATGGCAGAGGGCGGGGGGTGAGGAGCCTGCTCCCTACCGTGCCGTAGAGCTTCACGTTCTGAGCACACTTCTTGCAGATTGTGTTGGTCTTGCTGTGGAGGTGAGCACAGAACATCCCATCAGCACCTCCCCAGGGACAGCTGGACCCTCCCTCCCCAGAGAAATGAAACCTCTGTGGTTAGCATCCCAACTCCCTTAGCTTCTGTCTCCAGTGGCAATGCTGCAGTCCCCCCAAGCAGGGACTCTGGGTTCAGGGTGGGGCTCCTGTCCCTGTCTGCCTGAGGATAATTTCCCCCAGAGGTGGCACTGCAAGGAGGGATCTTTTGATGAAGCTGCCTAGGTGACACCAGGTTTTTATCCTCACAAACACAGGAGCCTGACTGCTGCCTAACTGGCAGGGGGTGTGATTCAGCACTGCTGACAGCCTGGCTTCTCAAGGAGCTCTGCTCTGGATGAGGAGGTTAAGGCAGGTCAGGACAGAGGGGGATTTGTCCAGCACAGGTAAGAACATCCCTGGGGTTACCTCTGTCCTTCCTCTGTAAGCTACAGAACTGGCAAAAGTTCAGTTCAAAGAGGCACAGTTAAAGGAAACACCTCAGGAAATAACTTTGGGAACCAGCAATTGGGTAAGAGAAAAACTCACGGGAAGAGGCATTTAGATCCTCCACTAGCAGATGGATCTGAGCCCTGTCCAAGGAGAACAGCCAAGCAAAAGTGCAGGTCTAAGGACACCACAGAGGCACAAGAGACCTGCCCAGCTGGCTGCTGAAGGCCAGAGGTCCCCAACTCCCCCACAGCACCAATCTACAGGCTAAGGCTCAGTCAGGGCAGGGGTGGACACACTCCCTGGGTCTGCCTGCTCTGAAGCAGGTGCTGCTGTCCCCAGACATTACCTCTCCTGCTGGAATTCTGTCCTGCAGTAGGTGCATTTAACAATGGGATGTGCAATCCGGCACTCCTGCAACAGCAGAGCCTTTGGTGAGCTGCAGCCTTCATCCTCAACTCCCAGATCCCCCCTGACCTCCACTCCCATGGACATTCCGCACACTCTGAACATTTCCTCCCTGTACAGTCATGGGCTGAGAGCAGAGGAAGGGTGACAGGGCTGGTGTGTCACAGGTGAGCCAGAAGCAAACTGAGGATCCTAGCAAGGATTACTTGTGCCCAACACCCACAGACAAGGGTCACGGTGCTTGGCCTTCCCTGCCCAGGCACAGACAGGCAGTTCTGCCACAGCTATTCACACCTCTGCCCTGCACCAGCTTCCTGTGCTGGAAAGACTCCAGCCCCACTCTCCTCTCATCCCTTGCCTCAGAGGCTCCCCTGTGCTCCCCTGCTTTGCACCATCTGTCTCAGCAGTCCCAGGCCACTTCACCTCCTGCTGTCTCAACCCTGACCTTGTTCCTCCCTGTGCAAACTGCCACACAACCAGAGTGATCCCCCAAACCCACTTCCCTCCTTCAAGATACCATGAGACCTTCCCCAAACGTCCCCAGACCCTCCCAAACTCCTCAAACATCCCCAAAATACCACAGGCCTCTCCCTTTGCTAACAGCCTCCCTCACACACAGCCCTTCAGTTGCCCCTAGGCCTCCCCTGATGAACAGCACCCACCTCCAGCCCCCCCAGTCTCTCCAACACCCTCCAAATACCCAAACAGCCTTCAAGGCTCTCAGGTACCCCTAACAAAAAAAAACCAGCCCCTCAACACCACAGCCCCTCAACACCACAGCCCCTCACTGCTCCCAGGCTCTATCAGCTACCTCCACACCTCCACCCCGCTCAACCTCCCTTCCCTGCTCCCAGGCTCCCACCTAAACAGCCCACGACTGCCCGACCTGTACCCCCAGGCCCCTTGATACCCCAGACCAAATAGATACTCCCAGGACCACCCCATAAACACCCCTCAAAGACCTCCAAGTCCCTCTAAAAGTTCCCAGACCCCTCAAAAACATCCCTTGTCCTCGCTGCCACCCACGCAGCCCTTCACCCCCTCAGAGCCCCCCGCCCTTCTCAGACAGGTCCTGTTCTCCCAGGGCCTTCCGCGGCAGCCCCGCAGCCCTCCCCAGACCTTGCAAAGCTGCTGGCCCTGGCTGAGCGCCTCGAAGGGGAAGCGCTGGTGGCACTTGGTGCAGGCGTAGAGCGCCGCCATCCCGCCGCCCGCTGACAGGCGCGGCCCGGCCCGCCCCGGGCCCCTCCGGCCGCGCGGCCCCTCCCCGTCCCGCCTCTCCTCCCCCTCGCCATTGGCTATCGGCCACATCGCTCTCGCCTAGACCGCTTTTCATTGGTCAACCTGCCGTCGCTCGCGGCTGGGGGGCGTGGCGGAGCGGAAGGGGCGGTGGCGACGTCACGTGGGCAGTGGTGACGCAACCGCCCCGCCCCTCCCGCGTGACGCTGCGCGGAGCAGGTCGCGCGAGATCGTACAGGGTGGGGGGCTGCCCCAGAATGCCTTACGGCACCGGCCCGGAAGCGAGGCCCGGCCGGGACAGGGGAGAAATGCACGAGGCAAGGGCAAGGGACGGAGCTCAGCTGGGAAGGGTCTGGGCCGGGTTAGGGTAGGCTGGGCCAGGCGAAGGCGCTGAGCCGTGCCAGCCTAGGCTGGCCTGGGCCGAGGGAGATTGCTGAGCAGGACGGGGCTGAGCTGGGCCAGCCCAAGGCTGAGGAAAAGGTGAAGATCAGAGGTGGCAGGGCTAAGCCTGGACGCTCTGTAGTTAGCGTGTGAGAGGGGTGAGGAGGATATGCGAGTCCAGATGAGGAAGAGAGCCTGGGTTAGGGCAGGGCTCAGGGGTTGACTGGGGAGGTGAGGAACTGCTGCCGGGAGGGGAGGGCCTCAGAGGAGGTGAGTGAGAGGGGTTCAGGTCTGGAGGAATAAAGGGAGCAGAAAACTGGGGAGGAGGAGGAGTTGCCTCCACCGTGAGAGCAGAGCTGAGGGGGAGCAGAACCAGAAGGACTAGAGGCAGAGGCAGGGCAGGGGGAAAACAGTGCTTGAAAGCTTGAGGGGAAGAGAATGGGAGGAAAAGGAAGGGAGAATGAGGGAGGAGATAGTGTCTGCAGCAAAAGGAAAACATTCATGTGAACTTGTTTCCCCCTTTGTGCTGACTCCAGCAGCTGCTGGCCTGCTGCTAGAGCAGCTGCTGATTTGCAAGTCCCAGGCCCAGCCAAGAGGATGATTTGCATGGGTGGGTCTGGCTCTGCTGTGGGGCAGGGTCAGAGCTGCAAACCACAGCTCAGTGTGTTTACACCACAGCTTGGCTGCTGGAATTCCCAGCTCCAGACACTGGGAAGGTTTGTTTTGGACTGGATTGGAATTGCTACAGCAAGGGCAGATTATTCTCTGTGCACACACTGACTGCTCGGTTTTTTCATCAAGTCATTTTCACAGAACCCAGTATGGTGGGAAGGGACCTCTGGAGCTCACCCAGTCCAACCGCCGTGCTCCAGCAGGGCACCCACAGCAGCCTGGCCAGGGTCATAGTGGCCAGAGGGCTTGGAAGCTCTCCAGAGAAGGAGACTCCACAACCCCTCTGGGCAGCCTGCTGCAGGATTCTAGCACCCTCACACCAAAGAAGTTTTGCCTCCTGTTCAGGTGGCACCTCCTGGGCTCCAGTTTGTGCCCACTGCCCCTTGTCCTGTCCCTGGGCACCAGTGGCAAGGCCTGGCCCTGTCCTGTACCCCATGTGCCCAGCAGTCCCGATGTGAGTTCTCTAGAGGGAGAGGAGAATCCCTCTTGACCTGCTGGCCTTGGCCATGAGGGTATGTGCTGGTTTGGGGCCAGACAGATCATCTCTTGCCCCGAAAGGGACAAAAGAATGAGACTCACACAAATGGATTGGAGAGTGATGGAAAGTTTAAATGGAAAAAAAAAAAAACAATTGGTGAAGCTATAGAGAACTACAAACCACAAAGCATAGTGACAAAGAGTATCGCAAAGCGTACAGAACCCCTCACAGAATTCCCAAAGCTTCCCAATCCTTCCCTTCTTCCCACCTGAGGGTAAACCCAAACCCCCCAGGGCTCTTTCTTCCCCCTCCCGCTGCTAGGCAAGTCTCAGGCTGGCCAGGTCTGAGACTGCCCCCCCCTCCATTCTCCTCCTGGCATTAGGCCTAGACAGGCCTAAGAGGCCTTGAGGATACTCCCCCGGCATTACCCGATAAGAGAGGACATCTCCCATGGGAGCAGAGAGGGAAGAAAGAGGAAGAGAATGACTTTGCAGATGGCCTTATAGGGTGCAGGATTTATGGGTAGAAATACGTCGTTTCCTGTGTCCACCCCTGTGGGTGGGCACCCAGGACACCAGAGGTGTATCTCATGCGGCAGTGGCAGGGGGCACCCAGCCTAAACTGCCACAGGGTACGTTGCTGGCTTTTCAGGATCTTGTCCCCCGGCACTCCCAGGTCCTTCTCCTTGGAGCTGCTTCCCAGCAGGTCCTCCCTCATCCATACTGCTGCAGGTATTTTGCAGTGTGGCACAGGATGGGTGCTGTGAGCTTGGGTAGCTGCTGCCTGCCTGAACAAAGAGGGGAACTGAAGCGTTTTGGAGTTCAGAGCTGGTTCTGTAGCTGCGAGATGGAGTGAACAAAAGGCAGCAGCTGCTCAGAGCTGTGCTGAACCCCCAGCAGCCTGAGCTGCTCCTTTCCTGTCTGACATTCCTGTGTTCTCTCTCCCTCCCCTCTCTCCGACCTTGGGGGATACCTTGAAATCTTTGGGAAACTTCTTTCCCCACCTTTTCCTCCAGCAGATGACAGAGAATCTGCAGCCCCTGTGCGAGTGGTGGAGCTGAAACGCGAGCCGCTGGCTGCTGCTCCGCTGGGAAAGGCCGGGGGAGTGCCTTGGGCTGCAGTGGGCTGCGTGGGTGTGCACATGAAACTGAAACTCTGCTGTGCTTGGCTGCCTCGGGGACTGCCTCTCATCGCCAGGCAAATGTGCTACGTGCAGGAGAAAGGCTCCGCGTCAGGGAAGGGGCTGCGAGGAGCTGGCTGCTGGGTGGGGACCGCGAAATCTCGGGCGGTGGAAGCAGAAGGCAGAGCCTGGCAGAGGCGTTGGATGGCTGCAAACAAGCCCTGCTCAGTGCTCGGGGCTGGCTGTTTTGCGGGGGGAGGTGGAGGGCTGGGGCTGCCCCAGCTTTCAGGGCTTCTTGACAGCACACCTGGAGAAACCCAACCGCCGCCAGCGATCTGCGAGGAACAATCAAACCTTGCTGAAAGCCAGCGAGGAGGGGAGGGGGAACTGCAAAGCCCTGGAGCTGAAGGGAAGAGGAATGGTTTGGTTTGAGCAACAAACCTGCCAGAGCAGTCGCGGGTGCTAGGGGAAAACATTTGGCTGAGGCAGAGCATTTGTGAAGCTGCTACTGAAGGGTAACCAGAAACGCTCCGAGGGCTGCAGCCTCCCTGGCTCACGGCACAGCCTCAGCTCTGCAGAGCTTGGGAGGCTCTTCAGGCTGTGCTGGACCCCATCTGTACCCCAAAAGGGCTCTAGATATTAGCCAAAGTGTACTGGCCTGCCCCTGCATCGTGGGCTTTCCTCCTAAAACCTCAGGGCTCTCACAGGGGTCCTTGTCCTCCAAGAGCCACCCAGCCCTGTCCTGTTCCAGCTCCAGACCCCGGGAGGCTCCAGGAGTGTTGGGAGCTCAGAGAGTCACAGAATGGTTTGGGTTGGAAAAGCCTTGCAAGAGCCTCCAGTGCAACCATTCTCTAACTGCCCAGGCTGGGGCTAAGCCATCGCCCTCAGCACCACAGCTCTGCCTCTGCCCCTCCAGGGATGGGCATTCAGCCACCTCCCTGGGCAGCCTGTGCCAGGCTTTGAGAACCCTTTCAGGGAAGAAGTTTTTTCTGATGTCCACCCTAAATCTGCCCTGGTGCCACTTGAGGCCTTTTCTTCCCCTCCTATCCCTTGTTCCTTGGGAGAAGAGCCCAACCCCCACCTGGCTCCAGCCTCCTCTCAGGGAGCTCTAGAGAGCAACGAGGTCTCCCCCAGCCTCCAGGCTGAACGCCACAGCTCCCTCAGCTCCAGACCCTTCCCCAGCTTTGCTGCCCTTCTCTGGCCTCACTCCAGCCCCTCCATGTCCTGGCTCACACACACACATGCACAGCCCCCTGCCTGGGTCATCTGCAGCATTTTGGAGCCAAGAAGTTGCCAAAGGACGTTTGATGCAGCTGCTGTCCTCTGACACCCTCTGTGGCTCTCTCACAGATAATATTTCCCTGTCCTGGCTCTCTCCACCTCTCTCCTCTCTGAGTAATTACCTTGTTTTGTGTGAGCACCGAGAGGTTTTCACAGATAATTCATCCAGCATTGAAAAGCAGCCAAGCTCTTGGGCTGCAGAACATTTTCTGGCCACCTGGCACTGCTGCACAGAGGTCTGTGCTGGAGAGCAGCTGCTGGGGAGGCTGAGTGCAGGACAGCCCAGGACAGGGTGAGGGAAGAGAACCCAGAGCCAGCCACAGCCTTGCAGCCTCTCCTCAGAGGACTGCTCAGCTTGGCAAGCTCAGCCCAGGCCTGGGAATGTGCAGGTTCTGCAGATCTGGCTGCTCTGGCAGCAGGCAGGGACCCTGGGGAGTTGGTGGTGGTGCTCTGCTCGCTTGCAGCTCCCTGTCCCAGCTGCTGCTGGGCTCTAGCTGGGTTGGAGCCCAGCACAGAGCTGGTTTTGTCCCGAGGGATGAGCTGATGTGGGCAGCCAGAAGTGACCTTCCCTGTGGCAGCTTAGAGACCCCCAAACAGGCCTCCAAAGATGCCAGGGCGAAGGCTGGTGCCACACTGCTGTGTGTGCTCTCAGCATGAAGCTGACCTCAGGAGACATCTTGGACTACCTCACACTACAGACCAGGGAGGGGAAGGGATTCTCAGGGGGGCACATGGGAGGCAGGTGCCAAATGCTCCACTCTGGGCAGGTGGCTGCCCACAAAGCAGCAGCCCTAGCTGGTATCTCACTGTCTGGCTGTCAGATGTGGGAAGTTCCCCACATCCCGTGTTTCCAGCTCACCAGTTCTGCAAGCAAGGGAACCTTCAGGCCAGCTTTGCTGCCAGTCAGAAGCAGGGTTCAGAGGGGTTGCTATCGGCTCTGCCTGGCAAAAGCCTGGAGCCACTCTGCGGTTTGGGTGGCTGGGGGAAGTCTGGAGGTCAGCACTCACCCAGGTTGGGAGCCAGAGCCCAAGGCTGGCTCTGGAAACAGTCAAAGCTCTCCTCAGGCGTGGCCTTCCCTTCCTTGTTGTCTCCTCTTTCAGAAGAGGAAAGAAATCTCTCTGTGGAGCTCCCAGCCACCCACAATTGCCCACGCTGAGCTGCCAGCCCCAGGGCCACTAATGCAACATTTCAGGCTCCTGCTAACTGCTCCCTGGGGTGCAAACCCCTCCAGCTCTCCAAGGCAGCTGCGTGCTCAGCAGCAGCTGTAGAGCATCACCTCTGCAAAGGCAGCCTCAAAGTCACAGCCTGGCACAGGCTGGCACAGCCTGGGTTATGGACTGCAGCCAGGAGAATC
The DNA here is from genome assembly GCF_027791375.1 of Indicator indicator. Taxonomy (NCBI): domain Eukaryota; kingdom Metazoa; phylum Chordata; class Aves; order Piciformes; family Indicatoridae; genus Indicator; species Indicator indicator. The sequence goes on along the minus strand of NC_072042.1, from coordinate 7,080,973 downwards.
GAGGAGCTGCAGACCTGGACTCCCATGGAACAGACCAACCTCCCCCCCCCCATCCTGCGTGGGGCCAGCTCCCTCCCAGACACCAGCTGGAGTCAGTGCCCTGCTGAGTGATGAAAGAGCACAGCAGGAGCCAGCCCAGCCTCTGGGGAAGGAGCAGCTGAAAAAGGCAAAGGAAAGAACCAAAGGGTTTCACTTGCCAGCCTCAACTGGCAGCCACTCTGGGCCCTGGGCTGGGCACTGCTGAGGCCACACCTCGAATCTTGGGGTCAGTTTTGCACAAAGGACATTGAGGGTGGAGCAGGTCCAGGGAAGGGCAAGGAAGCTGGGGAAGTGTCTGGAGAACAGGGCTGGGGAGGAGCAGCTGAGGGAGCTGGGGGTGTTGAGCCTGGAGAAGAGGAGGCTGAGGGAGACCTCCCTGCTGGGTCACTTCTGCTTTTATTGCCCAAATGCTGAAAGACCTTCCCAGCACCCTGGGACCCCGCATCCCTCCACCACATCCCCATCCATCCAGAGCTGCCCAGGGGGACACAGAGGAGACAGGGCACATGTGGGGCCGTGTCCCATCAGGCCAGGATGGGGTAGGTGGCCTCGGTGGCCACGCCACAGTTGTTGTCCCTCATGGCCATGAGGATGTAGCCATCGTTGCCCCAGTAGGTGGACCAGGAGTTCTTGATCAGCCAATAGGTCTCTCCCTGCAGCACTCCATAGCCCACAGCCAGCACAGCATGATCCAGCTCCCCTGGCTCATTGGCTGCAGGGCACAGCATGGCAGAGATGGGTTAAGTCTGGAAGACATCCCTGGCCTGAGGGCATCCCTGTGCCAAGGCCATCCCTGCTCCCAGGGCTGCCAGCAGACTGGTTCCCTCCTCCACTCCTTGCCAAAGCTGCTCAGTGAAGAGGGGATCCCAGGGGTCCTGGCACCTCCCTGGGCACCCAGGGGCTCCTGTGCCCCCTGACTCACCACACTTGGGCTCGTAGTAGATGCCATTGGAGTAGAAGGAGAAGGTCTTATGTGAGGCATCGATGCTGACGGCCACGGGGCCGTGCTTGTAGATGGCAGCTTTGAGGGCAGTGACGTTGCCAGAGGTGACATTGACGTAGCCTGAGATCTTGCCCAGCATCTCAGACTGGTTGTAGTGGCAGAGGCCATTCTGTGGCACCCAGGGACAGGGACACTGTCATCAGGAGCCCCCAGGTCCCCTCACTGGGACCCTGCTGGGCCCCTCTGCAGCTCTGTTCTGGTGTCTTGGCTCAGGCTCTGGCAGCATCCTGGCTCTGAGCCCTCTGTCCTCCGCTACCCACCACAGTGGGGTCGTGTCCCTGGCTGCCCACATGCAGCACGAGGAGCTGGCTCTGCTCCCAAGCACTGAGGGTTGTTGCCTGCCTCTGGCAACCACATCCCTGCACCCCGGGGTATGGAGGGACCCAGGGCACCACCCATGGGTGGAAGAACCTTGTCCCTGTTTTGCAAGAGGAGAAACTGAGGCACGTGCTGATGAAAGCACCCAGCTGAGCCCTGAGGCTTGGCCTTGGACTCGGCTTTGAGCCACAGGGAGCCTGGGGCTGAGGTGATGTCCCCATCTCTGGAGCCTGCTGCCACTTCTGACCCATCCTGATCAGCCCCACCATGGCTTTGTAGTCCTGCAGGGCACACGCAAAGGCCCAGGGGACCCCAGCAGGAGCACTGCCACTCTCACCTGTCCCTTGTAGGTGCCATAGGACTCAGTGCTGGCAATGCCTCCATGCTTCTTGATCCACTCATAGGCTCTCCACTCCTCGCCCCCATCGCAGGCATAGTTCCCAAAGCCCCAGGAGCAATCAATGAGGACTTGCTGGGATAGGGGGGTCAGCACCCCGGTCTGTGGAAGACACACACTGCTGGTATGGGGACAGGCACTCCCAGGGCACCTTGGCCTTCCTTGCAGGTCACAACTCCGCTCTCACCTTGAGAAAGAGGGCACCCTCCATGGCACCTGTTGTGGCGAAGCTCCAGCAGGACCCACAGACAGCCTGGTCCTTCACGGGGGTCACAGCACCTGGGGACAGCAGGATGGGGACACAGAGGAGCAGGGGGTGCTGGCTGTGCCCACACAAACTCTGGCACGCAGAGATGACCCCCACCCTCCTGCACGCTGGCACAGCAGTGCCCCCAGCCCCGCACCTACCATACATGCGCCAGTCGAGGCTCTCGGGCAGGATGAGGCCACTGTAGAGCTGGCTGGGGAAGGGCTGCCCGGCGTTGGGGACCCCACTGCGGCGCCGGCCCCGCAGCGCCGCCAGCTCCCGCGGCGTGCGGTCGGCCAGGTGGTTGAGGGCCAGCGAGTAGGAGAGCGCCGCTCGGTTCCGGGAGTGCACGAACCTGCCACAGGGCGGCCGGGGACCGGGCTGGCAACGCCGCCCCCGAGCCCTACTGCCCAGCCCCGGGCACCTCTGAACCCCGGCGTGGGAGGTTTCTGGAGTGCGCGAACCTGCCACGGCGTGGGGACAGCAGCAGCCACGCTGCTGCCACCCCCACCACGGCTGTGCCAATACTGCCCAGCCCCAGGGGGCAGAGAGTCAGAGTCCTTTGGGTTGGAAGAGACCTTTAAGGTCATGCAGTCCAGCTATGAAGCCAGCACTGCCAGGGCACTACCAAGCCATGGCCCTCAGCACCACACCTCTACAGCTTTAAACGCCCCCAGGGATGGGGGTCCCTGCTCCTGCTGCCACACTCTTCCTGACCAAGGCCACGCTGCTGGTGGCTTCCCTGGGCACCTGGGCAGGCCCTGGCTCATCCTCAGCTACTGCTGACCAGCACGCAGAGCAGTGGCAGCTTTCCAGGCCCCTGCCCCAAGCCTGCAGCAGTGCTGGAGGGGTCGTGGCACAGCAGAGGCCCCAGCAGGCTGTACCTCATGTTGTGCACAAAGATGCTCTGCCTGTGCTCCAGCTCCCGTGCCGAGCTGTAGCTCCGGCCCAGCCGCCTGCGGTACTGCTGGAAGGCCTCATGGGCCCAGGGCTGCTGCCTGCCCACCAGGTCCTCCATGGGGTTTGCCAGCACCTGGTGCTCTGCCACGCTGCCCGGCAGCACCCCACACTGCTTCGTCTCTGGAGGGAAGGAGGGGATGCCATGAGTCTGAGCTCCACGGGCAGGATGGGGGTGCCGAGCCCAGCCCCCAAGACCCCAGACCCCCAGGAGCCCAGCCCACCGTTGGCAGGGAGGTCGAAGACGTCCGGGGGGAAGCTGTTGTCAAAGTGGCTGTAGGAGATCTCATACTTGTCGTAGTGGGAGCCCAGCAGGCTGTTGTAGCCTCGCATCTCATAGTGCACCGGAGCCACCCCGCAGCTGGCATTGGTCACCCACAGGGTGTAGACGTTCTTCTTCTGTGCCCAGTGGGTGACGTTCTGCCAGACGGTGCAGTAGTGGCCCCGGTGGTATTCCTCCCGCAGGAACTGGGGGCACAGGCTGTGAGGGGGGAGCTCTGCCTGGTGACCCTGCACCACCCTGCCCTGCAGGCTCCGCCTCACCCAGCCCCTTTGCTCCCAGTGCCCCCAGGCAGGGCACATACAACACCTTGCACCAGCCTCTGATGGGCACTCAGGCCAGACCCAGCAGCTACACAGAGGCACAGAATCATTACCATAGACTCCATCACGGAGGGTCTGGAAGGGATCTCTGGAGCTCACCCAGTCGAAGCCCCCTGCTCCAGCAGGGCACCCACAGCAGCTTGCTCAGGATCACATTGGCTGGGGGGGTGTGGAAGCTCTCCAGAGAAGGAGACTCCACAACCTCTCTGGGAGCCTGCTCCAGGCCCCCAGCAGCCTCACACCAAAGGAGTTTCTCCTCCTGCTCATCTGGAGCCTCTCCTCCTGCCATGTGTTCCTTGGTAGGAGAGTCCAAGTCCAGCTCTGGGGGCTGGATTAGTGTCCAGCTGGGTGGCAGCTTGTCCCCACCTCCCCCGTGCTGCACCCCTCCCGCTGCAGCCATCCGTGCCCGGGCTGGGGCCGGCAGGAGCCGGGGCACATGCAGCGACTTGCAGGCTGTGTGGGCTGCGGCGCGCCCTGGCACGGCTCTGCCTGGGAAAGCAGCTGGAGTCCGGCCCCGTGAGGGCGGAGAAGTGACCCTGCCTGTGCCCCGGGCTGTGGGGACGCGTCCCAGCCTGTCGCAGCACCCCCCGGGATGGTTTGAGGCACCCCCAGCTGCCCAGTGCCCCTGCATGGAGCCTGAGGATGCTGCAGGCTGGTTCCGAGGTCTGCACTCCTCACCCTGAAGCCATCCAGGCTGGGGAAGACGCTCTGAGCCCTGACCACATCCTCCTTGGAGCCAGGCAGCTGGAAGCACTTTCTGGCGTTCACCTCCTTCTCCGTGGTCTCTGGGGTGATCTTGTACCTCATCCCGTAGGGCTTCACCGCTGCCAGCTGGTATGTTATCACCTGCCCTGTGCCAGCGGGAAGGGGGCACTGAGGGCATAGTGCCCCTGTCCATGTCCTGCCTTGGCACAGGGGTGGAGCCAGTCCGGAGCAGAGGGTGCCCAGCTGCTTACCACCATAGTACTGGATCCTGCTCTTGTTCCCTGTCTCATTGTACCAGGCCTCGAAGGGTTCCTCGATCTCAGCGTAGGGCAGGTTAATGACACCTGGTGGGAGCCCCCACCACAGGGCAAGGGTCAGCCCCGAGGCCTCAGCACCCTAACAGCCCTTCCAGAGCTTCCCCAGCACCCACAGACCCTCAGCTGACCAAGCTGCTGTCCCCACCTGGCAGCCATCTGGCTGTGGGAAGCTGCCCTAGTTTGGCACTGGAGTGGCCTGGTCCTGGCCAGTTTGAGCATCCCCTCCCCCCATGACAAAGGGTCCAGGGGGTCCTGTTACCTCTGACGTGGTAGATGGAGCCGAAATGGGGGACTGGGGGGGACAGCCCAGGGTCCTGTCCTGAAAGGCAGAGAAGGGCAGGGGTCAGTGAGGAGTGGGGTGCTGTGGGAAGTCCTCCACCATGGCCAAGGTGGGGACAGGGCAGGAGGCTGCCCGAGCCAATGCTCCCCATGCCTGCAGCCCTTCCTGCAGGAGGAGGTGGGAGCTTGGCTGCAAGGAATTCCCAAAGCCCCCAAGTGGCACATACAAAGCATGCCAACACACTGTGACACCCTCCCAAGGTCAGTACCGTGCCACAGCCTGCCAGTGTCACATCCCCAGGGCACCCCAGCTGCTGTGTGTGCCTGTGGGAAGTGTGGGCTGCTGGCATGGCTTTGGGGGATGTTCCCAAGGAGGGATGCAGCGAAACTGTCCCCTGATAAGCAGGGAATGGTTGAGGGGTTCCAGGTGGCTGATGAGTCCTGCCTGGCATCTCCCAGTGAGCTCTCCAAGCTCTCTGTGGCTGCCAGCTTGTGCAACCCCACGCCAACACACCTGCCACTGGCACTGGGGCATTCCCTCCATCAGCATCTTCCACCCTGCTGGGAGCAAGGAGCCAGCAGTGCCTGTCCCCCAGCGCTGGCAAGCTCTGCTCTGCACCACAAACCATGGCACCAGCGTGCCCCAGGAGTGCCATTCCCCTGAGTCTGGGCAGCTAGGGACAGTTCCCCAGGGCAGAAGGGGCAGTGATGGATCGAGCAACCCCACAGCCCTGCTGAGCTTCACAGCTGCCCCAGAAGGGGGTCCCATGGGGGCACAGCCCCTTCTGCCCCACTGTCCCCTCCAGCTGCCTCTGGTGACAGCCTGCCTGGCTGCCCTGCCCACACCTTGCAGGCAGCAAGGGCAGGGACACAGCCTGGGCTTGTGCAGGGGTTAAAGCCCTCCTGGCTCTGCTTAGACTCATCTTCCTCCCCCCCAGCCCTGCCAAGCCCTCAAGGCACGCTCCCCACCCTCCACCCACCCCCCTTTGCCACCCCAGCTCTGCTCTGTCTTGGGGCAGCTGCACATCTGGAGACCCAACAAGCGAGGAACGACATTGCCCAGCCTGCCTGCCCTGCCGGTGAGACCTGCCTGGGTGTTCCCAGCAGGGACAGTGCCAGGCGGGGACAGACTCACCCCGGATGGCGGCGCAGAGCGCAGCGGCCGCGAAGCAGCAGAGGACCCGAGCCATGCTCCCGCCCCGGCACGCCCGGCGCCGGCTCCCAGCTTTAAGCCGAAGCCGGCGGCAGCCAAACCAGCGGCAGCCAATGCAGAAGTTGGGGCCCACCCCAGAAGAGGGAAGGAACCGGCACCGGGTGGTGCCTGGCGGGGTGTGGGGGAGTCGGGACAGGCACCCCGGAGTGCTCAGCCTCGGCAGGGTGCCCAGGGAGGGAGATGGAGCAATGCTGGGTGCTGCAGGGAGGTGGGAGGTGCAGGATGGATCCCAAGAAACCGTGAGAAGCGTGGTGGGAGGGTGCAGGCCGGATGGGTCCATAGGGCAGCCCCCAGCCTGCCAGGGCAATGGGGTGCCTGAGGTTGTGCATCCACTCCTGGGCCTGGGGAGCCCTGATGGTGGGGGGCAGGAGCAGTACCCGCAGCAGAGTCAGGGCTGTGAGCATCTCACCATTAAACCACTAGGCCCTGAGACTGAGAGCACTGAGAGCCCTTTGCTGAGGGGGCTTGAAGGGAAGGGAAGCTGAGCTGGCTATGGGGCGTAGAGAAATGTGGGCATCCCACTGGGCAAAGCCACCCCATCTCCCATGGTCCATGGCTCTCCTGTGCCCACTCCCCTCCCAGGGACACTGGCAGGGCTGGCTCCATCCCCAGCAGGGTCTGACACACCCCACCCAGCAAGTCCCAGAGAGTTCCCCCCAAACCCCCACAGCTGGGATTCAGGGGAGCTGGGTGAGCTGGGGGTGACAAGGGGAGTGTGGCATCAGTCTGGGGGGCACATCCCCCATCCCAGCAGGGACACAGGACCCCCAGCACCCCTGATCCCATGTGAGAACAGGAAACACTGAGGCCACACTCACTGTAACACAGGAAAGAGGTCAGCCTGTGAGGGCTAACCACAGGTGAGGAGGAGGAAGGCTCCAGAGAGATGAGGAAGGACTCTGCCCCCCATCCTCCAGCACAAATCCAGTCTGTCTCTGTGAGGAAACTGGGAGGCCAAGCTGGGATGCAGCCAGCTCCTGCCCCCCACCTGCCCTGTGCCCCCTCACCGCCCCGGGAGCACAGCCCAGCACCGGAAGCTGTTTTGGGGACACAGACACTAAAACGTCCCCAACCCCTCGCTGGCACTGCTGGCACTGCCCTGCATGGCAAGAGGGCAGCTGGGGGTTGGGGCCTATGCAGGATCAGGCGCAGGAGCAGCTGCGGGGTGGTGTTACCAGCTGGGGAGGGGGTTTCACCTCAGTAAGGTGCTGGGGGAGGTCACACTGGGTGCTGGGGGGGCTCAGGCAGGCAGAGAGGGGCTCAGGCAGGCTGCTGCTTGTGCTTTGCTCTCAGAGGGTCACCCTATTGCTGTCCCCCCGGTGCCACCTCCACAGGCAGATGGGAGCTCCCAATGCCATCCCTGTGCCTCCTCCACAGCCAGGTGGTGAAACTTGTCCCCTGCCCACAATACCTCCACAGGCAGCTGGTGGTACCCCTTGATGCCATGTGGTGCCCCCACATTTCACAGGCAGGTGATAGAACCTCGCAATGCCATCCTGCCCCTCCTGTACCATCTCCACAGCCAGGTGGCGAGGCCTGCCCCCTCCATGCCACCCCCACGAGTGTGCGATGGGAGCCCTCAGTGCAGTCTTGTGCCCCCCCATGCCAGCTCCACGAACGTGTGATGGGATTCCTGAATTCCAACTCGCCCCTCCATGCCACCTCCCTGTGCAGGCGATGTGCCCGGCGGAGCGGTGCCCGGCGGCGGGGCTGGCTGGTACAATGCCCCATTGCTGGGAGCGCCGGGAGGAAGGGGGGGCCGCGGGGAGGGGAAGCTCTCTGCTGGCTTTGCGAAAGCTGTTGGAGGAGCCGGAGTGGCACGGCCACGGCCGCGGTCCCCGCACTGCCCTGCGCTGCCCTGCCACCCTTCTCCTCCTCAGCTCGGCCCCCGGCGCTGGGTGCTGCGGTGGCACCGAACCCCTGGTCCCAGCCGGGAGCTGCGGGGGCAGCGTGGGACCGGGGTCCATGCCAGCTGGAGCCGGAGGGTTGACGGTAGGAGGGATGCACTGGGATGTACTGGGATGCACTGGGATGTGGGAGGTGGGCTCTACCCTCTGCAGTTTGGGGAGGGGGTCTCTCAATCTCTTTGCTCTGTGTTTTTGGGGGTGCTGAGAGCTGTTCCCCCGCAGCCATGTGTGAGGTGGCTCTGGGTCAGGGCACTGAACTGCCGGGAGGCTGCTGGGGGGCTACTAGTGAGCCCTGCCCCCACCACTCCTACCTGGAGCCTCTGCAATCAATCTGGGGCTGGGGGGTGGGGAGCAGGACCCCCCATCGTCCCTGTGTTGGGGGCCAGCAGAGGGGCAGCACACTTGGGGTGTCACGGTGTGGGGAGGGCTGGGGGGCTCCAGCTTGCCCCCCCAGCACTAATCAGCGATGACAGCTCAGCGGGGGGGGGGCTGTCAAACAAACGGTGCCTTGGTCACACGCTGGGGAGTGGGCAGTCACGGCACCTTGGGGGACACCAGGAGGGAGGGACAGGGGAGTCACACCTACTACCCCCCTCCCCACAGGTGCCCAGACGATGCCAGCCCAGCCAGCTCTCGTGGGGGGTATGCTGGGGGCTGAGCTTTCCTCAGGCAGGGGTGGGGGGCAGCTGTGGGGGACTCAGGTCATGGCTGGAGGTGGGGCTCCCCCTAATCCCTGCAGCTCTGCCTCGTCCCCAGTCCTTGGTGTGTCCCAAGGAGGGACAGGAACTCGCCGCTTCCTGCCCTGCACAATTCCCTGCCCGCGCCGCTGCTCCCGGGACATTGTGTGGCTGCCCCTCATCCCCCACCCCTGCAGCCCTTCGGATCCGGGAATTGCTCCACTTCCAGCGGAAATCCTGCTTCCCGGCCCGGGCTGCCACACGGAGGGGTGGGGTGAGTTCCCTCTGCTCCGGGCAGCTCCTCCCAGGGTGGGGGACAAGGAGACACCCCCCACCATGGGTCACCCTTTGTCATGGGGTTGGCCGCTGGTGGTTGGGCTTGTGGGGGCAGTTGGCTTCCTAGGGGATGGTCAATGAGTCCTTCCTGCTCTGCCCCGGGGTGCTGGAGAGCTGCAGGGGCTGAACTGGGGAGACTGGAGCACCGGCAAGCTTCCAGCCCAGGGCCCTGGCTCTGGGTAACAGGGCTGGGGACAGCAAGGTAGGAGCAGGGGCATGCCACCACCTGCCACCATGCCAGTCTGAGGAGAGGATGGTGCAGGGGCAAGATGTGCTCTCCTCAGCCCTCCCCAAGCTTGAGGGTGTCTTGGGAGGACGGGGACACAGCTCAGGGCTGTGTGTCCTAATGAGCCACTTAAAATGATGACACTTCCCCTCCTGGGCCGCAGCAGCTTCATGCCTCAGTTTCCCCTGGGGCCAGGGATGTCCAGAGCTGGGGGGCGCTGGAGGGCCCCAGGTGTGCTCCTAGCTGGGCTGTGCTGAGGCCTCAGTTCCTCCTCTCCCGGGGGGCTGTGGCAGGGTGGTGACAGCCCCTGGGCTGCAGGGCCACACACAAATGACAGGGCTATAACCAGAGTGCCCAGAGGGCTGCAGCCACTGTGCAGGTTCCTGCCTGGCTCCTACAGCTGCCACTGTCCCCAGGGTCTGGATCCTCTCAGTGTTGAGGTTCCCCTTGCTGGCTGCAGCACCATCCTCTTCCTCCTCCTCCTCCTCCCCCATGCCTGCTCTTGTTGCTTCCTCCTCCCCTCGTGTAGATGCAGACCTGGTTCTTCTGGCAGCTGCCTCTCAGCCACTCACCCCCTCCCCAGGGAGCTGTGGCACTCCTGGGTGCCAGGGACTCACTTGGCAAATGCCACCTTGGCTGTGCCCATGGCAATAGGTGTTCCAAACAGCCCCAGGATCTCTCCATGCAGTTGCCTCCCCCCGGAGCCTGACCCCTCCACCCCATTGTTCCCCATAGTGGAACAGAGCCAGGGGATGGGCACCATCCCCTTGGCACTGGGGATAACACGCAGGGTGGCACTGGTGTGCACTGGCATGTTATGCCCAGCTCAGAGCTGGTGGTGGGGATGAAGAGGGCAGGAGCAGATGGATGGCGGCTGGGATGTGGCTGCCTGCCCCCAGCCATGCCTGGTGGGGTGGGGGCAGTGGTGGGGGTGAGGAGTTGGCCAGGTCTTAGCGCAGGGTGGGAGCTGGCAGCTTGGCTGTGCTCTGTGCTGGTGGAGCTGGTGCGGGCAGGGCTCGGTTGCCATCTGCTCCTGGGCTCCTTCTGGGGAGGGCTGGGGCCAGACACCAGTTTGCGGCTACCAGACACGCAAGGGGACAGTTTTTGTGCCACTCTGCCCAACTGAGAGGCAGCACAGACCAGCTCAGAGGTTTTGAGGGTGCCCAGAGAAGGCGAAGCATGGGTGCCGTGCTGCTGAGGGTGCTGGGCATGGCATGAGCAGCTAAATCCCACAGTGCTGCATCCCGGCTTGTGTCTGCAATAGTGTGGCAGCAGCACCAGGGCTGGGATTGTGCCCCCGACGGCTCTGCGCAGCGCAGGGTCGCGGCACGGTGCCCTCCCACCGATCCCGGGCTACGGACCGGGCGAGCGCTGCCCTAATGCTACGGAGCTCTTCACCGCAAAGCTCTGCCCAGTCCCAGCTGGGCAAACTGGTGCGGCTGGATGGCCAGCACCCAGCAGAGGTGACGGGGCTACAACAGTCTCCTTACAGGAGAGGTCCAATCCTCTCCTCCCCGCCACCGCCACACCTCCTCTGCCGAGCGCGGTGCAGGCCGGAAAACCGCAGCCACGACCTCGGCGGAGCGAGCAGGACCTGTTCTGGCCCGGGGCAGCAGCTCCCCTGAGGGCTCCTTTCCTGCGGCGGGACAGCCGAGGGACACGGCTCCCCTCGGAGGGAAGTGATCGGTTTTGGGGGGGACATGGTGCAAGAAAACCCTCCCACGGATGTGGTTTCAGCGCATGCAGCGGGGTTTGAGTTCCTGCAGGGGGGGTTGAGCTCCTGCAGGGGAGTTGGGGTTCCTGCAGGGCTGTTGCATCATGTGCAGGAGTGCTGCAGGTATTGGAGGGATGTTCAGCTCTTGGAAGAATGTTGCAGCCGTGCAGAGAGGTTGCAGCCCATGGCAGGAGGATTTGAGCCCTTGGAAGGGCCTTGCAGCCCATGGCAGTGGTGCCACAGTGCACTTGCTCTCTCCCTGATGCCCTCCCTGATGCCCACAGGTGCCTCTTCTCCTCCCCGAGGTGACATGGAGCAGCTGAAGTGACCCAAGGACCATTGCAGTGAGTGAGGCACCATGGATGGGAGCATGGGGAGGACACGGGACGGGGGGGGCGGGAGCAGTGCTGCCCTCCTCACAGCCTGGTCCCAGCAGGGCACATGGTGTCCCCATGTCACTGCCCAGGCACCCAGCTCGCTGTGCCAGGGGTGGTCAAGACCACGCTCGTCCTGGAGCTGGGATGGGTGGGCGGAGGGGTTCCTGCCAGAGGGGACCAAGTGGGCACAAGATGTGCATGGGGCTCATGCTGCCTTTGTCCTGCAGGTGGTGCCCAGGATGGGCTGCGTGCCCTGCAAAGAGAAGGTGTGCAGCAAAGGGCAGGGGAGGGGTGAGACGGCGTCCCCCCAGCCCCTCCCCTCCCAGTACGACCCTGACCCCACGCAGCCAGGCACCATCTTCACCTGCATCCCAGACTTCAACAACTTCCACAGCCCCGCGGCGCTGCCCTCGGCTCCAGCCCTTGCAGGGCCGGGGGGGGTCAGCACCAACACCCTGCAGATGCGGACTGGGGGCATCACAGGTCAGCAGGGTTAGGGTGCTGGGGTGGTCCTGGGATGTGTGAGGGACCCAAGGGCTCAATGTGTTCCCCTCTGTGTGTCACAGGTGGGGGGGTGACGCTTTTCATCGCCCTCTATGACTATGAGGCCAGGACAGAGGATGATTTGACCTTCCAGAAAGGGGAGAAGTTCCACATCATCAACAACACGTGAGCCCCCCGACCCCTGCCCCCCGCGGGCCCACCCTAGGGAGGTGCCTCTGTACCACGGGTACCCCCCACAGCACCCAGGCTGGGCACCCATAGCTGTGTACCTGCAGGAGAACCAGGGCTGAGTGTCACAAGCTTGGGTGCCCACCGTGGTGGGGGTGAGCAGAGTCTGGGGGGGCTGTGGGTGAGGAAGGAGGCAGAGGGCACCCAGGTCTGTCTTTCTGTCCCGTCTCCTCACTCTCTGTCCCTCTTTTCCCAGGGAGGGTGACTGGTGGGAGGCCAGGTCACTGAGCTCAGGCACCACAGGCTACATCCCCAGCAACTACGTGGCCCCCGTGGACTCCATCCAGGCAGAGGAGTGAGTGGTTGGGGCAGGGGTGAGGGGGACCCTGACCCTGTCTGCACTGGCCCCTGGTGAGCCCTGGCGGCGCTGCGGTGCTGGCATAGGGCAATGGCGTGGGGATCTTGTGGGTGCCCTTGCAGGGGGTGCCCGTGGCTGCCCCCCGGTGCTGAGCTCAGCCCCCGCAGGTGGTACTTTGGGAAGATTGGGCGCAAGGACGCCGAGAGGCAGCTCTTGTGCCACGGCAACTGCAGGGGCACCTTCCTCATCCGGGAGAGTGAGACCACCAAAGGTATGGGGAAGGGGGCACTGGGGGGCTGCACCCCGCATCCCCCTCGGACCATCCTGACCCATGTGACCAACCAGGTGCCTACTCCCTGTCCATCCGGGACTGGGACGAGGCCAAGGGGGACCACGTGAAGCACTACAAGGTGCGGAAGCTGGACAGCGGCGGCTACTACATCACCACCCGGGCGCAGTTCGACAGCGTCCAGCAGCTGGTGCAGCACTACATAGGTGCCGCGGGCTGGGGGGAGAGTGACAGCGGGGAGGAGGGGGCAATGAGGAGGGGTGGGGAGAGCCACCAGGCTGGGCTACCTGGGTGTAAGTGGAGAAGGAGAGGGCTGTGCTGGTGGTGGCTTTAGAGGACCTCCTCAGGGTCCCCCCTCTTCTGTATCATCGCTGCAGGGACCACCTGGCCTCTGTACAGAGGGGAAACCTACTGGGTCTGGGTGGGCATCAGCTGCTCCCTGGGCACAGCCTGGGGGGCACAGTCTGGGGGACACTGAGGGATCTGGCCCAGCTCAAGGGGTTGCAGGGCCATCCCTGGTGAAGGTGGAGGGGGTGCACCCCATTTCTGTGTGGGCACATTGGGGGGTGACTGGACCCTGCAGAAGCCTTGGTGATACCCAGGGTAGAGTGGGGACAAAGGGCTGGTGGTGGTGGTGTCTGTGCCCAGGCTCATGCCCATCCCCGGTGCCACAGAGCGGGCAGCAGGGCTGTGCTGCCGCCTGGCTGTGCCGTGCCACAAAGGGACACCCAAGCTGGCAGACCTCTCAGTCAAGACCAAGGATGTGTGGGAGATCCCCCGGGAGTCCTTGCAGCTGCTCAAGAAGCTGGGCAACGGGCAGTTCGGGGAAGTGTGGATGGGTAGGGCCTGGTAGGCGAGCTGGGGCGAGGCGGGAGGGGAGAGGGCACTCCCAGGCCTGGCACCCTCCCAGGGAAGAGCTGAGTAACTCCAATTTGCTGACAAGGAGAAATGGTCATGGAATGGTGTTGGTTGGAAAGAATCTCAGATCAATGAGTCCAACCATCAAAGATCACCAGGGCCAGCAACCTATGGCCCCAAGGTGCCCCTCCCCGGGCAGTCTATGCCAATGCCTGACCACACATTCAGTGAAGAGATTGTCCCTGCCAAGCCAATGTCCTGCTGTGGGGTCACAGCAGGTACCCCAAGGTGCCCCATGACCACAAAAAGCTCCACCCCATGCATTTCAGACACAAAGCAAGAGCCAAAGCCAGGCTGGGGGGTTCCCTCCTCACCATCCTCTCCCTCCAGTGCCCTGTGCTTCCCCCGCTTGGCATCTGCATGCTGCATTCATCCCATGCCTCCCGCCCCCTCCCTGCCCCCTGCAGAGTACAATGATGGTTTGTGCTCCCTGCTCACCCACCCCTGCCCTGCCATGAAGCCCCCGACCCTGGGCCTGGCTAAGGATGCCTGGGAGGTGGCACGGGAGTCCCTCAGCCTGCACAGGAGCCTTGGCATGGGAAGTTTCGGAAACGTGTGGCTGGGTAAGGGTGCTCTGGCCTGCAGGAGCTGTGGGTGTGGGGGACAGAGCACAGAGTCACAGAGGGACAGAAGTGTTTGGGGTGGAAGAGACCTCTGAGACCACAGAATCCAACCTTCAACCTACGACTGCCATGGCCACTGGAACACAGCCCCAGGTGCCATGGACATGCACCTCTTGAACTCCTCCAGGGATGGGGACTCCACCACCTCCCTGGGCAGCCTGTGCCAACCCCTGACCACTCTGGCAGCAAAGAAATTTTTCCTCATCTCCAATCTAACCCTCCCCTGGCACAATTTCTCCACCTATCACCTGATCCTAGGGAGAAGAGACCAACCCCACCTGGCTCCAGCCTCCTTCAGGGAGCTGCAGAGAGCAATGAGGTCTCCCTCAACCTCCTCTTCTCCAGGCTCAACACCCACAGCTCCCTCAGCTGCTCCTCCCCAGCCCCCCTCTCCAGACCCTTCCCCACCTTCACTGACCTTCTGTAGTCTGGTCCTACCCTGGCAGGTGGTGCCATGGGATGCCAGCTGATACCCAGTGCTGTGGGGGAGATGGCATCTTGGCACAGGCTCCCCTATGGAGGGTGGGGAATGGGCAAAGGTTGGCATTAGGAGATGAGCTCACAGGGGCCTTGTGCCCATGCTGTGGGGTGAGAGGGACTCCTTGTCCTGGGTGGGGTGTAGTGGTTTCATGGCCCTCCCTTGCCCTGCCCTGACTTCCTTGCTCCTCCACCCACTCACCCACTCATCCATCCATCCATCCATCCATCCATCCATCCATCCATCCATCCATCCATCATCATCCACCCACCCAAGCATGCACCCACACACCCCTCCATCCTGGCCCTGCCAGGGCTGGCTGTCCTGTGGAGCTCTTGGTGACCTCCTGTGCCCACCCCAGGGACATGGAATGGCACCACGAAGGTGGCAGTGAAGACGCTGAAGCCTGGCACGATGTCCCCAGAGGCCTTCCTGGAGGAGGCTCAGATCATGAAGAGGCTGCGGCACGACAAGCTGGTGCAGCTCTACGCCGTGGTGTCCGAGGAGCCGATCTACATCGTCACTGAGTTCATGAGCCAGGGTCAGCATGGGCACTGCCTGGGGCACCACAGCTCTTCTGACAGCCTCACCCTCGGGGGGGACACCCTTGGATGGGCAGGGAGCTGGTCCTAAGGTTGAGGGCTTGCAGAGGAGGGCACCTTTGGGTGGGCATGACCAGCTCTCAGGCACATTGAGTGGCACCCTCTGCCCACAGGCAGCTTGCTGGATTTCCTGAAGGATGGGGACGGCCGCTACCTGAAGCTGCCCCAGCTGGTGGACATGGCTGCCCAGGTACTGGGGAGGCTGGCACGGGGTGGGGGTGCACCTGAGGGGTCCTCACTGTGTCCTCCCTGTGCCCAGGTGGCGGCAGGCATGGCCTACATTGAGCGGATGAACTACATCCACCGGGACCTGCGTGCTGCCAACATCCTGGTGGGGGAGAGCTTGGTCTGCAAGATCGCTGACTTCGGCCTCGCCCGCCTCATTGAGGACAATGAGTACACAGCACGCCAGGGTGAGCCCCCCGTGCCACCATGCCCCGGGCACCACTGCCCCCTACCCTGTGCACTGCCTTGAGCCTGGCCAAGCACTCCCCGAGGACTGGGGGTCCCAAGAGATGGATGCTCCAGGGGATGGCCACCTCAAGTGATGGTGTGCCAGGAGATGGGCACTCTGGAATGATCCCCCAGGGGATGTGTGCCCTGGGTGTGATAGATACCCTGAATGATGGGTACCCTGGCTGCTGGGTACTCTGGCTGCTGTGTGTCCCAGAGGATAGGTGCCCCAGATGCTGATGGGTGCCCCAAATGCAGGGTGCCCCCAGTGCAGGATGCCTCAGGCACTAGGTGCTCTCCACGAGGAGTATCTTGGGTGCTGGGTGCCCCAGGTGTGGGGTACCTTGGGTGCAGGTGCCATGGGGTGCTCTGACCACAGCCTCCCCTCGCAGGTGCCAAGTTCCCCATCAAGTGGACAGCGCCGGAGGCTGCCCTGTTCGGGAGGTTCACCATCAAGTCAGATGTTTGGTCCTTTGGCATCCTCCTGACCGAGCTGGTGACCAAAGGCCGCGTCCCCTACCCAGGTACAGCGGGCACCCTTGGACTGGGCAGGGGGCTGCTGCCTTGTGCACAAGATCGCCCTGGGCCTCAGTTTCCCTGGCTGAGCTGGGTGCTGATCGGGGGGATGCTAGGTGCTGGGCCGGGGGGTCCCGGGTGCTGATCGGAGGGATGCTGGGTGCTGAGCCGGGGGGTCCCGGGTGCTGATCAGGGGGATGCTGGGTGCTGGGCCGGGGGGTCCCGGGTGTTGATCGGGGGGATGCTGGGTGCTGGGCCAGGGGGTCCCGGGTGCTGATCAGAGGGATGCTGGGTGCTGGGCCAGGGGGTCCTGGGTGCTGATCGGGGGGGTGCTGGGTGCTAGGCCGGGGGGTCCCGGGTGCTGATCGGGGGGGTGCTGGGTGCTGAGTCGGCGGGTCTGTGCGCCGCAGGGATGAACAACAGGGAGGTGCTGGAGCAGGTGGAGCGTGGGTACCGCATGCCGTGCCCGGGCAGCTGCCCGCCCTCGCTGCACGAGGGGATGGTGCAGTGCTGGCGCCGGGAGCCCGAGGAGCGTCCAACCTTCGAGTATCTCCAGGCCTTCCTCGAAGACTACTTCACTGCCACCGAGCCCCAGTACCAGCCTGGGGACAACCAGTGACCCTCTGCCAGCCCCTGGGGAGGCCTTTGGGCAGATCTCCCTCTTCGTGCAGGGGGGCCGATGCCCCCTGTGACTGTGCCCCCTCCAAGCGCCTGTCAGGGGGTGCTCGAGGGGTTTGGACTCAGAGAGGGGGCAAAGCTGTGCCCCCCAATCCCAAGTCCCCTTTGCAACTCCCCCCCAGCCCTTCTCTTGTTTCCTTCACCCCCACCTTTGAACCAGGGAAGTGCTTTTGGCTGTGGGGAGGAGATGGGGACCCCGCTGTACCTCCCCCAGACACCCCTACCCCACAGCAGCAGAAGCCTTGGGGTGGGCATGTGGGGGCCTCCCCATGCCAACCCAAATTTCCTCGAGGGGGTCCAGCCCCCCCCCAAATCCTGGCTCTGGCCTGGGGAAGGTTCTCTCACACCCCACACCCCCTCCCAACTTTACATCTCTAATTTATAAGATTCCCTCCCCGCCCCCCCCACCAGCCACCTCACCTCAAGGGTCCCCACAGCTGGGGGGGGTTCCCTGCCCCCCTGTTTCCTCCCCCCCTTCTTATTTCCTCTCCTTACAGTAGGGCCAAATCCTGACAGCCATAAACTTCTGATTGCACTGGGGGGAGGGTGTCAAGGAGTCCCTGGGTGGGTACAAGAGGTGCCAGGGAGGGAGCAGACTTGGGGGCAGCTCTGCCCTGAGGGCTGTTTCCTGCTGCCCTGTGTGGGGCAGGAGAGGGTACAGGATGGGGTCATCCACCCCAGCATTTGTAGGGGGGCCCTGCTGGAGCTTGGCTCAGACCCCTGTGGCAAGCATTAATGGGGGCTGGGGGGGACGACTCAGGGCACAATGTGAATGTGATGGCACTGGGGTGTGACATGGGGGTGCCACCCTGTCAGCTGCCCCCCACCTGGCACCCCCAGGCTTGACCCCAGCCCTGCTGTTTATGGCCAGGAGTTCTCCTGCACCCATGGGGCAGGGCTGGGGGGGGAGCAGTGCTATGGGGGGGACTGGGGAAAGGGGGGTGGAATTTGTTGGGTTTTTTAAAATCAAGTCTGTAAATAAAAATAAAAACTTTCTAACGAATAGAGGGGGCAGCCTGGCTCCTTCTGCCCCCCTCAGGGAGAGAGGCTGCCCCAGTGGGGACAGACATAGGGCAGGGGGGGATAGAAATGGAGGGGACAAAGCTTCATTGCAATATTTGGGGTGGGGGCACCCATCCCCACCCAGGGGGGCTCCCAGGTTGAACCTAGGATGAGGGTTGGATCCCCCCTCTCCAGCCCCAGGCACCCATTGGCAGCCTGGTGAGGGGAGACCCAGAGAAAAGCCCCCCCTGCCCCTGGCATCCCCATGGAGCAGGGGGGGTGGAGGGGTGGGGGCTCCCCTCTTGCTCTTCCCAGTCATCTGTGTTAATGAGGCACCAGCCTGAGTATAATTAGTGGCGTGGGAGGGGTGTCCCCGGCCTGGAGGAGCGATGTGTGGGTGTGGGGTGTCCTGTGCTTGGAGCGTGGGGAGGAAAGGGTTAATTTCCCTCGCAGCTTTGCCTCCCCAGCAGGGCCCAGCTGTGGGCAGCTAATGAATTCCCCAGCACCGGTGGGGAGGGGGAACTGGCCCCGGCCCCATGCGTGGGAGGCTCAGGCTAGGGGTGGAGAGACGTTGGACAGGTGAGGAGGGGGACACGGGTCCAGTGCCAGTGGGTTTGGCGACATGCCAGGGGGTTCAGGGATTTGCCACCTCCCGAACTCCTCCTGCTTCACCCCAGCTCCTCCCAGAGCTGCAAACCCCTGGCGGGCACAGCGCAGGGCAGCAGGGCTGGATGCAGCCACCCCCCTCTCCCCCACCCCCTACATTTTTCCCCCAATCCCAGGGAAAAATCCCTCCGGGAAGGGCCAGGCCCCCAGCCGGCCTTGGCTGGGCAGCATGGCACACTGCCCGGTGCTGGGGTGGGGGCAGGCTAGGAGAGCAGATTGCGTGGCACTGCCAGCCGAGGCGAGGAGGTGGTTGGCACCGGAATGCAGCGGGCAAAGCTCTGCTGCCAGATTGCAGCCACCAGCTCTGGTCGCCCCATGCCTGGGGCTGGGCACCCAGGAGCACGGGGGCATGTGGGGCCAAGGGCACCCCATGGGCACCGCAGTGTCACCATCACCCTGCTCAGTGGCTTTGGGACTGGGGAATTGCCACCACCCCGTGCTCAAAGCTGGCACCCAGGGAAAGAACAGGGGTGGGAGGTGGAGCTGGGTGAGAGGAGGAAGCAGCTGGGTGCTGGCTCACCATCACCCTCGCTGTGCCCACAGGCAGCTCCTCCAGCCAGGGAGGGACCCTGGTGTGCTGGGCCCTGCCTACGCCAGCCTGGAGTCCTGCTCCTGCAGAAGTGAGCAGGATCAGCCCCTGGCTCTGCCCAGCTGCCTGCCTGGCAACCCCTTCCAGGCAAGAAAAAATCACTTAGAAATAAAAACGGAAATGTGAGGCCTGGTCTGGTATGGAGGGGCAGGTTGGCAGTGTGGGCAGCTCCTGCCACCCTCCTGATGCTCTACTTTCACCTCCACAGAGCCTGAACCAGATCCTGCCCAGATTCCTGACTGGAAATGCCACCTCCCATGTCCGCAGCCCAGGCTCCCTGTCCCCAGTGGTGCTGGTGGCAGGAGTGGGCAGGGCTGAGGCAGAGGGTTTGTGCTGGTGGTGCCCTGAGGACCTTGGTGGAATTGGCACTGGAACACTGCTGTGCCACAGCAGTCCCTGCCTGGGCATCTCACCCCAGCCCTTTTGCCGTCATGAGCGTGAGAGGTCTTGGGGAGAGAGGGTGGGGCCCAGGCTCGCAGTGACCTGTGTGGAGGAGCTGAAGGGAGGGACCCCCAGGGACCCCCACCCTCGACCTCCATCCTTCTGCTCTTTCCTCCTCTCCCACCATAGGTGCCCCGAGGCAGGAGCGAAGGGGTTAAAGGGTTTCACCCTGGGGTGGCCGCAGGCTGGGCAGGGGAGGAGGCATCGATTTTATGTTAATGCTGAGCTGTATCGACCAGGGAGGGTTGCTGGGGAGCGGGGGGGCACAGCCACCCGCCCACTCCTGGGGTCGCCCTCTGCAGTCCATTCTCCGCAGCCCAGGACAGAGTCCACCCTGGGGTGTCCCCAGCAGCTGGGAGTGCTGCGGAAGGAAGCTGCCCCCCCCCAGGAAGGTGCTGCAGGGCTGAGTTTTGCTGCAGAGCTTGGGTTGGTTGCTCGGCGGGAACAGAACCGCGGATGCTGGGCGGGGGGACAAAGCTCAGCATGCAGCCCTGGGCGGGGGGGCTCCAGTCCCTTCACCTCTCGGCTGCCTGGTCCCTGCAGCATCGCGACCAGCGCCGCAGAGCCGAGCCCTGCCTGCAGCATCCTCTGGAGCTCAGTGCCACCACCCCTGTCCTCACTCTGCCTGCGGCCGAGGGCCGAATCCAGCACCACGCTGCAGCATCAGGTCCCCTCCATGCTCCTCAGGACCCCCAGCCCCACCATCCCTGCTCCTGCCTGCAAACCCTGCCCAGCCCACACAGTCCTGCTCCGACTGGCTGCTCTGCCCATGTTGTGCCAACCTTAATCCAGGCAGGAGCTTGCAGGTGGGGGGTCTGGAGTGAGTGTGCCCACCCGGTGCCAAGTGCACAGTGGGCACAGGTGTGAGACCACTGCAGATGGCTGGTGCTGCAGACCCTGGCACAAGGAAGCCATGGCATTGCCACCCTCCTTCGGGAGGTTCCCTTCACTTAGTGCTGCTTCTGGGAGCTGTGTCACCTCCATAAGCATCCCCACCCAAAACAGGGCCAGGGAACTGGGGGTCCACTCTGGCCCCAGCCCTGCAGGGACTGGCAGAGCCCTCAGAGGTCCTGGGTCATGGATCAGAGCTGCATCCCCGGGTGGCCATGGCCAGACAACAGTGGAAAGTGGCCAAAAATGTGGTTTTAAGCTCACCCAGGCTTGGGATTTCTGGTCTAGGCCAGCAGGGAGTGTGTCTTCAGAGGGGAAACTGAGGCACAGAGAGATTTATCTGCCATCACCCACCAGTCCTGGGGGAGAGGGGTTGGCACTTTTTTCCTTGGAAAAACAAACGATATTTGGGAAGAGCCAAGCACACAGCAGCAAGCAGGGAGCAGCAGGATTTAGGGACGGAGCCCTCCTGGACGAAACCAGACGTGGGGACACTCAGGTCACAAGGCTGACACAGGCGGGAGGGGAGAAGGCACCGCGGGAGCCTTCCTCTGCCCGGGGCAGGAGCTGTTCGGAAATGGTTGCACAGGGGAAAAAAATCTGGGATGGTTTTGCTGCTCCTTCAGGGCAGCACCGGGCTGGAATACTGGGATGGGTGGGGGTCTTGTGCTGCAGTTCCATTTGTCGGGGTAAAATCTGGCTGGTCCCAGTCCACTGAAGACAATGGAGGCACAGGGCCCCCCAAACCACTCAGTGGGGGTCTCTGGACCATGCTCTCCACAAAGGCAGTTGCTGCAACCTGATGAGGCACCACATTGTGCTGCCCCCATCGCCATCCTTGTGCCCGTGCACCCCAGCTCCTCCCTGCAGCACCCCACGGCACCCCACTACCGCCGAACCCCCACCCCCTACGCCAAGCAGCCGGTGACTTTTTTGAGGTACCGACTGCCACCACCACCCATTCGGGACGAGCCGAGCTTTGGGGCGACAAACCCAGGCGGATGCCCCCTTGGCCCTATCCTGCAGTGGGTGATGGGAAGTGGGGCCTTCGCGCTGCAGGTTTGGGGAGGGGGCCGGGGGTGTTAGGGTCCCTGGGCAGCCGCCAGCATCGTGCAGGAGCACGGTGTGAGCCGCAGGGACAGCGGTAGCCCCGGCGAGGCCAAAGCAGCCACTAGATGGTAGCGTAAGCCCACGGCAGCGCTGCTGACACAGCACTGGCCTGGCAGAAGGGACAGGGTGCCCCGGGTAACCCGGCTGGCCCTGGGGACCTGCCCCCACCACCCACCTTCCCCGGTAAAAAGAGAAGCCGATGAGGCTGAGCACCCGCGGAGTTGTGACACGGGCGGTGTGGGCACAATTCCCTTGCCCCAGTGTCCCCCGCTACCACCAAGAGCCACCGGTGCCCACCAGCAGTTCTCTGAACTGGGGGGCAAAGAGGGGGAACCCCACTCCCAACCCCATCTCCCCCTCCAAACGCTGTGGGGACAACCACAAGGCACAAACCTAACTTGAACTAGGGACAAACTCAGACCTGGGGACACCTGGGGTGACCTGCAAGGCCCCCAGCTCAAGGTGGGGCTGCTGGGCATCCATGGGAGCCTAGCAGAGCTGGGGCGTGTGTGCTCCTCTGCAGGGATCCTTCTGGGAAGCGTCTCTCTTTGCTCCTCATCCTCACTTCTGGCCCTGCCCAGGGCTCCCTGCCAGGCTGGGATCTATATTTTATGATAACTCCAGGGATGTTCTTCAGACCTGACAAAGGACTTTGACAGTTTTAAGCTTCCCTTTGATTAATGCAGGACCTTTTAATGCTTCAGATTAAATTAATAAATCTTTTACCTTCCAGCCCATTCTGCTTGCAGTGTTTGGTGCCTTTGGTTTGGGGTTTTTTTTTGGTTTGGGTTGGGTTGGGTTGGGTTTTTTGTTTGCATGACCTCCTCCTCTCCCTGTCTGTGCAAAAAGCCTGCCCCATGTCCCGCTGCTCCTGTCCCCTTCTCAGCCTTGCAATACTCAGAGGGTGCTCAGCCCTGCAACATGAGAAGGGAGGGATCCTCCTTGGGGGCTCATTGGGGTTTTTTCTGGTTTTGGTTTTTTTTTGTTTGTTTGGGGTTTTTGTTTGTTTGTTTGTTTTTAACTGTCCCTAAAAATAGCAAGAAAATTCAAAGCTGACATTCAGGGCGAGGGGACAAGGAAGGCTGCAAAGTTGCTCACTCAGCCACCAGTGACTGCAGTGATCCTGTCTGCGTGTGCAGATTCCTCTGCTGACCAGGCTGCAGCCCAGGCCTCCTCTCCACACTGCCATGCAAACCTCTCCCCATCCTTATTTGCCCAGAGAAGCTGTGGACAGCTCATCCCTGGAAGTGTCTCAGACCGGGCTCAATGAAACTTTGAGCAAACCTAGACTGGTGTAGGTGTTCCTGCCCGTAGCAGGGGCTTAGAACTGGGTGATCTTTAGGGTCCCTTTCAACCCAACCTATTCTGGGGTTCTGTGGTTATCCAGGTTATGTGGAGTCCACCCAGCCTCTGGTCCATCCCACTGGGGTGCACAGGACCCCAGGGATGGAGCTGGTGGCTTCTTAGGATGCAGTAGATCCCAGCTGGAAAACAGCTTCCAACTTTACAGCTGTACACAAGAAACTCTCTGAGGCTCCTGGAGCACCAAATCCAAATGCCAAGGCAGCAGCCAGCAGCAAGCTGGGCCTGTCATCAGGCAGTCTGGTGGCAAAACTGGCACTGCCCAGCCTGGCTCCTGAGTGCAGATTTACTCCCCGTCACCTGTTGCTCTAGGAACGCTCCTCCAACCCCAACTTGCACCAGGCAGGTAAGGATGTGGCAGCCAGGTGCTGTGTCTCTCTCTGCACCCATGGTGTTATTGCATCCATGACTCATGTGTTATTAGCTGCCAAGCAATATTCCCAATTCCCCCGAGTTTAACCCTTCCCTCGGCACTCCCAGAGCCATGGTGTCACAACAAACATCTCCAGCATCTGCTGCTCCAATTAGATTGTCTCGAACCCAACTCCACCAACACTTAACACTGGCAGGGACTCAGAAGGAAGATGCTGAGAAGATGCTCCAGGAGATCATGGAGTGCTCAAGGTGTGTGTGCAGAGAGGAGATATCTTCTTGTTGTCCCAAGGGAATTTGGTCACCTCTTGCCATCTCCTTCTGGGACGCAGCCAAGAGAAGGTGGAGGACCAGGGTGTTCCCAAGCAGCAGGGAAGTTTCCAGGGCTGGAAAATTAATTTTAAAAGGGGTGGGCCACGCTCTGCCAACCCTTTACGGGGAGGGGGGGAGAGGCAAGGGAAGGGCATCCCGGGGTTCCACCAGAGGTGGTTGCCCCCACCCCCGGGGTGCCTCCCCCCTCAAAAGTAGTGCGCAACGGCTGCGCAGCCGTTTGCGCATCACCAGGGAGGAGAAAGAAGGAAAGGGGGGGTGGAGAGGTGGGAAAAGAAAAAGAAGGGGGGGCGAAAAAGGGAAGGACTACAAGGCCCGGCATGCCCCGGCGGTGCTGCACGGCTCCCCGGGGTGCCGGATGCTGTTCGTGCCGCTGACAGCGGAGCACAAGCGGAGCCGCGGTCCCAGGGTGTTGAAGGGGGAAGGGGGAGAGGAGAGAGAGAGGGGCAAGGCGCGTCTCACCGCCGGCTCCACTTCTTTTTTCTTCCCCCCCCCCCCCCCCAGCACCATTTAATCTTTTTATTTTATTTTATTATTTTATTTTTCTTTTTAAATCCCAGCCCCCACAAAGCCGGGAGCGGCAGAAGGCAAGAGAGAGAAGGGAGGAGGAGGTGGTGGTGGTGGTGGTGGTGGTGGAGGAGGAGGGAGGAGGAGGAGGAGGAGGAGGAGGAGGAGGAGGAGGAGGAGGAGGAAGGGGGGAGGCAGCAGCAAGCCAGGGCTTTGCTGCGCTGTGTCTTTTCTTTGCTTTCCGCAGGCGGCGAGCGGCGGAGGCGCAGAGGGGAGGTCGGTTCCCCTCCGCCTCCCGCTCCGCTGCCTTTTGTGTGTGTGTGTGAGAGGCGAAGGGGGGGGCGCTAAAAAAGGGGGGGGGATAAAAGGCAAAAAATTAGGGGGGGGGGGAAAGTAGAAGGGAGAGGGAGGGGGGAAACACACCGAGGGGTGGAGGGGGGGGCGGATTGGAGAGGGAAGGAGGAAAAGAGCAGGCAAAGGACGGAGAAGAAGGAGGAGGGGGGGCTGGCAAGGAGCAGAGTTGCCTTGGGGAGAATGTGAGCAGGAGGCGCTGGAAATGCTCTCGTTGAAGGTGGTGAACGGTGCCGAGGGCTCCGGGACTCCCGCTCAGGAGGTAGCTCAGCCGGACGGCAGGAGCCTCCCCGGGCGGGCGAGCTCCGGGGGGTTCGGAAGGCAGCAGCCGCTGGTGGGTGAGTAAAAACCGGGGATCCCCCCCACACACCCCCGCCTTTGTGTGTGGGGCTGGGAAGGCGGGGAGGAATGGGGGCGAGGACACAGGGGACACCCCCTTGGGGCAGAGCATGGGGACGTGGGGAGGGGTGCGGGGGAGAGGCGGCGGCGTGTGCTCTGTGTGTGTCGTGTGCCCCCCTTGTCCCCTCCGCTGAAGTTGCGCGGCGAGTTGGTGCCCAAATTGCCGGAGTTTAATGGCACTTGGGGCGGGGAGGGGGGCCCGCGGCGAGCCCCCGACCAGGGAAAGGCTGTGAGCTCCATGAGTTCCGTCGCGTCCCCGACTGGCTGGGGCCCCCCCGCTCCACTCTCCCCAGTGTGTCCCTGTTCCCCCCCCCCCCGGCTGTGAGCAGTGAGTGACAGCTGTCAGAGCAGCTCTCTCCGCTAGAAGGCAGAGGCTGTGCTGGAGCCCAGAGTGTCAACAGCGTCTGGGGGGGATGTGGGGCACCCCCCCGGGGCACAGCATCCCTCTCCTCAATCATCCTTTGGCAGCTGAGCCCCGGGGGGGAGCAGAGGGCTGGCCCGTGGAGTGCAGTCCCCGGTGGCGGTGATGGGGAGGCTGGTGATGGGTATAAGGCTGGGGCGGGGGGTCTCACCCCAGCCCCACAGGCGAAGTTGCGTGGTGGTGCTCGGCGAGCAGTTGTCACTTTTGTGCCTGTCATTCCCCCTCTGATTTGTTTTTATCGATCAGCTGATTTAAATCCCCCCCACACCCTCCCTGGTGTTTGCATGGTGACAGGGACTGCAGGGGACTGGTGGCTCTGGAGGGGGCTGGAGCCTCCCCGTGGGGTCACACTAACGCTGGACCCTCTGCCCACCCCTGGGTGATGTGTTTGGTTTCCCCGAGGCTGGGGCGGGCGGTGACACCCGGGTCCTTGCTTGTTTATGTGCTGGGGTGGATATCGTGGCCTTGGCTACGACCGGGTGGCATTGTGCGCCCAGCCCTTGGGTCCGTGGTGGCCAGAAGAGCCACCGGGAGCCAGGGGCTGAGCTCATTGTGTGCCGTGGCGAGCTCGGGCGCGCGGTGGAGTCGCTCCATATTTATCCTGGCGTGACAAGAGAGCAGAAGCGAACCCCCAGGGCGACCGGCAGGGATCCTGCCCTCTCCTTGCGACCCAGGCACTGCCAGGCAGTGGGGGTGCATGGTCCAAATCGAGGCACCCCCATCCACCCCAGGCCTCCTCCTTCCTCTCCTCTCCTTGCCCCCCCAGGTGTCCCCTTACACTGGCTTTTCCTGCTGGGCTGAGGAATTTGCAGGGGAGGGTGGTGGTGATGGTGGTGGTGGTGGGGAAGAGGGAGAAGAGGAGGGGAGAAGGGGGGGCTGGAGAAGGGATGGCGCGGCGCCAAATTCCGCTCTGCCATGTCTCTGTAACCTGAATAGGCCAACTCCATCCCCGGTGCGAGTTCCCCGGGGCTCCGCCGCGCTCCGGTGCAGTCAGGCAGGAGGTGCTGGCCTCTTCCCACCCTCCCTCCCTGTTCCAGCACACCCCAGCCAGCCACAGGCCACTTCCCTCCCTCCACTGTCCGGCGAGCGGACGCCGGACGGAGCCACCGTGCACCCACTGGAGCCACCGTGTACCCACCGGGAACCGACCGGGCAGGAGGTGGAGAAGGTTGGAGGTTTGGCGGAGCGGGGAGCGGAGGGTGCGGGGAAGAGGCGAACGATTGGCACGAAGGGGTTGGCACGAAGGGGCTGGCACTGCGGCGAGGACGGGGTAGCCAAGGACATGCTGGGAGCGGGGCGGCCGGCGGTGGAGAAACGATGGAAGGCTGTGGAAGGTTACGGGAAGCCTGGGGGGGCTGGAGCTGGCCTGGCCTCCTTAGAGGAGGCAGCAGAGACCCGGGGCAGGCTATTTCTGCTGAGATCCCGAGGAAAGCTCTGGGAGAATTGTGGGTTCTATAAATAGTGTGTGTCAGCCGAGTGGAAACAGGGCCTTGAAATGCTCCTGCTATTCTCCCGAGTGCTTGGAACCAGCTCTTGGTAAACAGGGCAGCGCTGGGGAGGGCTGTTTCCTTCTTCCGGGCTCGTGGTGGGGGGAGCGGGAGGGATAAGGAGGGGATTTTTTGCCTGGTGATAGGGCAGGGCTCCCCCCCGGGGCTGGCCAGCTGGATGCTGGGCTATGGCCGGGCTGCCCGGATGCGGGATGGCCTCTGAATGCGTCGCAGATGTGTGTCTGTGTCCCCCGGCCGTCGTCCTCTCCTTAGCCCTGCTGCTCGCCAAACTTCGGGGCTGGGATGTGCCACGCGGTGTGGACCGGTCCTCGGGGAGATGGCGACGCTTCCCGGGAACTAGGGCTTGGCTGGCCGGGAACTAGGGCTTGGCTGGCCGGGAGGTACTTGGCCTCCCCTCTTTGGTCGCTGACACGGGGGGCTATGGGGTCACAGCCTCGTTCCCCTGCTCCCCACCGCGCGTCCATCTCTCTGGGCTGTAGCTGTTCCTGCTGTGCCTCAGGGGCATGCACTGAGCAATGCTTTAGCCTGGTCTGGGTGCCTGACGGCAGAACTTTGATGCCATGGGACTTTCCCCAGGCACACCTGGACACCCAGTGTGCCAGGGACACCCTCCCTAGCGGCGTTGTGTACGTGGAGGGACGTAGTGACGTGTGCCAGGGTGGCGCTTGGCTCTGGGGTGCATCCCCACGATCCCACCGCAACGGGCGGGCACTTCACCTTCGCACAGGGACCCAGCGTGGTGCACGGTGTCACCTCCTCCTGCACCCACCCTCAGTGTTTGCCCTGTGCCTCGGACAGGGTCTGGAGAGCTGTGTGACCCTTTCTTTCCCTTCACAGTAACAGAGGGGAGGCAGAGGGGTGATGCTGGGGGGCCTGCCGGGTGTTTGTAAGGTGATGTGCTGCGCCGTGAGAGGGATCCGGTGTCGCGAGAGGGATCCAGCATGGTGAGAGGGATCCAGCATGGTGAGAGGGATCCAGCATGATCAGAGAGATCGGTGTGCTCGTGGCGGGATCTGGCGTTGCAGAGTGCAGCAGCTGGGAGCTCACTGGGATGTCATGGGGCTGGGGGGCACCCCGGAGCCAGGTGAAGGCTGTGGGGTGCTGGGTGCTGTCGCAGTGGGGAGCAGTGTGTCTCTGCGTGGGTGGGAAGGGGCCAGCGCCAGGCCAGTGGTTTGTTGGTTTTTTGGTTTGTTTTTTCTCTCCATCTTTTTTTTCCCCCTTTCTTTCCTAACCCTCCCTCACCCCCCCCCACCGTGGGTTGAGCGTTGGGGCGACAGACAGGGAAAGTCTGAGCAATGGTCTCCGCGCTGGTGCTGTCTTCAATCACCGCGTCCCAGAATCCCTCGCTCTGGGCCTTCTAGGCACAAGGGCTTACAGCGAGAATCGGCAGCTGCAGCTGCGAGTGAAAGCACAAGAGCCCGGCTGGGTCTTTGGCATCGGCAGGAGAGCAAAAAGCTGGGGGAGGCGAGGAAGGAAAGAAGAAGAAGAAGAAGGGAGGGAGGGGTGTAGGGGGGTGGAAATGTGCCCTGTGGTTTTTTTCCAGGCTTTGCCACCGAGGGTTGTGTTTCAGAGCATCAGTTCCCGGGCGCGGGAAGAGGCGGGAAAGGAGTAGGGGGGGGTGCAGAGCGATGCCTCCGGGGAGCTCATTAAAATCCGTCGGCTCCCCCCTTTACGCCGGCCGAGGGAGGCTGGTTATGGAGGGGAAGGAGGGACGTGCTGGGAAGGAACATGCCTGCAAAGCGGCTGCCCGGTGGGGACAGCTCTGGCCCAGGCAGGAACGCTGCCCCGGGGGCTCGCACGTCGGAGCACGTAGGACGCCTGCGTGCCAGCGAGGCCGTGACAAGGGCGGGAGCGATGCCGCCACGCCAGGGACTCTTGCTGCGCCCCCCGAGCTGGCCTGCCAGGTGTGATGAGCTGCCATGGGGCAGATCTGTGGATGGGCTGAGGAGAGCTTGGCTTTGGGGCACAGGGGCTCGTCAGGGTGTGGGGAGGCAGGAGAAGGATCAGCAGGGGACGCTGGCATGTGTGTGGGCAGGGTTTGGTGTGCGGGCATGGCACAGGAAGGGCTTGGTGCATGGACAGGGCTTAGTGCATGGGCTGGTTGCTGGCAGGGTTTGGCATGCAGGCAAGGAACATGCAAGGTTTGGTGCACAGACAGGATTTGGTGCATAGGCAGGATTTGGAGCAGGTTTTGCTGTGCTGGCAAGGCACAGGAAAGGTTTGGTGAACAGAGAGGGTTTGGTGTGCAGGCGGGGTGCAGGCAGGGTTTGGTGTGCAGGCAAGGCTTGGTGCACAGGCTGGTTGTAGTCAAGATTTGGTTACGGACAGGGTTTGGGGCACAGGCAGGGTTTGGTTCATGGGCTGGCTGAAGGCAGGGTTTGATTTGTGGGCCAGGTTTGGTGCACAGGAAGAGTTTGGTGCACAAGGATGGGGCTGGTGTGAGTAGCTGAGAGATGCAGGTGGGTCTGTCAGAATGCTACCATGGTGAAAATGGGTGATGGGGAATGGGAAGTAGCAGGGAGCTCCCTCCCTGTGCCAAAGCCCACCCCACACCAGCATGCTGGTGGGTCAGAGCTGATGCAGCCTGGCCTGGCATGATGCAGGGAGAGTCAGGGGAGAGGCGAAATGTGGTATTGATCGTCTTGGAGGGAGAGCAAAGCAGTTCTGGCATCTGCCAGCTCCAACCTCTGCCCTTCCTGCTGCTAAATCAGCTGCAGGCAGAGGGAGAAGCAGCATCCCATCCCATCCCATTCTGTCCTGTTCCATCCCACCCCACCTCATCCCATCCCCACTCCACCATCACTGCTGCCGGCAGGGCCCCCAGCCCCAGGCTCGCTCTTTGCTCTTCGCTCTTTGCCTCCTGCTGACTTCAGCTCCTCAGCTTGGGCTCAGTGCCTGAGCATTCCTCCCAAAACCTGGGCCTAAAATATCTGGAGGAGGACGGAGCGCCTTGGGTGAGGGAGATGAGCTCCTCAGCTGCAGGAAGGAGGGAAGCTGCTCCGCTCCCTGTCAGCTGCCAGCCCCACTGGCCCCCTGGGAATTGGCTGGGAATAAATCTTGCCCAGCAGACTCGGTGGCTCGGTTTGGGATGAATGTGGCTGAGCAGGAGCAGGGGCAGGAGGGGAGTGTGGCACCCTGAACATCATGGGACCAGTGGCATGGGAGCATGGTGACTGGGGAGAGGGGTGACAGGGAGCGGGGTGGAAGGGGACAGGGAGAGCGGAGTGGCAGGGAGTGGGTGACATAGGAGCAGGGTGCCAGGGGAACAGTATGGGAGGGAAACAGGGTGGCAGGGAGCAGGGTGACAGGAAGCAGGGTGACATGGGAGAAGGGTGGCAAGGAGCATGATGACATGGGAGCAGGATGTCAGGGAGAAGAGTGGCAGGGAGCAGGGTGGCAGAGAGCAGGGTGGCAAGGAGCAGGATGACATAGGAGTGGGATGGCAGGGAGCTGGGTGGCAGAGAGCAAGGTGGCAGAGAACAGGGTGGCAGGGAGCAAGCTGGGGCTGGGTGGCTGAGGAGGGACAATAAATGCTGAGAGGGAGGTGCTAGGCGGGAGCTGTGTGAGAACCAGTTTGCAAGGTCCAGATTGGCAGCAGATCCTGAACCAGGAGGAGCTGAGCATCCATACGGCCCCTGCCGAGATCAGACGAGACGACAGCGACTCGGTTTGGGGGAAGAAATTGGAGGCGGGGAAGCTTTTTTGCTGAAATGAAATTTGAACCCCAAAGTGGGAGGGAAGTGGAGGTGGGGGGCACGGCTCTCTCCACATGGTTATTACTGCTGTTTTCCACCCAGCTGAAAGGAGAATGTAGCTTAATATGGACCCGCGGGGAGGAGAAGCGATCGGGAACGGGGATTTGTCAGGAGGGAGCTGGGAAACAGCGAGAGAGACGTAGAGGTGAGAGTGGCCAAGAGCATTTGCCCGGGGAGGTGTTTGCAGCCCGGCAGGAGAGGACAGAGTCGGGCTGGAACAAGGAGCTATTGTTCTTGGCGAGCGGGGGGCCAGCCCGCGGCCCCCCCAGACCAGCAGAGCTGGCGCGGATGTGGGGAAGGCTTTTTTTGGGACTGGTTTTCCCAGTGGATTGTTGGCTGGGGAGTGGGAAGAGCTCTGGCAGTGTCGGGGTGCACGAAAGAGACTGCTTGAAATGCTGGGGGAGGGGGGGGTGGTGGGGCAGCATTCTGGGGCCTGGGAGTGGAGGGGGCGTGATGGCAAGTGAGAGGGGAGAGGACTGGAGTGAACTGGAGGAGTTTTGGATCAGTGAGTGGGAAGGTGGAAATGGCAGAGTGGGGGCTTGGTGGTTGGAGGCTGGCATGGGGATGTGGCTGTTGTGAGCAGTGGTGAGGCAGAACCAAAGTTCTTTGGCTGGCAGATGCTTGAGTGGGGCTGGGGAGGGGCAACCAGAGTGGCTTCTGCCCTTGGTGGCCTGGGGACACCCAGCACCCCACAACCAAGGTCCTGCTGCGGTCCCCTCTTGGCTCTTGGTGTCTGTCTGGCAGCCCCCAGCCTGTCACTGCCATCCTGTGTGTCCCCCTGGTCCCTTGCCCCAGTGGCTGCCATCACCACCCTTGGCACATGCCACTGCCATTGGCATCTCACTCATGGGCACAGAGGTGTTGGTGCGAGCAGATGCCCTGCCCCACTGCTGGCATCAGCTGCCACAGTGCCACAGCTACTGGCTGTCCCCTAGGCTACGTCGTGCTTGGGGACACCCCAGGGTGCTAGAGAGTAGGAGTGTGGGAGGTGCATGAGAGATGGAGGAAGAGGAGGAGGAGAAGGGACAGACACACAGTTCTGCAGGGTATGGGGGCTGTGGCCAGGGAGTGGGAAGCAAGGCAGGAACAGCTTTTGCACAGCTCAGGGTGAAGCTTGGCCTTGCCCCAGCCCTCCCTGAGCAACCATGGCCACCCATAGCCCCTCCAGTCCAGCTGGGAGAGAGAGAAACCTTCCTGTTCCCGGTGCAGCCCTGGCATTTGCACCCACAGCCTCCCTGGGCAACCTGTGCCATTGTCTCCTCACCCTCACTATAAAGAACTGAGTGGCTTTGGCTCACAGGTGGCTTTGGACTCACAGGTGACATTGTGGACTTGAGTGGCTTTAGGGTCATGGGTGGCTTTGGGGCTGCTGCTACTCTTTGTCCTTCTCCAGTCCTGTTCCTGGTCTCTGTGTTTCTGGAGCCCCCAGATTTGAGAGTTACCTGTGGGGGCTTCTCCTCTCCTCCAGCCCAGGGGTGCCACATTTTCTTGGCAGCTCTCACTCTGAATCCTTTGCTCTGCTCCAGCCCAGCCAGGCAGTGCTCAGCATTGCCATCATGTCACAATTGTCACCATGTTTGTAATTCCCTTCCCCCGGCCCCGCCACTGCCAGCCCTGCCCACACGTGGTGGCACCGTGGCACCGGCACGACGCCTGCCTCCCCATCCTTCATCCTCCATCCTCCTCTTCCTTGCAGGCTCAGCACCCTGCAATCGGGCTGGGTGCCCATCTCGGGGTGTGTGTGTAGGGGGGGAGCAGCATTCCCCTCTCCTCCCCTCCCCAGCATTCCTCGGGAGTGAAGCACAAGAGCTGGCAGGGCACTGCTGCTTTCTCTGGCCTCCACTCCTCCGGTGCCTGAACAAAGCCCTCCTGCCTCTCCCGGGAACCCGGGGCTGGAAATGGGAGAGGCTGCTGGTGCTGCGTGGCAGGAGAAACCTCCTTCTCCAGAACCTATTTTGGGCTTGTAGGGTGGGTGGGGGACGGAGGAGGGCATAATCCTCCAGCGATCCCTGTGAGAGGAAGCTCTGGACAGACTCAACCAGGGGACAACTGGGGGACTGTGCCCACCTTGTGGCATCATCCCCAGCCTGGGCTTTACATCCTTACCATCTCACTGCCATCCTATTGCTATGGTGACTGAGCCCTGGAGAGGACCACTTCGGCCCCAGTTTGGCCCCAGTTCATGCATTACCCTTTCTGCTAATACAGCTGGGTGCATCCAGACCCTCTATCCAACAGGATGCATCCCAAAGGGATTTTGTGCACCTTCCCAAAGTCCAACACTCTTCTCCTTGCAGAACAAAGCCCCCCTTTTGCTTTCTCCCCACCGCCCCCGGTGAGGCAGGCCCCCGTTGGAGCGCAGTCCCCGACAGCGAAGGTTATTTTAATGGATGCATTACTTTAAACGAGCCCTCCGCCATCTGTTCCACCCCCTAATTACGCATGCAAAAAAAGAGCCCAGCTCGCAGCCAGCGCAGGGGAAAGTACAGAGCTCGGTGATTTAAATGCCTCTATCCGCAGCTCCTCCGGCAGCTGGGCTGGGCTGCTCCTCTCCTTCCTCCTGAATCCTATCCTTGCTCCCTGCTCCTTGCCTTGCTCCTGGCTTCTTACCTTCCTCCTGACTCCTCACCTTCCTTCCAGCCCCTCGCTTTCTTCCTGACTCCTCGCCTTCCTCCTGTCTTCTTGTCTTCCTCCTGACTCCTCGCCTTCCTCCTGACCCCTTGCCTTTCTCCTGGCTCCTCAGCTTCTTCCCACCTCCTTACCTGCCCTGGCTCCTCATCTTCCCCCTGTCTTCTCAATTTCCTCCTGAGTCCTTGCCTTCCTCCTGACTTCTCACTTTCCTTCTGAGTCCTCACCTTCCTCCCAACTCGTCATCTTCCTCCTGACTCCTTTCCTTCCTCCTGGCTCCTTGCCTTCCTCCAGACTCCTCACCTTCCTGGATCCTTGCTTTCATTACAGCTCCTCACCTTCCTCCTGGCTGCCTTGGGAGACAGGCAAGTTGCAGGGAAGAAGGCAAAGGGATGGTTCTCCTGGGTCCAGCAGCTGCCAGCACCTCGGGAGGGTGGCTGTGCTGCCAGACAATGAGTGCAGGCAGGGTCTGGAATTTGGTGGCTCTTTCCTTCCCTCCCTCCCTCCTTCCTTCCCTCCCTCCTTCCCTTCACCTCCCCCCCCTCCCCCGCCATTGCCTCTCCTCACCACCTCCCCTGAAGGTGAGCTCTGCACACCAGCGGCTGAAGCCTTCAAAGCACACGGGCGTCACCATCCCCGGGCTGCCGCGGTGCACGGTGGGGCTCTGCGGGGGTCACCGCGGGCCGGGCTCGTTGCTGCGATGCTGTTTGGTGGTGGCTGGTGTGGGTAGGGGGGTCCCACAGTGCCAGGTGATGCTGGGGTCCTCGTCTTCAGGAGAGGAGCTGAGCAGGAGGCTCTAACCCTCAGGCTGTGCTCGGCGCTGTGGGGCTGTTTCCCAAAATCCAGGAGTCTGGGACCCAGGGTCCAACCCTGAGTGTCCCCAGGTGATTTTTGTTCTGAGATGTCTGTCCTTGGGGCTGTGGAGAGAGAGGGCAGGGTGGGGGGGTTGGAACAAACTGCCTCTCAGAGAGGCAGAGTCTGTAGGTGTTGGGAAATTCTCTTTGAAGTCAGTCTCATGGTTTGGGGAGTGCCAGCTGGGGACGGGGAGGTGACAATGTGCTGTGCCCAGCCACCACCCCCAGCTCTGCCCCAGGGTAAAACCTCTCTTGGGTCTGGGACCAGCGTGGCTTTGGGTGACCCCAGGGCTGACAACTGCAGCCCCACGAGCAGCACAGCAGGGCTGCCTCCTGTTGCCGAATCCTCCAGCGTCCCTGGGTGCCAGCATTTCCACCCTCCTGCTTTCCTCCTTTTTCTCCCCTCCGTCTCCCCTCTCTCCGTGCCTGACTGCAGCAGATGCGCCAGCTCTGCAGGAAAAGGGAATTAAGTTGGGCTGGAGGAATTTTAAAGATTGCTGCAGGCCTGAGGGTCTCGGATCCCCCCGCGGAGATGGGCAGTCATGCAGAATTAATCCTATCGCAGCCTGGCTTGGATTCAGCCGGTGCAGAGCTCCATAAGAGTGCCAGGGAGTGTGGGGGGTGATGCTGGGGGTGGCTGAGCAAACCCCACAGCTCCTTGGCATCGATGGGAAATTAAGAATGAAAAATTAAAAGCCCCCAACTCAGCTTTTTCTCCCCCTCCTCTACATCCACACCTCCCCGAAATCCCGAGGCAGGGCTCGCAGTGGGGGGTGGGAAGGAGGTGGGAGGATTCTGTAAGGCTTAAGGAAAACCTGTTTGCTGGAGCAAAGGCAGTTTGGGGGGTGGGAAATGCTGGGGCTGTGTCCTGCTGGTGGTGAACCCTGGTACAGCTCTGCCCTCTGCCACAAGAGAGGGGCTGGCTGGGGTTTGGGTGGGGGTGCCCCTTTGCTGCCATCCCCCAAACCCATCTGCAGTGGGCTCCTGTGGTGCTGGGAGGCAGCCTGGGGTGCTGTGCTGGCACTGGGGACATGCCAGACGTCCCCATGTGCTGCACCAGCCGCCTGCCACATCTGAAGGGACGCCAGGGTGGCATCTGGGTGCCCTGTGGCTCTGCCAGCCCCACAGGCAGCCTTGTCCCCATTGTCCCTCCTGACTGCCGGGGCTGCGGTGCCACGGTGCCAGCGGGCTCTGTGGATGTGTGATGCCAGGCAGGGTGGCCCAGGAGGGCTCTGCAGCTGCTGCTGAGGCCTCAGCTCCTCTGGTTTATAAATAATGCAGCAGCGAGGTGCTGGCAGCCCTGGCGCAGCTGCAGGAGCTCCAGGGGCAAGCAGTGGGTGCTGCCACCCTGGCTGGGTGGCACCAAGCCATACCATGCCCATGGTGAGGAGGGAAGCCCTGGTGGGTATCCCCTGCCATTGCTCCCCACACTATCTCCC
Organism: Indicator indicator; assembly: GCF_027791375.1. NCBI lineage: Eukaryota > Metazoa > Chordata > Aves > Piciformes > Indicatoridae > Indicator > Indicator indicator. Next base: position 7,045,446 of record NC_072042.1, on the reverse strand, counting down.
AGCCTCACAGTGTCTGGGGGTGGGGTTGGGGTTGGGGGGGTGTCCGTGTTGACCCCACGTGCAGGGATGTCCCCACACCTTGTGGCGGTGGCACTGCCGGCGGCGCGCAGTTTGCATGGTTGCCATGGCGATGTGCTGGCACTAACGAACCTGAGTAAACATTAATGAGGGAGAGCCCCATGCTGGGTGGGTGGCTTGGAGGGTGACAGTGTGGGGGGCTGTGGCACTCAGACCTGGGCACCCAAGTGTCCCACGAGGCTGGGTGCTGGGGTGGGCATTGTGGGATTGTCTGGGTGCCATTGTGTGTACCCAGACACCTGGGCTGGGTCCGCTCTGGGTGGTGTGTGAGGTTGTGCTTTGATGGCCAGACTGGGGGTGCTTGGTCCTTGGGCAGGACGTCTGTGTCCTCTGGGGCACCCTGGGGGCACCCAGAGTGGGAAGATCCTGACCCCAAGGACCCAGGGGTCCTGTTCTGCCTCCAAGTGCAGTGGGCATTGCTATGTGGCACTGGCCACTGTCACCCTCTCCATGCAGCACCCATGGGTGCAGGTATGGGGTGGGGGGCATGCAGCCACATCCGGGTGCCCCCCCGGGGTTGGTGGGGAGCTCAAGGCGTTCTTGGCGGCAGCTGCCACACGGCCCTGCCACCACCGCTGCCTACAGTTGTCACCATGACTCAACTCTGCACATCCCTCCCTTTGCCTCAGCCACGCCAGGGTTTGGGTGGGGGTCAGCCCTCCGCACCGGCAGCCCCACCGTGCCCAGGGTCCCTTCCCGCATTCATTGGCTCTGCAGCTCATTAATCAGAGGTGCAGGTGCCCCGGGTACCTTCCTCCTCCCGGAGGGCTCCTAATGAGCGGCTGCTAACGAGCGCCTGCTCCCCGCTCCTCTCCCCAGCGCTGGGAAGAGGTTGATTGGCAGCTGGCAGCGACGCGCGGGCTCCTTTCGGGACCTCTTAGGGGTCGAGTGACCCCCACCTCTGCTTGGCGTGGCCTTTGTGCCATGCAGGAGAGTCTGTCATCATGCCAGAGCTGCACGGTGCCCACCGGTCTGATGGTTCTCGGAGCCCTCGTGGCCCTGTTGTCCTGATCAGCTTGAGCTCCTGCCTGCAGCCTGCCTGCAGCTGCCTGATTCTGCAGCACAGCATTTACCAGGGGAGAGGGCTGAGGGCTGGCACCATCCTTCCAGGCGTGCATGGATGCAGTGTCAGTGCCACCTCTCTCCCTGGTGCAGGGCTGCTGTGGGATGTGCGTCATGGGTACCAAGTTCCCTGTGCCTCAGGTTCTCCTCCTGGCAACAGAGGGCCCAGGCTGGGGGCTGGGTGAGGATGTGGGGTTGTGGTTGGAAGCTGGTGTTGGTCCCCCGCGCCCCATTTTTGCCCCCCGTAATCACATCATACAAAGCCACCGGGCCCCTGGGAAGCCTTTCTTGGATCTGCCTGCCTGGGGGGCTCTGGAGGGAGGTCAGTTGAGGACCTGTGGGTCCTGTGCACCCCAAAACCAGGCCAGCATGGTATGGGGGAGCAGGTCTGTTTGGTACCCCGGATGAGGCTTGTCCCCCTCTTTTGGGCGCCTGCAGCCGGAAACAGCCCATCCCACACAGAGCCATCGACCCGCACCGGGGCCGGGTCCTCCCAGTGCCCGCCGAAGGGAGCCCTAATCCCCCGTGCCACGGTGCCTGGCCTGGCAGTGGCTAATTGCAGTGTCCCCAGATGAGGATTAGGGTTTAAAGCAGGGAAGGAGCAGCGGGAGATGAGCTCCAGAGCAACAAAGCTCCCGTGCCCCTGCAAAGCCACTTTTATTAGGGGTATAATTAAAAGCTGACAGGAGGGGAAGGTCGCAGGGACGGTCACTGTGAGGGCTGGGGTGAGGCATGAAGCCACTCGGAGGTCTCTGTGCCCCCACCCCAGGCGACTGACCTGCCAGCCCCCTGCTCTGACCGCAGCGTTTCTGGCAGGGCAGAGGTGCTGGGCTGGCAGAGGAAATCCAAACTCGGCCCCGATGAAAGGGGCTTTGTGTGCCCGGGAGAGAGCAGCCCTCCTCCTTCTCCTCCTCCCCTGGCCACGAGGCTGCTTTCCCGCCTGGGGCTGGCTTCACCCTGGGTGCTGGAGGGAAACTGAGGCACGGGGCAGCCCCATGGCCTCCTGCCCTGCTCAGGCTGCCGCAAGCTCTTTTCTCCAGCACTTGCACCCTGGCACTGGCACAGCCACACACAGCAGGTGAGCTGGGTCCTGGGGACATGCTGGGATCCTCCATGGGTGCCCCAGCCAATGCCATCTCTGCAGGGTCCCTGGGGTGGGTTTTCCCTGCCAGGCCAGGGCTGGGCAGGTCTCTATCAACAGAGAAGGAGCTGTGGAGACAGAGAGACATCCTGGGGAGAGAGGGACATCATGGGACAGAGGGACATTTTCCCCTGTCCTCTTCATGCCCTTCCCCCAGCGCTGCTGCCTGCCTCAGATTCCCTTTCCCTCCTTTGTCAGCTCTGTGGCTGATGTTCCACTGCCTCCTGGTCACCCTTGGGGGTTCAGCCCACACGCGTTAGTGACCCCACAGCTGTCCCTCCCGGCGTGGCTGAGGCCCCCTGGGAAGGGGACACATTGCAGCACCCAGGGTTATGCACAGCTCTGGGCAGAAGCTCACAGGAATGTCCCTCCCGTGCCAGTCGGGTCCCTTTGCTGGGAGCAGGGTGGGGGCGCAGGCAGGGTCCCCCAGCTGGGTGCTGGCTCTCTGGCTGCCTTGTCCTGGCCCAGCCCGGCAGGGGGCTCGTTCTGAGCCTGGACAGGAAGACGAATGAATTCCATTACGGGATGGCGATTTTATTCCACGTGTCAGGGAGCCTGAGATTAACTTGCTCACCAGGCTGTGACAGACCCAGACACCCTCTTGCGTGCGCCTGGGCGTGGGGGCTTCGCAGGCACTGCGGGCACGAAGCTGCCTCAGACCCCACCGTCCCTCCCATGGCAGCCAGGGCCGTGCCAGTCCCCAGTGCCACTGCTCAGGAGTCCTCCTGGCTGCCGGGGAGGGCTGCAGCGGCCAAGGTGGGGGGCTGGAGCCACCGTGCCGTCCCCTGTCCACCCCAGGATGTAGGTCTTGAAGCCGGGTAAGGGGTAAGGCAGCCTCCCAGCACAGCTCCCCTGCAGCTCGGCACTGTGCCGGGAGGCCTCTTGCTGCCAAAAAACAGGCTGGGAAGGAGGTGGGAAGGACGTGGGAGTTCGGGAGCCTGTTGTGATGGCTGCTGGTGCTGGGGACATGGCAAGGCCAGTGGGCTGCTGTCAATGCCCCCCACAGGAGTGGCTGCCCACCTAGGGAAAACGTGTTGAGGCTGTGCATCCGTGTCAGGATCTTGCACACATGTTGCAGTCATACATTCACATTGGGGTCATGGATCCATGTCAGGATCAGGCAGCCACGCTGGGGCTGTGCATCCACACCGGGGCTGCACATTCGTGTGCATGGTGCCATGCCAAGCAATGTGGTGCTGTGCTGAGCTGCGAGGTGCTGTGCCAAGCCAAGCCGTGGGGCCGGCTGATCTCCCCTTGCCGCCCCCCTGCACGGGCGCAGGCAGCTGGCTCTGTTTGCTGGAGGCTTTGTGCATTCCAGTTCGTGGGTCACTCGCCTTCGAAACCTCTCCGGGGACGGAGGCATTTGGGAGCCGTAACAAACAACCCAAGGGCTCCGATGACGCCCGCACCCGGCACTGCCTGCCAGCACTTTGGGGAGGGGAGGGGGGATGGACCTGGGAGACGACCCCCTGCTCCCTTGGGGTGCTGGAGGGGAGCTTTGGGGTGGTGCTGGGAGGTCTCTGTAATAACAGCTGGGGAGGGAGGGACATGCCAAGCGTGTTTCCCTGCAGGACGTGGGAGTGATGTGGTTTGGGGAGTGCAGGAGGGATGCTGTGGTCCCCTCTGCTTATGGGGTGTCAGAGGGGAGGAGGGGGGTGCTGGCTGTGCAGGACTGGCATCCGGATACTTTCAAGGCCCACCTGGATGTGTTCCAATGTGATCTGTTTTCGGTGACCCTGCTCTGGCAGTCTTCAGAGGTCCCTTCCAACCCCACCTCTCTGATTCTGTGATATGGAGAGGGGCAAGGGGAGCCAGCTGGGCATGGTGCAAACAGGATGGACAATGTGGGCAGCGAACTTGAGGTGGCCAGGCTCGGGTTTGCTCAGGGCTGGTTAATGTGTCCTGGAATGTGTGTTGGAGCCATCCAGGGGAGATCAAGGGTCCAGCGAGGCTCAGGGGGCTGCCTGGCCACATGCTGGGGAGGCTGCGCTGGGCGGCCTGGGGAAGGTCAGCCTTGGCCAGATGCAGCCACTCCACCCTCCTCCAGTGCTTTGCACATTAATGCAAATGCACTGGCCTGAGTGGTTCATTAGCAGCATGTGGAATGGAATAATGCATCCGCATCCCATTAGCCTAATGAAAAAAAGGGAGCCGGCACCTGGAACAAAGCTGCCGACTCTTGGCTAGTGCTCTGTCTCGGCCATGATGGGCCGGGGAGGGGGGCGGCTCTCCTCCCCTTCCCTCCCCCTCCCTTTTCTTCCCTTCCCCTCCCCTTTCCCTTCCCTTCCCAGTCACCTGCCAGTCCCCAGGGCACCCTCACAGGGCACCACATCAGGGGAGCCCCATCCCCAGGATGTCCTCACCGTGGCAAGGAGGGGGACCTCGGGGTGGGCAGAGGCAGTCCCAGCATCACTCCTCTGGGTGGGTGGGGAGGGACCCAAGCTGGGAGTGCCACAGAGATCCTGGCTGTGGTGTTGGTGCCAGCCAACGACAAGATGTCCCCACGTCCCCATGTCCCTGGGGCTGGGAGCTGGGAGCCTGAAGGATTAGAGGAAACATTGCCAAACAAACCAGGCTGTGCCGGAACCAATTAGCCTCCAGCAGGCAGAGTTTCAGATGCTGTTATTTCTGCCTCTTCTCTTTTCTCTCCCTCCTTCTGTCTCCCCCTTTTCTCCCCTCCTTGGCCCTCCCCAGCCCCTCCTGCCCGCCCCCAGCATCTCTGCTCTCGCCATTCCTCTCCGTGTCGGAGCTTGTTTTGGGCACTGGCTCTGGAGTGACTCATGCCGCGCGTAGGGGATTTTAAAAGCTTTCTGCTGTCGCTGGGAAGCCGGTTTGGGCTGCTCCGACACTGGGGGTGGAGCGCGATCCCTCGCAGACAACCCTTGTCTAGGGAACCCAAAAAAAAAAAAAAAAACCCAAAAAAACACAACACCAAACCCCACAAACCAACAAAACCGAAAATCCCCCACCTTGGCGCTCCCCGAAAATACCCCTGGGGTCCCACGGGCCCCTCTTTGCCAAGGCCGGTTCGGTCAGCCCAAGCCAACGGTTGAGTCAGAGGCGAAACTTTCGAGCCGTTGGAGCTTCCTCCAGCGGGGCCCCTCTCCGAGGAAGTGGTCTGCTGGGGCGTCGAGCCCGGCGGGGCGGTTGCCCGGCCTCGGCGGGTGCTGCACGCAGGCGCAGGCGGCCGGCGCTGGAGGTTGAAGCGTGGGAGACTTTTTTATTTTCCTCTAACCCCCCACCCCGCCCCCCGCCCCCTCTTCCCTTCTCTCTCCTCCCCTCCTCTGTCACCTCCTCCACTGCCAAACCCTGGGTGGGGGCCCTCGCGGCACGACCGACCCTCCCGTCGATCCACAGCTGGCCCTGGTTTTTCCCCCCTTCATCCTCCTCCTCCTTCTCCTCCTCCTTGCCTTGAGCTGTGTTGCTGAGGGACTGCAGCTCCTGTGGATCAGGAGGAGATTTAGGTCAAGCGCTCGACTGAGTCGAAACAGCCATCTGTGTGCGGAGGAAACCGGCCACCCAGAGCCCCCGGCGAGGCCGGCCTGGCACCGCCACCGGGACTTGGCACCGCCACCGGGGCCCGGCACCACCAGCACCCTCCAAACGGTGCGCCCGGGCGCGTTAGGCTGCCTTTGTCTCGAGCGAGGCAAAAAAACCCACAAAACTATCCACCAAGCAAATAAATAGGGGAGAAAAATCCCCCTGTCCACCCCTTCCGTCACCCAGCTCCGCCGTGGGCATCGCCGCTGGGAGGTTTGGCACCGAGCGGCCGCGGCAGCGCTCCAAGGTCGCCCTGACACACGGTGGAAGGTGTGCGCCCGGGAAGGGAGGTCGGAGAGATCCGGGCTGGGGATGTGGGTGCTGAGGGATGAGGTTGCTGCAGGCAGGGCAGGAGGTGCGGGCAGGAGGCAGGCGCTGGCTGCCTGCCCAGAGCCTGGACTCCTGTGTTCCTGCAGGAACAGGGTGGAGCTGGAGGAGGCCGGGCAGCTGGTGTCATCCCGGCCGCGGAGCGTTTCCCTCCCTGGGAGGGTGGAGAGTTCCGCACTGAGCTGCTCCCGCCTTGACCGTGCCTCAGTTTCCCCAAGTGTAGAACCGTCCGCAGAACAGCCTGAAGCTGGCGGCACAGCCGGCCACCCTGGCAAGGTGGGGAGCCCCAGATGCCCCTTGGTACCCCGTGCCAGGGTGGGAGTGGTCACAGCCCCTCCTGCTCTCCACCTGCTGACTTCTCGCTTTCTCCATTTCCTTCCGGAGCCTTTTTTTCGCTCGCCGGTGTCTGTGTGGCCGCGCCTGTGCACACACCCGTGCGCGGCGAGAGGAAACGCTGCCGGTGCCGAGGCAAGGCCGGTGTGCTCCGGTCCGGACTTCCCGCCGCAGCCGGCTCGGCGCGTCCCAGCCCCGCCACAGGTTCTGCCTGGCCGCGGGCCGGAGCTCGGCCGGGCACACGGATGGTGCCCGGTTTCTCACCCCATCCATCACCCATCCGATGCCCTGCCCACGCCCCTCTGGGCCCCTCGGGAGTCCGTTGTGCTTGGTAAGGAGCTTTGCCTGGTTAGCAGCCAGTTTGCAGGGTAATCCTGCCTTGGTCGGGGGGATTATGTGTGGGGAGAGCTGTGGGGGGCTGAGAGTGCCCAGGGGCTGGCAGACGGCTTGGGGGCATTGGGGGTTCCCTCAGTGCAGCAGGATTTGTTCTGCAGGGTGATGAGGACAGTGTTCAGAGAAGGGCAAAGAGGCTGCAGAAGGGTCTGGAGAAAAGGGCTGGGAAGGAGCATCTGAGGGAGCTGGAGGTGTTCAGCCTGGGAAAGAGGAGGCTGAGTGAGACCTCATTGCTCTCTGCAGTTCCCTGAAAGGTCGGAGCCAGTTGAGGGTTGGTCTCTTCTCCTAAGGAACAGGTGATAGGAGGAGAGGAAATGGCCTCAAGTTGCAGCAGGGGTGGTTTAGGTTGGAGATTAGAAACAATTTCTTTGCTGCAAGGGTCATCAGGGATTGCAACAGGCTGCCCAGGGAGGTGGTGGAGTTCAAGAGCCCTGTGACCATGGCAGTTCGGGACACAGTTTGGTGTCTGTGGTGGTGTTGGGTCAATGGTTGGCTCTGATGCTCTTAGAGGTCTCTTCCAACCAAAGCAATTCTACAGCTCTGTGATTGCTCCAGAGTGGATTTGGGGACCACCAAATCCATAGCTCTGTCCATAGCTCGCTCAGTGCTAGGGTGAGCAGGCAGGAGCAGGGTGTCCCTGAAGAGTGTCACGAGGCAGGGAGCTGACAGCCCTGTGCCAGGGTTGGGCATGTGGCAAGTGCGGCTGCATCTTTTGCCTGCATCTCTCATGTCATTTGACCTGGCAGCATGCGGGCACCATGCGGAGGAGGCGTCTGGAGCAGGGACCTGGGAGCTGAGCTTGGGGACAGGTCTCAGTCAGGGGTCCCATCCTGGATTCCCCACAGACCCGGGTCCCCAGGGAGGGTTGGGAGGGGGTGGGGGGATGCTGGGAGCTCTCTGGCTGCCTCTGTTCTCAGAGGGCTCCATTAATGCTTTAAATATCCAACCTTTCCAGGTGGGTTTTGTTGAAAATTAATTTCCGGAGCTATTTTAATTTTGCTGTATTTAATTTGCTGTTTATTTTAATTAATTAACGTCGGGAAAATCTCTGCTCCTGAGCATCCTGCAGCCGTCTGGGGTGGCTGCACCCAGGAGGTGAGAGCCAGGGGGTGTCAGGGGTGCAAGAGGTACCAGCAGGGAGGGTTCCCAGGCCCCAGTGGTGCCCACCCAGCTCTGCCTCACCTGTGCGCAGGGTGAATGGGGTGTGGGCAGCCAACTGCTCACCAGGATGGGATTGGGGATGCAGTGAGCTGGGCCCTTTCCCAGCTTCATCCCTAGCTCCAGGGCTCATCCTGGGATTTGCTGCTGGTGAGTTGGGATGGTTGCATCTTCTGGCTGGATTTGGCTTGGGTACCACTTGGAGACATCTTCCTCTTCTTCGTTCACCTCCTCCTGGTTTCTGGGTATCTGAGGGTCTGGCATCCATGAGGATGCAGTGTGTGGTGGGAAGAACATGCCATGCTGTGCCATTGCCATGCCAAGCATCAGAGCCCTGGTTGATTTAAAAGCCCAGCACAGAGCTGTTTGACCCACACAGAGGGATGCAGGTTAGAGCTCAACCTCTCACCCCCATCCCCAGATCACTCTGTCCAGTGCTTGATGCTCCAGGATCCCTGTGAGGGAGTCCCTGGCAGGGAGTGAGCTGAATGAGGTTTGGGGGGGAAGGGATGGAGCTGCTTTCCTCCAGATCAAGGCCTCTGGTCTCTGCTGTCTAGACACTGCCACACACACCTAATGTGGTTCTTGGCAGGAGCTGTGGCTGCTCTCTTGAGGTTAATTGCTGTGCAGAGCTCTGCAGACAGATAGCCCAGCTTTGTGCTTGCCCCCGGGGACACCTCCCTCACCCAGCCCCTGTGCTGCCTGCAGTCCTCTGGGGATGCTCAGGTCTCACCCCAAAGGATGCTTAGCCCCCTCCCCAAGGGACACTCAGACCCCCCAGGGCTGAGGAGCAGATGGGGGATGAAGAGCTGGTGCTGCTGTGCCCAGATAGATGGTTTGGGTACAGGACTGAGTGGGGAGGAGGTGTCTGCCTGTTTTGGGGAGCAGAGAGGGATGGGGCAGAGGTACTGGGGGCTGGGCTGGGTGAGGGGACATGCAGCAGGGGCAGCTGGACAAAGGCAGAGCCTCACCCAGGCTGCAGGGCTGGATCCAGCCTCCGGAACGGGAGCTGGAGAGAGTTGCAGTGGGGACTGGGCTGGGAAGAGCTGTTCCATCCTCCAGCCCCAACATCTGGTGGAAAGCAGGGCTGGGGAGGGGGGACACAGAGGGGGCTGCAGGGCCAAGCCTGGGAGCTGGTTGGATCTGGACTCCCTGGAGAGGGCTGGTTGAGGCCATTCCCAGTGGCTGCTCTTGCAAAGGAACCAGAGGTCTCTGGGATCTGCAGGGAGCTCAGGGCAGCCTGGCATGGGCACCTTCCTGGGAACACCACAAGCTCAGGCTGCTGTGACACTGCTGCTGGCACCATGAGTCCATTTCCCTGCCCAGCTCCGTGTGGAGGAACCAGATTCTCCATGGATTCCCCTTGCCAGGCCCAATGCCAGCTCCTGAGAACCATCTTCAAGGCAAGGTGGTGCTAGGAAGGGTGCATCCCATGGAGGGGAATCAGATCAGGTCTCCAGAGAGAGCCCCGAGGCACAATGTCCTCTTGTCTCTCACGTGGCTGATGGCAGAGCTGCAGACTGGGCTTGGTCCTGGGTGCCAGGGCCATGCCAGAGTGAGCCCCTGCCTGGGGTCCTGCCCCGTGTGAGATCCCCCAGGGAACTGGGTGCAGGTTTTGGTCCGAGCTGTGTTTTGGTTTGGGTTTCATCATGTTTTCATGGCAGGGAATTTCCGTTCCTAACCAAATACCAGAGAAAAGAAGAAAATAAAGGAAAAAAAAACCACCAGCAACCAAACCCCAACCCTTCTTTTACTGAATTTTTGCCAAAAAATTAGGATGTTTCCATTCTTCTTGTGGCTTTTGGCAGCCCCAAACTGCAGCCAATGGAAGAAAATGTCTGTATGGAAATGCTGCTGGGCCCTCCGTGCAGGGCTGGTTCAGGGCTGGCTGGGCAGGGAGCTCCTGGTGGCTTTTGCGAGGGGGTTTTGGGTGCAGAAAGAAGACTCTTAGCCTGAGGAGAAACTTGCGGAGAACGTGAGGATGAGCGCTGGAGCCTGGCGAGCGTGGGGCCGGCCCCCACGGCTGCTGGGAGCTGTTGCAGAGGACATTGCCATGAGAACAGGGTCGCGGTGGGGTGGGGAGCACCGACACGAGGCAGCCGAGCGGCTGCAAGGACGCCGGTGGCACTCGGAGCCTGCGGTTCCCACTTGTCCTTGCAGCGAGTCGCTCTCTCCTCCCCGCCTGGCAGCAAACCCCACGTTCAGCTCTGGTGTGTGCTGGGCCTCCCACCTCCCCTCCCGGCATCGCCCAGCAGCTCGCTGCCAACCCTCTCTTCGCCCTCCAGCTTTCTGAGGGTCCCTTTGCAGGGTCGGGGTGGGGGAGGAGGAGGAGCAGGCTCTGCAATGCTTCAATGAGGTTGGGTTGTTTTCCACCCCCCTCCAATCCATGCTAGGAAGAATTACAGTCGCCCAGGCATCTGTTCTGGCAGAATCGAGCTAAAGAGCTTGTCCTGGGCTTGGCACAGCAGCCGGCGCAGCCGACAGCTCTTCCAAGGGCAGCCTTGGCGACTGCGGAGCAGCAGGTTGACATTGCAGGGAGAGAAGCCCTGCACAGCAGGCACAGCCCCCCTGCCCCTCTGGGCAGGATGAGGGGGGTCCTGTGGTGAGGGTGGGCTGTAGGGGGCTGCAAACCTCCTCCCCAGATGGGCAGTATCCTCCAGCAGATCTTTTGTTTGGAGCAGGGAGGAGGGCAGTCAGTGCCAGTGCATCCCAGGTTCCTTGTCCCCGGGCAGGCTTGTGGCACCTTGCTGGCCTAGCAGGGAGACAGAATCAGTCCCTGAGCAGCAGGTTGCAGAACCCTGCAAGGACCACCCAAACCCCCTGTTAGCTGCTTCTGCCTCCCATCTGCAACCCAGAGAGGGGCCTTGGCATCCCCAGCTGTGCAGTGTGCCCTGCCACCCCCTGACAATTTGTGGCCACCCCAGAGGTCCTGCTCTTACCCACCCCCCCTGGGGGTGTCACAGATGTGTACAGTGGCACCAGGAGATGCTGGAGCACAATGTGCTTGGCAGGGCTTTGCCATACCTCAGCCCTGTCCCTTGTGCTTCTCCCATCCCCTGTGCCTTGATCCTAGCCAGGCCTGTGGGCACAGCCATGGTGCAGGGAATTAGCCATAAATCTCTGTCTGTGTCTCCATTCAGCTCACAGGAGCTGGGCTTGGCATGGCTGGCAAGGAAGTGGCTGTTTGAAGACACCTTTGCAGCTGTGCTCCCACCTGATGCCCAGCACAGTGCCATATCAGTGACACAGAGCAGCCACCAGCACCATGGATGGGCCACATCCGTGCCCCACACCAGCAGCAGTCAAGGCAGGGCAATGAGGGGGGCAGTGCTGGAGCCAGTCAGGCACAGATGGGATTGTTACTGGTGGTAAAAACCCAACCCGAGCACAGCAACCTGACCCCGCAGGCTCTGGTGGCAGCAGTTCCCACCGGTGTCAGTGTTCGTGCCCCCTGCCATCCCCACCCTCCCCCTGGCCTGGACACAAGGCCGCCCTCCACGTGCCAGTGTCCCCACCGCCTGGTCCCCTCTGCTCTGCTGGGCTCTGGGTTTGGTTCTTCCCCCAGCCCCGGGGACAGGCGCTCTGACCTTGCACCCATCCTGGCCCTTGGTGCTGCGGGTGCTGGGTGAGCCCTGTTCCCACGGGTGTCCCCCCCCCTCCGCGAGCCGACCCACCCCCTGTGATTTCCTATTGCTTTCTTCATGAGCCTCAGCCTCCTGTTTGCTTTTTTAACTGCAATAACCACAAGAGGGAAGTTTCGGAGCGGTACGAGCCCGGCTGCGCCGGGAAGGCAGAGCCAGCGCCACGCTGCCGCCCATCGCCGCTCCGCCGCCCCGGGGGCTTCGGCGGCGCGGTCCCGGAGGTGGTGGCAGCTGCTCTCTCCATCCTCCTCTTCCTGCCCTTCATCCCCAATCCCTTTTCTCTTGGCAGTGGTGAATTTGGGGTTGGTTTGACGCCGCCGAAGGGGCTCGGGCCCCCCGAGCACCGATCGATCGCTCTGCTCACTCCTGCTCGCCTTTTTTTTGTGTTTGTTTGCAGCCGCTTGAGGGCTCTTGTGATGAATCCGGGCTGGACAGGTTTCAAGAACAGCTGAAACACAGCCTGGGTGGGGGTGGGAGTGGGAGGGCAGCGGGGCCGGCCAGCACCAGAATGCAAAATGGTGCTGCGGGCAGAGCTGGGACAGCAGGGTGGGTACCCACCGGGTCCCGCTGCAGGGGTGGAGGGGGCGAGTGCCAGTGGCGTCACCCCAAAGTGCTGCCGTGGGTTGGCAGCGTGGGGGTCCTGAGGGTTGGTGGGGCTGAGGATTTGCGGCGATGTGTGGAGAGTGGGCTCAGCACCCCTGCTGAGCACCCATCGCCCATGAGCCGGGCTGGGCTCCAGCCAGCCTCTCATCAACCCTCAGCTGCTGAAGGGTTGGTCCCTCTGGCCTGGCCTGGTCCCACTGGCCTGGCTGAGGGTTTGTGCTAATCTGTGGGGACTGGTTTCAGCCCCCTTGCCTGCTGCTGCCCACTGCTGGGAGCTGGGCTGGGCTCCAACCAGCCTCCCCATCCTGCTGCTGAAGGGTTGGTCCCATTGGCCTGGCACCTGTGCCAGAGTTTGGGGTCACAGCTGTAAGGGGCTGGGGGTACCACGCCATGCTGGATGTCCCCCATCCCTGATTGGCCCTGGGGAGCAGCGCCCCAGCCTCCCATGGCTGTAAGATGGCAGCTTCCAAATGAAAGAGGAAACCCTCCCAAAAACCTGAGCACAAAGAGGAGGGTGAGCACCTCCCTGTGCCCACAGCCTGGGGCTGCCAGCTTCACTGGGGGGACAATGGCAGTAAAGGACGGGGTGCACAGCCCCACTGGGGGCACAGGGGTAGAAGAAGAACTGGGCATTGGCAGGAAATCTTCCCTGGCTGAAGTGGAGCTGAAGGGCAAGGTGGTGGCTGCAGTGGTGCTGGGTGCCAGGGTGCTGGATGTTGGGGTGCTGGATGCTGGGTGCCAGAGTGCTGGGGTGTTGGGTGCTGGAGTGCTGGGTGCCAGGCTGGTGCGTGCTGGGGTGTTTGATGCTGGGTGCCAGGGTGCCGGGGTGCTGGGGCAGACTGGCTGGCTGGCTGGCTGTAGCCATGGCTCTGGGTGCGTGGAGTGCGCGCAGGCGGCAGCAATAATTAGTTCCTACTCCAGCACTTCTCACTCAAAGTGCTTTTTAAAAGCCTCCATTCATTAGTCTTCACTGTTCCCCCGAGGTGTCGTGTCCTGGTTCTCTCCCCTCTCCAACTCCCCACCTTCCCTAGAGCAGCTGGGGATCCTGAGCTGGCAAGGGGGGATCGTTGCTGGTGGCAGATGCTGGTTCCTTGTGAAACCCAAAGAGGTGGCAGTGAGGCTTCTGGGGACCGTCCTGGTGCCCCCATCCCGAGGGGGCTGAGAGGGTCTTGTGGGCATGTGGACATCATTGGGAAGTTCCCATCGAGGCAGAGCTGTGGTGAGCTGAGAGCGCTGTGGACGAGAGTGGGGTGGTGGGGAAGGACTGTGGGTCTGGCGGGTGCAGCTGGTGATGGCAGGGAGAGCAGTGCCAGGGTGCCAGGGTGCCAGAGTGCCAGGGAGTGGCATGGCAGTGCCAGTTTCCAAATTACCCAGCATGTGTCCAGCTCCCAGGGGTGAGCAGGCAGAAGGCTGGAGGATGTTGGAGGCCGTCAGTGCTGCTCAGCCCCCGAAGCAGAGCACAGGAGCTGGGGGTGCCTGGGTGCATGCCCCCAGCAGGGCACGGAGGCAGGCAGGCGCTGGCGAAGGGCCTCCTCTGCAAACCCTAACCTTATTTTCCCAGGTCCGACGCCAGTTTCCATGGAAACAGCCGGGAGCAGAAACGGGAACCAGAATCCAGAAACGCGAAGCCTGGAGCTCCCATTCGCCTTCCTGGATTCCTGCTCCCCACAGCCCTGGGAAGGCAGCTGGGTGCTGTCTATGGGGCACCCACAGTGCTCCCATACTGCTCCCACCCTCACAGGGTGCAGGGCTGGCCTGCCTGGGCACCCCGTGGGGTTGGGGTTCTCCTGTGCCCTCTCGTGTTGCAAGCACCCAGGCACGATGTGTGGGGATGTGTGGTGTGTCCAGCAGTGTTGTGCCATAGGTAGGGGTACCACGGGCAGGGGTACAGCAGGCAGGGCCACTGTGGGCAGGGAATATTGCAGGCAGAGGATATTCCAGGCAGCCCCATGTGCAGGCAAGTTCAGACCACATCTGCACACGTCTGTGTGTCTGGATGGTGCACAGAGTGGGTGGGTGATGTACAGAGCAGGGGCACTGCATGGGTGTGGGAGATGTGGGCACAGGATGTGTCACTTCTGTGTGATCAGTGCCACTGGTGTGCACTGGCAGGATCCCAGTATGTGGTGATTCTTAGTCACATCCCCACCCTGATGTCCCCATCCCCAGGACACAGTAGGGACTGGGGGCCTCAGCAGCCAGGAGAGGGGCAGCACCCAACATCTGTGCCCACAGGGACCTGAGTGCTGCTGGGGTGTGGCTGTGGGGAGAGGCCCTGCTTGGCTCCTCAGTGCTGGGAGCCTCCCAAGTTGCCCAGGCTGCATAGGTTGGATATTAGGACAGGCTGAAAAAAATGGGGGGCTTTGAGCCCCAGTGTTCAATATCTGAAGGGGCTACAGGAAGGCTGGGGAGGGACTGTTCAGAAGTGCCTGCGGGGATAGGACTAGGGGAAATGGTTTGGAACTGGAGCAGGGGAGAGTTAGGTTGGACATCAGGAGGAAGTTCTGCTCAGTGAGGGTGGGGAGACACTGGAACAGGTTGCCCTGGGATATGGTTGAGGCTCCATCCCTGGAGACATTCGTGATCAGACTGGATGTGGCCCTGGGCAGCCTGATCTGGTTGGAGATGTCCCTGCTGTCTGCAGGGGGTTGGCCAAGATGAGCCTGGGGGCTCCCTTCCAACCTGATGCAATCTGTGAGCTCCTCTGGGCCACCCATTCCAGTGCCTCACAACCCCAATGGGGCCGAACCATTCCCTGTGCCCTCACTGCTCCCTGGGGGTGGCATCAGCCCCTCAGCAGTGCCCTTGTCCGCGGGGCCGTGGCACTGGAGCAGAGCCGTGGGCGCAGGCACCGCCGGCAGGGTGCAATTCATCACCGGGAGACGGACAGGTATTAGGCTCCATTATGGGTAACCGGCGGAGGGAGACGCTATTAATAATACAGACACATACAGAGGGAAGAAAGTGCACACTTGATTTCCATGTTGCTACCAGGAGTTGTGAGGCTGGCTCTGGCTGCCTCTTCCCACACGTGACTGCAACACAGTGGGTAGCTGACAGCCCAGAGAGCCTGGCTTGGGGCCAGGAAAAAGCAGAAAACACAATGTCTGTGCATATCCTCTCTCTTAAAATAACACCAACACCGTCTGAGACGAATTAAAATAAGATCAGGAGCGGTCTCACGAAGAGGGAGAAGACGGAGAGGGGAAAAGGCAGGCAGGGGGATTGGGGTTTGGGGCTTGGGTGGCTTCGTTTGCCCCCCCTCCCCCAGGGAAGGCAGCAGAAGGTTTGTTTTTGCAGGGTCGGAGCTGAAAACCCAGCGAGCTGCAGGAGAAAAGGCAGCAGCAGAGCCGCGCTGCGGGGCGGGAGCGGGGCCGCTGCTGGCTGTCCAGCACATGGCCTTTGGAGGGGAGCCTCGGCAGGGCGGGGGATGCTGCATGATGGAGAGCATCAGGAATTTCCTGCAGCTGAGGAACACACCAAATACCAGAGAGCCAGAGCGGAGGAGAGCAGGGTGCCGGGGAGGGAGTGAGGAGAGGGGCCGAGTGGGGCGGGGGGGGGGGGCTTGAAATAACCAACAAAGGCAGGGGGTAAGGGGGGGTGTGGGGAGCCTGTCATTTTGGGGCTTTTTCCATGTCTTTGGCTTAAATTTTTTGTGGGTTTGGAAGGAGGTGCCCCGTGGTGCTGCCTGTACCCACAGGCCCCTCCTGCCTGCTCCCTGCCTGAGCTGGGGTTTGGTGTTTTGGGGGTTTTACATCTTCCCTCCCTTTTCCCCCCACACCACCTGACATGGTGCCAGAGGGGATGTGGGGGGGTTGGTGACAGTGTGATGTAGGACTGGGGCTGCATCCCACAGACCTCTGCCTCTTCCGTGGGGTTGGATCCATGCTCAGGGAGCTGGGAGCAGCCTGGAGAATGAGCACATCCCTGTGGGATGGTGTCGCAGGCGAGTGGGGGCCCTTGGAGGGGACCCCCCGTGCTGCCCGGGGAGCCATGGCAGCACCTTCTACACATGCAACGAGTTTGCCAGGTGCCCTTTGGCCACATTCCTGCTTCTCCCTGGGCCAGGCTGGGTTAAATACAACCCAAAATCCCCAGGCAGGCTTCAGCCGTTGCATCCAGGTGCAGCTCGACCTCTCTCTCCTCCTCCTCTGCCACCCCCCTGCATCCAGCTCCTGGCTGCATCCAGCCCTGGCTCCCTCGGGGATGCTGGGGGGCCGGAGGGGAGGGGAGATCAGAGGGGCATCTTGCAGTGCTGGAGCCAGGTAGCCAGAAGGTCGCACTGAAAATCTGGAAGTGGAGTTTGGAGCTCAGCAGAGCGCTGAAATCCGTCTTGTTTTAGGGCAGAGAGGAGGGGGAGGAGAGAAAAAGATGCAATGAAGGGAGAGGGTGGGAGAGGGGCTGCTGGGGGTCTCCAGGCAGGTGCTGTGTGCTGGGTGGAGCTGGGCTGATCATCACAGCAAGGGGCATCGGGGGCTTTTTGGGGATCTAAAGGGAGATGAAGAGGAGACAGAAACCCCTGAGTGAGTGCTGGAGCCCGGCCAGGCGGTGCTGAAGGTTTTGCAGTCCTCTCCCCCGCCTTTCACCGAGTCCTTCCCGTTTCCACTGATTCCAGCCCGCCGGTGTCCTCACCTTCCCCGTGACCCACACATCCCGGTGACCCACACCTGCCGGGGCCCACCGGGGCTGGGAGTGCTGGGAAGGGGCTGAGCTCATGAGCAGACCACAGCCTCCCCAGCACGGGGGTCAGAGAGCAGCAGCCCAGGGTGGGAGGCTGCAGCACTTTGTGTGGGCTGGTGGCCCCTGGTGTCCCCCTCACCAGCCCCCATAAGCCAGTCCAGCTCTGCCCCAAATCTGGGGGTGCAGCACAATGGAGGCAGTGCTGGGGAGGTCCTCAGAGGCTCGCCCACCCACTGCTGAACCCCTCTGTCATTTGCCCTTCCCTCTCCTGCCAACGAAAGCCTTCAGCTGCCTTCATTGCACACCGTGAGCCCTTGGCCTGGGCACAGGGCGGGTGCTTTGCCCCTCCCCCGGCACGCTGGTGTCCTGTCCCGGAGCAAGGGTCTCTCTCGGCCGGTTGCATGCCAGGAATCCCTCCTGGCCCTGCTCACCCTCAGCGGCCCTTTGATCTCCAGCACCCGGGGTGAGAGGGCGAGAGGGGCCCAGCTGGGGTGCAGAGAGACAGGGCTGCAGTCTGGGGGAGATCTGACAACCCAGGACCCCTCCCTGGCTAATGAACCTGGGGGCAAGGGGGTGCTGTGCCAAGGCTGAGGTGTTTCTCATTAGGCATCAGCTGCTAATTGCCCCCTTTACAAAGTCCTGCAGTGCAGGGGGGGCCTTTCTCCATGGTGGGTGCCTGCCCTTCCCCAAGGTGTGTCCCCGAGATCTGTGCCCTCCTGGTCATGCCTGCCTGGCACAGGGCAGGGTCCTCCGACATTTTGGGTAGGTGCCTGGTCTAAGTGCCCATGTGCTGCCCACAGGTGATGTGGCACCTTTGGTCACACCTTGGGGTCCAGGCACACTCCTCTGGCACCCCCTTGGCCAGAGTGTGCTGGGCGGGGGACAAGCAGGGTGCCTGTGCCAGCCCTCAGGATAAGGACAGGGTGGCATTTACCATACAAAACCCCAGCAGAAGATCACAGGGTGCCCTGGCTCCCCCTGCCCACCCTGTGCCCCCCTCCCAGCACATGCCTTTGCTTGGGGGCCGGCAGGGTGCGGGGACTGGAGGCAGGCGGTGCTGGGGAGGCAGGGGCCGGGGGGGGATACTGGCTGGAGCAAGTCTGAACCTGGCATCTGTCGAATGTCACCTTACCCAGACAGGCTGTGCTTCCCTGTCGCCATACCAACCGTTCTGCTCCAGCCACCTGCGGGGGGGGTGGCAGGGAGTGTCTTTGGGGAGGAGGAGGAGAGCTCCCTGCTCGCTCCCCACTGCCTCCACACTGGCTCCCCTCCCTTTCCCTTTCCTGCTCACCCATGGGGTGTGAGACCCCCCCAGGTTATGAATCACGTTGTGCAGGCACACACCGATGCTCCTCCAGCCACCTGGGCTCTGCCTGGGGTGACATTGTGTGTGACCCCAAACTGCATCATCTGGCTCTGACCTGCCTCAGTTTCCCCTCCCTGAGGCAGAGGGACTGGGGTGCATCCAGGGTGGGTGCCCCTGTACCCCAGTGGGTGCCTCTGCTCTCTGCCAAGCTGTGGCGCAGCTGCAGTGCAGAAAGGATGCTGGGGCTCCTTCCACCCCAGGCTGGGCAGCCAGGGCCTCTTCCCACAGCTCGGCAGATTTCCCTGTCCCTCTCCCTGTGACCAGATGTTCTCTGCCTTCCTCCCCCCGGCCAGCTCCAGGCCAGAGCCGCGCTGGGACGGTCACTGCCTGCCAGCATCACTCCTCCTGCCCCACACCTGGACTGCAACCAGGAGCAGGGACAGCTAACGGTGTCCTCCCTTGGGGCTGGCTCCCAGTACCCAGCCCTGCACCCCAGCTGGCTGTGGGAAGCTCAAAAGCCATGGGGAGCTGAGCTGGGTTGGGGTTTCCCATATGCATGTGGGGTAGCGTGGGGGGGATGCACACACTGAAGCAGCAAGGCTATCTTTGTGGGAGTGCTGGAGTGTTTGAAGAGATGCTGGACTGTTTGGAGGGCTGCTGAAGCATTTGGGGAGATGTTGGAGCATTTGGGGTGAGGTTCCTGGAGAACTGGGAGGATGCTGGAGTAGTTCAGGAGGGGATGTTGGAGTATTTGCGGCTTGCTGGAGCGTTTGGAAGGTGTCTGAGCGTTTGTGATGGGGTTACTGGAGCACTGTGGGGATGCTGGAGGGTTTGGGATGGGAGTACCAGGACATTAGGGGAGATGATGAAGGACTTGGGGAGATGTTGGAGTGTTACAGTGGCTGCTGGAGCCTTGAGGAGGTGCATTTGGGGTACAGGTGTTGGAGCACTGTGGGGTGTTGCTGGAGCACTGGAGCTGCTGCTGGAGCACTGTGGGGTGTTGCTGGGGCATTTGGAGTGGAGGTGCTGGAGCATTAAGGTGGCTGCTGGAGCGTCTGATGGGACATAGCTGAGTTCTCGTGGCAGTGGTGCCGTGAGCAGGAGGGGCAGGACAGGGCATGGTGTGCAAGGGTCCTCCTGGCAGGTGCATGTGCAGTGTGTGCTGAGCCATGCAGGATGAGATGCTGAGCTGCATGGGTGCTGCTTGTGGGGCCACAGGGCTGCTGCTCATGGGGTTGTGTGGCTGCTTCTCACCAGGATGCATGGATGCTGCTCGCGGGGCTGCATGTGCACAGCTCCCGCTCCCGTGGGAATGCCTTCCCAGCCTCGGAAGGCACGGGGAGCATGGCAGGGGGATGGACGGACAGCCAGCTGAGGATGGACACTGCCACCCACTGCCTCCTCCCATGGCCAAGCTCAGCGTCTCCCCGAGTGTGTAATTTCACCACAGTGCCTAAACCAGGGACAGAAGTAAATTGACCTTTTAACCCCTTTTCCTACAAGGGGGATTAGAGCCTGCTTCCTGTTAGATATCTCCAAGAACTGGCTCCATCCTGCTGCACCAAGCGGGGAGGGGGACACCCACCCAAAAAGCTTTCTCTTCCCTGCCCATCCACCACCAACTCAGCTGTGCCCACCCCACCCCATCACCTACCTTCCTCACCAGCTCACTTTGGGGTGCTTTCCCCAAAACCTGGGGGCAAAAACCAAGGTGGAAGATTGCTGGGAGGAAGAAACCAAAGGCAGAGAGTGATAAATATTGAAAGGGTGGGATTTCGATGTAGGCTGCAACAGCTGTGCCGGTTACAGTGTCACACTATCTCTCCACAGGTTTACTGACCCATTTCCATTCACACGGCTGCCAGTATCTTAGCAACTGCAACAGTCCCCCAAGAACAGGCATATTGCCTGCTATTAGTGACTGCTGCAACTGTGTCAAGGTTAGCTCTCTCCCTCCAAGCCCTGCCGGGTTTGTTTTTTGCCCAAAGCCAAAGCAGGCTGCTCGGTGACACATCCCCCGGCAGCTGGCTCCGCTCCTGGGTTGCTGTTCATCCCTGCCGTGAAAATCACCAACAGGGCTGCAGGGGACCGGGGGCCCAGGGGGCTAGGGGGTGGGATGGAGGAGATGCAGGACTGGGTGGTGGCATGGATGGGATCTCAGGGCTAGGAAGTGGGTGCAGAAGATGTAGGATTGGGTGGTGGGGTGAAGAAAATGCAGGACTGGGTGGTGGGATGAAGATGCAGGGTTGAGTGGTGGGATGGAGGAGATGAAGGGTTGTGTGGTGGGATGGAGGAGATGAAGGATTGGGTGGTGGGATGGAGGAGATGCAGGGTTGAGTGCTCCCAGGGCTGCTGTGGTGATGTTGGTGGTGGCACTGGCGTGTAGGTGACTGCAAGTGGATGGTGCAGCCCTGACAGTAGCAGAGCTATCACCCAGCTAGGTGGGACCAGCAACACTGAGCCCCGGGGAGGCACCCAGAGGTGGCTGGGGGCTGTGCTGGTCCTGCCTGGGGTGTCATGAGTGGGGACAGCCTCGGGCTGTGGCTCAGTGCTGGGTGCTGCCATGGCCAGGCATGGGCAGGGGGATGCTGTGTGGCCCTGGGCTCTGTGGTGGCACCAAGGGGCTCAGAGTGGAAGGCTGTGTCTGTCCATGCTGGCATGGCCTGGCACCACTGGCTGGGACAGAAGTGCCGCATCGGTAACATCCATTGTCACCAGCTCTGGGCACAGATTCAGCTTCAGCAGGGAACCCTCTGCCTCCCCCACCCCCCTGCTGTTTGTGCCCCCAGACCCTGCTCAATTTCAGTGGGGAAACTGAGGCAGGCAGTGAGTGCATGGGTGGGGGGGCAGCAGGGAGCTGTTCCTGATGCACCTAGCCTTGACGGGCATGAAATGAGGACCCACACCCAGAGAAGGGACTTGTGCTGCCCAAAGCACAGTGATAATGAGGTGGGCAGGGGGAGAGGGCAAGCTGCCTGCACCCCGCTCAGACAGCACCCACAGGGAGGGAAACTGAGGCACAGGCACCAGGCAGGCAGAGCATCCAGCACCCAGCTCCCAGGTGGGTGCTCTGCCTGGGGAGCAATGTCTCAGAGCCACCCCAGGGCTGCATCCAGGGGTGAAGGAGCAGCAGGGTGGGTGCTGGGGTGGGCAAGTTGCATCCTGCCCCCTCCTCCATTGCCGGCAGCACTGCAGACAGTTGGCTCCAGAGCAGCGCGGCCACAGGGACGGCTGAGAGGGAAGCCACAAAAATGATTTAAGGGGCTGGAGGGGATTGATTTATTAAGAACAATTAAAAGCACTAAATACGCTTAGCTCAGCCCAGACGCCGGGCGAGGGAGCCTGGGGCAGAGACCTGTCTGCTGCATCCGCAGGGTGAGGCTGGCAGCTGGGGGGTACACCTGCAGCACCGGGCTGGAGAGGTGGTACCGGGCAGGACCAGGGCAGCAAGGGAAGGAGAGGAGTGCTGGCATTTGGTGGTGCAATGGGATGTGGTGACCTGTGGTCAGGTTGGCACCCAGGGATGGATTTGTACCTAGAGGTGGGTTTGCAACTGCTTCGGGCTGGATTTGCCCCCACCCAGGGCTGGACTTGCCCCCAGGGGTGACTTTGTACCCAGGTTGGGCCTGCACCCGTTGCTGCACTTGCACCCAGGGCTGATTTTGTACCCAGGATGGGTTTGCATCTGGGGGACATGTGGTGGGATGCCAGGCAACAGGAGATTCCCCAGGCAGTGCTGAAACAGAGCTGCTTAGTTCCGGTGCCCGCTGCAGGATACCTAGTGTGACCAGTAGTCCAGGCCGGGTAGAGTGCTGTTGTGCCAGCCCCACCTGGGAGTGCCGCCTTGAGAGTTCACAAAGCACCGAGAGTGTGCCAGGCCTGGTGCTGGGTGGCAGGGGGAGGCTGGGCAGGAGCTGAGGGAGCAGAGATCAGGGAGCATTGTGACATCAGTGCCCAGGTCCCCCGCTGGGGAAATCCCAACTGAGTCCTTGGAGGCTGGGAGAGTCCCAGGCCTTGTACAGACCTGCCCAGCCCTGGCACCTCCTCAGGCACTGCAGGTAACTTTGAGGGACACTGGAAAGCTGCACCCACCTGGGGTCTCTGGGGCTGTCACCCTCTGGGGTGGGCTGTGTCCAAGGGTGGCATTTGGTGCCCTCACTGTGCTGCTGGGGTGCTGGGTGTGGGGGCAGCAGGCTGGGTACTGTGGCTAGTTGCAGTGGGAGTGCTGGTTTGTGCCCATTCCCCAGGGTCTGTCCCCTCCTCTGGGCTCAGCACCTGGCTGTGCATTGGGGCAGCAGTTGGGGACCCAGGTGATGCTTGGGGACATGAGGATAGGGAGGAGCCACCCTGCCTTCCTCCCTTCTCTCTCTCTGCCCCATCCCAGTGCTGATAGGGGTGAGGGTGGGGTCATGGTTTTGTGTTCAGCTTCAGATCCCCCCCATAGAGAAGCTACCATCCCCCTCGGGTCACCCCACCCTGGGGGAGGATGCCCCCCACATCCCCAGCACCACCTGGCTCCCCAGTGCCGTAAGCCAGGTTGGGAACCTCCTGCCTTGCCCTGGAGGCATCTGCTCCCTGAAACCCAAGGTACTAGAGGGGTTCCTACCCTGCCCACCCCCGCGGGGAGGGGCCCTGGGAATCAGCGAGAGACAGGAGATGCTGGGAAAGGTGCTGAACGGGAACAAAAGGTCCGCGGGGCAGCTGGCAGGGCCGAGCAGAGCCCGAGGCTTTCTGCTGACCCTGCGCTGGCTGCCCCAGCCCCGGCCTCCCCCCGCCGCCCCCACCCGCTCCTGCCTACGTCAGCGCTTCCCGGCAGCGCTCCCAGGTAGAGCTGGGCAGGAGGTGGAAAAAACATTTCTGCCTCTACCCCAGTGCTGATGCCTCCACCAGCCATGGCAAAAGCCTTTGGAATTGTCCCCAGGCATCACCATGAGGCCACCTGCCCTTTTCCCGTGGGGTTGGAGCTGTGCTGTGACATGGGTTGGGTTGGTGGTCACGGTGT
Source organism: Indicator indicator (assembly GCF_027791375.1). Lineage (NCBI taxonomy): Eukaryota > Metazoa > Chordata > Aves > Piciformes > Indicatoridae > Indicator > Indicator indicator. The sequence continues at coordinate 7,022,182 of NC_072042.1, read as the reverse complement.
GGGTGCTGCATCCCCCTCCAACTGCATCTGCACTCTTCTGTTCTTGCCAGGCTTGCCTGTGGGCACAATGGCTGGGAATGGAGGTGGCCAGGGATGGAGGTGATTGGAGATGGAGGTGGCTGGGAATGGCAGTGTTCTGGCCCTGGTGGCCTTGGCACTGCCAGCATTTGCCACCATGCTCCAGCTTAGCCAGATGCTGTCACAACTGCAGACAACAAGGGCAAAGTCAGAGCCCATGGGACAAGGGAAGAAGTCACCCTGCTGGCCATTGTCACTGACTGGAACACATTGGTCTCCCAGTAGCCACACTGAGGGAAGATGGATGCGAGGGCAGCACAGTGACTTGCCCAGGGCCATGCAGGTGGGATGGTGGCAGAGGTGGGACCAACCCGGGGTGCTGGGCAGCTGGTCACTGCGTGCCCCCAGCCTCGGCAGCATGCCCGCCGCCGGCTGCCCAAGGGTTAACGAGGGTTTGCTGCTCCTGCAGACAATTAGTGACATCTTTGCTGACAACGCCACACTGAGCCCCGCTCGCAGCCTCCCCGGCAGCACCAGCCCGGCCGCCCCCGCGCCCTGCACAACCCCCGCACCGCCGCCGCCCACCTCCACCACCGCGGCCCCGCCGTCCGGCCCCAGCACCTCCTCTCCCCTCACCCCGGTGGCTTTTTTGGCAGCGCCGGGCACAATCGCGATGCTGAGCTCCCCTCGTTGCCCTCTGACCTGCTGTTGCTGTGGAAACTGCATCCCACAGAGGATTATGGAGCCTGAATCCGCAGGCTCCCAGCTCCCCTCGAAATCCAGACGGCCCCATCCCAGCCCCCTTGCCCGTGCTGCCCACGGCGCTGCTGCCCGCGGGGTGCCTGCCTGTGCCCATCAGGATTGGTGCTGGAGGAGGTGGCAACAGCCTTCCCAGGTCCCCTGGTTTGTACCTGTTGGTGATGTTGCCCAAAGGTACCACGGTGTCACCACGAGGCCATTGGCGACCCCTGGTACCTCTGCTCCCCTGTGCTATCATCACCTGAGCATCGTCTCCTGCTGTGCCACCATCCCTGCATCATCTCCTGCTGTGCCACCATCCCTGCATCCCGAATATGGGATGCCAGCAGGACCCCCCCACCCAGCCAGGAGCCAAAAGCACCCCAAGAGAAGTGAGTGCACCCCAAGGACCCAGCCCCAAACCGCCTGTGCATGGGTACCCAACAGCTCTGGGGCAACATCAGGAGCTGGGACTCCCCCAGAGCCACCCCTGTGCCCAGGGAGAGGCAGTGTGGGTCCCCCCAGGCCCGGGGGGTGGGTGCAGGGACGGGGAGTGGAGCCTGTTGGGGGAGCTCTGTGGGCTGGGTTTGTGTCTCAGCATCTCTCCCTGCCACCCGGGGAGACAGGAGCTGAATTAATCGCGATCAATTAGTGCTGCTTGCAGACCCCGGCTGCCTCCCTGCACCAGCTTTGTGCCGTCGCACCCAGCAAGGGGGGGCCTCATGTCCCCAACAGCACCCAGCCCACCATCGGGGACCACGACCCCTCCAGAGAAGCCCCCGGGATGGGGCTGGGGGACAGGCAAAGTGTCCTCCAGTCCACGTGGGCACCTGCAGCCACAGCCAAGCATCCTCACCCTAGCATTTGGCGTAGGGTAACGACAGGGGTGGGGAGAGGACAGACGAAACCCCTCACAGTCACCTCTGTGAGGGGCCAGCATGGGACGATTTGGGGTGAGGAGGGAGGGGTCCCGAGCGAGGGGCCGGATCCTGCAGTTTACTGCAGCAAATGCCCCTGCAATCTGCATCCGACTGAATCCCACCTTCCTTCCCCCGCATCGTGCTGCCCTGGGCTACAGCTAATCTATTGTGCGCTGGGCTGCAGCCAGCACAAGCTGCAATACAGTAAATCCTTCTGCAGTATCCTGCGAGGGGACCGAGCCCAGCCGCAGCCGCTCACCGCCTGCCAGACAAAGCCAGCGGGCCCACACGGGGCTGGAGTGCAGGGCATGGGGACACGGGAGGGTGCCAGGGACCCCTGGCTTCATGCCGGTGAAGCTGGGGGGATGGAACCAGCTCCAGCCCCAGCCCTAAGCAGAGGTGGGAAGTTCCCCAAGGAGTTTTGGCAGAGCTGATCTCACCCTTGCACCCCAAATCCTCCCGGCGAGCCCTGAGACACGCTCCATGCTCTGCCCACCCTGAACATGGAGTTGTCCCTCAGCCACGCCACCACCATGGTCCTCCCCAAGGTGCCAGCAGGACACAGAGGTTTGCATCCCACTTTCTGTCCATCCTAAGCGTGAGATCCCTCAGCCCTGGCACCACAATGGTCCTCCCCAAGGTGCCAGCAGGACACAGAGGTTTGTGTCCATGCTCTGCCCATCCTGAGCATGGGGTTGTCCCTCAGCCCTGGCACCACCATGGTCTTCCCCAGGGTGCCAGCACAGCACAGGGGTTTGCATCCCACCCTCTATGCTGCCTCAGTTTCCCCACACAGCACCTCAACTCCCTGCTCCCACATGCAGGCTGCAGCCCGCATGAGCCCTGCTGCCCTTTGCTGCGGGGTCTGTCTGGCTGCTGTGATTATTCTGATTATTCTCATTATTATTATTGTTATTATGATTATTGGGATGCTGGGGGGGGCTGTGGGGAGGGGAGGGGGGGCTCTGCAGCTCTGCTGGACCCAGCCTTGGTGAGGGAGGCATCCTTCAAAGGCAAGGCGCTCTGTCACCGCCCCACAGCAGCTGCGTTCTCCTCAATTAGAAGAGGTAATGAAGCAATTTATGGGCATCTACAAAGTGATGTGTGAGTGACAGGCTGTGTGCGAGCCGCGCCGGGGCTCTGCCGGCAACTTCTGCTCTGCCAATTGGAATGGCAGGCGCCTGGTGAAGGGGAGAGACAAGCCGGGAGGTGTATCCAGAGGTGTGTGCGCCCCGGAGCTCCCGTGGGGCTGCGGTGGAAATGCCAGAGGACTGTGGCACGATGTGGGCAGGGCTGGGTGCCCTGACTCGCTGCCTCCGAGGGACTCTGCCCTCTGTTCCCACCCCCGAGACACATCGTGTCACAGCCTGCCTGCAACTGGAGCTGGCAGGGCAGCTGGGTGGGAGTGGACTGGGGAGCTGGGGTGGCACAGGACCTCTGGGAGAGATGGCCGAAGCTGCTTGTTTCCATCTGCACCCTGCACAGTGCCCGTCCTGCTCTCTGCCTCAGTTTCCCCACTTGTATCTGTGTCCCCACCACTGGACTCTGGCTGCTTTCCTGCGCCCCCCCTCTTGGGATTTTTGGGCTCTCTTGGAGGGGAATTGTGTTTTGGGGTTACCCATTCTGATCGGGGCATCAGTCTGGCATGAGCTGTCAATGGCCTCCTGCTTCTGCCACTGCCAGGGGGTGGGATGGGGGTCCACGGTGCCAGTCTGGCCATACCTGGAGGGGGTCCCCACACTGCAAGAGCCTATGGGTGTTGCCCGGGTGCCCACTAGGCAGGAGGCAGGGGCACCGTAGTGTTTTTTGGTGTGTTGTGCCCAAGTGGGTGTGATCCTGTGTGGGTGGTGGGTGCTGCACATCCACGTGCTGGCATGCCTGTGTATATACCAGCATGTACCCATGTGTGCACCCATGTTCTGTACCTGTGGGTCCACCTGCACCCAGGTGGGTGCACACATGCACCTGTACCCATGCCCACGTGCATTGTCCTTGCCCCATGGATGCACCTATGGATGCCCAGTCCTCCACAGGGGTACCCCATGAGTGCCCAATCCTCCCCATGGTTTCCTCATCCTCCCCATGAGTTCACTCATGTGTGGCCACTCCTTGCCATGAATGCACAACCCTCTCCATGGGTGCCCAGTCCTCCCCATAGTTGCCCAATCCTCCCTGTGGGTGTTCCCGTGAGTGCCCAATCCTCCCGATGGTCGCCCACTCTTCCATGGATCCACCCACGTGGGCACGATCCTCTGTACCCATCGGTGGGTGCTGTGTGTGGGGATGCCAGGTTGCCGAGGGGGGTGGACAAATCTGCCCCCCCTGCCTGTGCCCCTGCCCCGACACGCCAGCCCTGGCACGGTCCCCAGAGGCTCCCACACCCCAGCTCGGCCCCAGCTCAGCCCTGCACCGCGCCGCATCTCCCAGGAAACAGGATCCGCAGCCAGGAGTTTCCGCTCAACTCCTGCGCGCCTCCCACAACAGGAAAAAAAAAAAAAAAGAGAGAGAGAAAAAGAAAGAAAGAAAGAAAAAAAAAGAGAGAGAAAAAGGGGGGGGGGGGGGGAGGTCCCCCCCCGGGCCCCCGCCGGCGTTAATCCTGCCCGGCCCATTCTGCTTTTCTTGTCGAGCCAGTTTCTAAAATTGGCCAAGGGAGGCAACTGGTTGCTCTCCCCCTGCCCAGAACCTCCCCCCTCAGTCCCCACCTGCCTATTCTGGTGCGGTGTTGGCACCCAGTGGGTACTGCCATGATGCCATGAGCTCGCCAGGTGCACCTGGACCCCTCTGCCTCCTTCCCTGCAGTGGGTGCTGGGGGTGAGTGCTGGGGGTGGGTGCTGGGTGACCCAGGACTTCCCTGGTGGGTTACACAGCTGGCATCCCCACATGCCAGCGGGGTGCCCCTTGGCTGCCGTGGGCAGTCCCCCAGCCCCAGCGCCGGGGGACGTGGCTGTGCCGGGCGAGCCCTCGGCACGGGCACGATTCCATCTGGCACCTTCCAAATGTTACTGCGCTCCTGGCCCTGCTCGGTGTTAACCCGCAGCTCCCCGCAGCCTGATGGCTATGGGGGGACCTGAGTATCACACACACACACACACCCTTAGCCCCAGAGGTCCGCAGCAGGATCTCAGAGGGCTGCAGAGCCACCCCCGGGTGCCACAGGCTGTGGGCAGGGGCTGCTGTGGGCAGGTTTTGGAGCCCCCGTCCCTGCCGGCTGGCCGCGGGTGTTACATGACCCTGCGCGGCCGCGCTGGGCAGGGACACACCGCGGCTGTGACTCATGTGTGGCTATAACAGGGAGCCCAGGGAGGGGGGCACGGCCCTCTGCGCAGCCTCCGGCCTGCTGACACTTTTTTTTTTGAGGGGGAGGTGGCCATGCTCACCCCTCTGGGGCAGAGCACCACCATCAGGTGGAGGAGAGCTGGCAACAGCAGCCAGCTCCCCAAGGGGCACCCCAGGCTGGCACCCCGACCCCGTACCCTGAGGGATGGGTGTTGGGGTGTCCCGCGCGTGTGTCCCCCCATCCCCAACAAGCAGAGGGTAGAGGAGGGGGCCAGTCAGGCTGCTCTCCTCCCGCGCCGGGTCGACGGGGCGGGGGAACAAAGCTGGCACCGCGGAGAGCAGCTAAATTTAGCTCTTTCCCTGCGCGCTCCTAGTTGCGGCGCTGGGCTCCAGCCGGCCGAGGTGCCACCGTCTCTGCCGTCCATCTGTCGAGTGGCTCCACCGCCCCAGCTCCCCCCGGGCCACCCCCAGCCCCACCGCCACCGCCTGCCACCCCCATCCAGCCAAGGAGGGTGGGTCAGACCCTGCTGGGGATGGGGGGGTTGGAGTGGGAGAGGAGGGTTTGTGCCTCCGCTGGATGACGCCACCGAAGTTGGGGACATCTGATTGTGGAGGGGAGGGCGTCCCCCACAGCATGGCCCTAGGGGGCTGCAGCCACCTACATCCGTGGTGGAGAAGGTGGAGAAGGTCCAAGAGAGGTGATTGCAGGGGAAATGGTCGTTGTGGGGGAAAGGGTCCTTGCAGGAGGGATGGTGCTTGCAGGGGGGATGGTTGCTGCAGAGCAGGTGGTCCTTCCAGGGGAGATGTTCTGCACAGGTGAGATGGTTTCTCCTGGGGGAGGTGGCTGTCACAGGGATGATGGTCGCTGCAAGGGACATGGTTCCTCCGGGGGAGGAGGCGATTGCGTGGCAGATGGCCTCTTGCAGGGGAGATGATCACTGCAGGGAAAATGCTTGCGGCAGGGGAGATGTTTCTTGCAAGGGAGATGGTCACAGCAGGGAGGGTGACTGCTGCAGGGGAATGGCTGCTGCAGGGGAGACAGTTTCTCACAATACCAGGACCAGACACTAGGCCACCCCCATCCCTGCCCACCTCGAGGGCACTGTGACAGGGCTGAACCCATCAAAGTTTCCTCCAGGCCTGAAGATGGCACCAGCCAGACTGGGGACTGCACTGCTGGAGATCCTGATGCCAGCAGCACACCTGGGGCCAGGCTAAGAGAAGGCATTTGTCCCCAGCCCAGCAGTGTCCCCAGCAGCACAGGGACACTGCTGTCCCCAGGGTCCCTGCTCCCAGGGGATTTGGGAGATGTTTTGTGCTGCAGCACTGGGTGCTTAGGAGAACACCAAGACCTGCAGATCCCACTCCCTGGTGCCAGGGTGGGTACTTTAGCCTGCCCTATGGACATGGCACCTCAGGGTGCCCTGGGAGGGTGGCTCCCAGCCCCAGCTCTCCCTTGGGGCCACATGACCCAGGTGCCTCGAGCCCTTCTCTGGCACCACAATCTCCTCCTGCAGTGACTCCACATCCTGGCACTGCACTGGGCAGGGTATGTTACCCTACAGCTCCCTGCTTGTGGGGGGGACGCCCAAACCCCCTCTTTTCAGGTGGCAAACACCCCAACCCCCTCTCTTCTGGTGGCAAACAGCCCTGGGAAGGGCCGTGGTGGCCGAGCAGCTCAGCTGGACCCATTACCTAAGATGGAGCCCAGGCACCATCTGCTCCTGATGGCAGCATGGCAGAGAGGACGGTGCTGTGGTGACAGCAGGGTCGAGCCCCAAGGGCAGAGCCGCAGGAGGGGTCAGGGCCACCTGCGAGCCCCCTGTGCCCCGTCTCTGCCCACCCCTCTGGACCCCTAGCTCTTGCTCTGCTCCCAGCCCATGTGCTGGTGGCATCACAGGGGGCTGGCTCCCCAGGCAGGGGTGGGTGCCCTGGGAGAGCTTCTGGGTGGGACCCCTGGTGCTGCTGGGTGCCCCTGGTTCAGAGGTGCACAGGGGGTGCCCAGAGTGGGGTGTGGGCAGGGTGGGGAGATGTGGGGAGGAAGAGGAGGGAGCAGGACCTGTGTGCTTTAGGGGGATGCTGGATTTAGGGGTGGTCTGTGGAGGTCGGTTTCTCCTGCGTGTGTGACCCCCTGCACGGCTCAGGGAAGAGTGGCCTGGGGGCCCGGCTGGGGAAGACGGAAGCCCTCGGAAAGCGCCTGCCAGGAAGCTGTCACTGGAGGGACTGGAGGGGATTTTCCATTGGTGTCAGCAGGCGCAGGACGAGCTGGAGAGGGACTCACGGGGCGGGCGGGGGGGGGGGGTAGGGGGTGGAGCCAGCAAGGGGGCGTGGGAGGGTGCGAGGGACAGGGCACAGAGGGGACAGCAGGTCCCAGGCATGGGGGGGCATGTGCAAGGGAGCTGCACCTCTGTGGTGCCCCCAGATGTGTGTGTGCCGCCGGAGGGCACCTCTGCAGTGCCCCAGATGTGTGCGCGTGCATGCAGGGGACAGCTGTAACACTGAACTAGGCTGATGGGGGTGTCCAGGGACACCCATGTGAGAGTATTTATGGCCACCCTGACACCTCCCAGTCTCCCGTGGTGCCCAGGGAGTGGCGAAGTGTAGGAGCCGTGTGGGGGCCGCTTGGCACCGGTGCCGCGGGCGGCTGGGTGCGGTGCCGCGGGGGGACGGGAGGTGTGGGGCCGGCCTGGCCCCATCTGTGTGGCGGCTGCGTCCCTGCCGTCTGCTTGTCTCCCGGTGGCATCTCCGGCCCCACCCTGACGTCTGGGTGGCCTCAGAGCTGGGCACCAAACCATGGCCGTGTCTTGTGGGGCCATGCCTGCCGCCACGCCGGTGCCAAGCAAAGCCCTTCCACTCCCCCCCCCCGCCCTCCTCACTCAGACTGGGGGTCAGGGCAGGGTGCCAGCACCCGCAGGGGACACAGCGGGGATGTCTCCAACCCTGTGCACCCTCCCGGTGCCACCTCGCAGCACCCCAGTGGGAGCTTGCCTGGGCTGGAGGGAGGTGGTGCGGGAGGGGGGAACCATGGCACTCGCCACCAAGCTCCATCAAGGCTGAAGCCGTTAAACTAATTAAAGCTTTGCAGCAGCAGGATTAAGGCCGGGCAGGGGAGGTGGGAGCCCAGGTAGTCGATTAGTTCAGCAGGCGAAGGATATTGGATTTCTGCGAGGCGAGTCAGCAAGTCTTCGGGGGCTGTTATCTTTGCAGGGCTGCGGGGTCAGGAGGTGGGATGTGGAGGTGACTGCAATCTCGACTGCTTCCCCCCCGCTTCTCCTACCCTCCCCAAAATCCACCCCCCCCCCCCATCCCTTCTCAAGCCATCACAGCACCCCCCTCTCGCTGCCTCTCCCCCACCCACAGCGCCCATTTCTCTCTGTGTCCTTCTGGTTCCCTCCATCCCTCCTCGCCTGTGTGGTCTCTGCTGGTGTTTTGTAACCGGCGAGGAGGAGGGAGAAAAAATAAAAATTAAAAAAAAAAAAAAAGAAAAAAAAAGAAAAGGAAAAAAAAAAAAAAAGAAACAGAGCCCCAGAGCCCTACCCCTGGAGAAGAAGCCAGGAATGGCGAAGGCCAGAGAGCCTAATGGGAAACATGTGGTGGCTGCCTGGGGCTAAGCAGGGAGGTGAAAGTGAGCGCTGTGGCATGGCCAGCGTCCCAGTCTGCCCAGTTACCCCCCAGCAGCCCCCTCCCTACCACCCAGCTCCCATCTTCTGCCCCACGCTGTGGGAGTGGGGAGGGCTGGTGGCTGATGGCTGGCTGCATGGTGAGGGGTGGGTGGTATGAGGGTGAAGGAGGTGGTCCCTGCTGTGGGGAGGGGTTGGTTGGGGTGAGGGAGAAGTGCCCCCCGCCTTGACACTGGACATGTGGCCCTGACAGGACCAAAAGCAGGGCTCTAGTGCCAACCAGTTTGGGTTAAGAGCTGGTTGAATGGGCAGGGGGATGTGCCCAGCTCCTCTGGCACCCATGGGTGCACACCAGCGAATGCTGTGAACGGGTGGCACGCACGCCAGTGGGTGCCATGCACCACACTGGGCACCCTGTGGCCATCCCACAGGCTTTGCCAGCACATCCACCGCGGGCACGCTGGGGTCAGGGGTGCAGGTTTAGGGGACCCCCCCGGCGCTGCCCGCCGAGCTGTGCGGCGGGGACCGGCTCGCAGCGGCTGTTCTGGAAAGGCTCCCGGCTGCTTCCTTCCTGCCCAGCTCCCCTCCCAGCGCTCTCTGGGCACGGCAGCAGCCTCGGCAGAGCCCGGACCGGTCTTTCGAGCGCATATTTTCCTGCTCCACACTGCCCTTGGCGTAACTCTACACCGAGCAGGCAGTGGCCGGAGAGGTGCCCGCATCGCCTCGGTGCCAACTCTGCGCCCAAAGGCTGCTGGGGAAAAGCAGGGTAGGCAGGGAGGGGGATGCGGACGGACTGACAGGTTTGAGTTCTCCTTCCTTGCCTTGTTGATAAGTTGTCAGCTAATCCAGACACCGGGAGGAGCCTGGATCGCTCCGGGCGGCTGCTTGTGTGTCTGCGTCTGTGTGCTGGGGAAGGGAGCCGGCAAGCAGTGATTCGCGCGGGCACGCTGGCAGGCAGGGCAATGGCGATAGCTTGGGGGGGGGGGTCTGCCGGGCACCCCTCTGCGGGACGGGCAGCTGCTTTGGGTGCCTGGCCCCCAATATGCACCAGTGTCACACGAGGGAGTGCGGATGCCCACCTGTGAGAGCTTGCACGCATGTGTGCAACAGGGACATCCGTGTGGCCATGCCCACACCGTGGTGTGCACACAGGTTCCCACAGCCTGGCAGGGAGATGCTCTGCCTCGAATGGGTAGCCCTCAGCTGAAGGCATGGCCGCAGCAGGATGTTCTGCTCCGAAATGCCACCCTGTGCCTGGGTATCCCACAGTGCCCCCATCCCATGGGGCAGAGGGGTCAGCATGGGTCCTTGGGCATCCCTGTGGATTGTGGCTTTGAATGGGCAGGTACCAAGCCAAGCGGGCACCGATGCCAGCCCAGGGCAGGGGGATGCTCCCTGGGAGGGGTCTGCCAGGCTGATGGAGTTGGGGGGGGGTCTCTGTTCTTGATGGAGCAGATGGGAGATCAGTCGCCTGCCAGCCCGTCGCACTGGAGAACGGTGCCAGCCTGCCAACCGAGTGGCTCCCGCGTGCCCAGGGCTCGGGCCCTCGCCAGCCTGGCAGCGTCGGCGACAGCAGGAGCTTCAGAGTGAACCTGCACTGCAAACACCCGCGGCCCAGGTACCCCGCGGGGGGGCCTGAGCCCCGGGAACGGGGAGTGGGGGCTGCACTGGTGTTAGCAAGTTGGCAGCAGGTTGGCTGCTTCTGTTCTGCCGATCCCTGCCCTGGCAGGAGAGAGGAGGGAGCCACAAAGTATGGCTGAGAATCAGGGGGGAAACATCTTCAGCTGTGCAGAGCCCATGGCTTGATCTGGGGGGGGGCAGATAGGGGTGTCTGCTGGCCCCGCATGGGGTGCAGGGTGGGGTGCGTTCGTGCAAATATCTTCCCCGTAGACATCACTTTTGCCCTCATTGCCGCCAAGGGGAAACTGAGGCAGAGGCGATGGCAGAGGGTGGGTATTGGCACCGGGCAGCGTCACCTCGGGGCGGGGGCAGCATCTGAGCGTGGGGTGCTCATTGGTGCGTGGGCGGATGGCAGGAGGTGGAGGGAAGGGTGTGCGGAACACGTTGAGCCGCCTCCGCCGGCAAAGAACCAACTCCCCCTTCCTCGCCCATCATCCCCGGTGTGTCCGGGCGAGACGGGGCGGGGGGCGGACCGGGGCGGTGGCGGAGCGCGGCTCACCGGGGACACCTAGCGACAGCGCAGCCAAAGGGCCCCCGCCGAGCCCCCCTCCCCGGGACACCCCCGCGCCTCCCGCGGAGCCCCCTTCCAGCCCTGGGACATCACTCCTCCCTCCTACCGAGCCCCACCCCCAGATCCCTGGGACATCTCCCCCCCTCCCTCATCCCCAGGGCACCTCCTCCCCATCCTTGGGAGACCACCCACCTCCTTCCCACTGCGCCCCCATCTCCTTCCCACAGCCCCCCCCGCCCAGCCCCCCTCTCCCGTGGAGGGGTTGGGAGCGGGTGTGTGGGGGGTAAATGTGTCGCCTTTATCCCCCAGATCGGAGGTAGCCTCCAAGCCCCCTGCCACCTGGCTGCCTCTCAGCTGTGGGAGCACAGGAGGATCAGCCCCAGGTGTGTCCCCTGGAGGGCTGGTGCTGGGCAGTGGGGGATGGGGGGGGAGGCAGTGGTACCCCTCCCAGCTGGGAGCTAACCCTATGCACCCCCTTCCTTTGCAGGGAGCTCAAGTGCAACAGCAAGAGCACCAGCAAAGCCAAGGGTGAGTCCCAACCCCAGCCTTACCTCTAGCTCCAGCTCCATGACCCCCCCAGACCTATCAGCTACAGCTCCACAACCCCCATGGACTCTCTAGTTCTGGCCTACAGCCCCCCAGACTCCCTGGCTCTGCCCCACAGAGGGGACAGGACAGCCCAGAACCCCATGGGCACAGCCATCTTGCTTCTCCCTTGGAGGTGGCTCCATGCCAGGCTGGCACAGGTGGTTCTGCCATGGGGGAGGGCATCCAGCCCCTTCCTGAGCAGGGCAGGAGGCTGCACCTTATTTCCCCAGCAGTGCAGTGGGCAAGGGAGGAGGCTGGGGGTGGCAGGGACAGGTTCCCAGGTCATCACTGGTGACAGGGCAGGGGTGAGACAGGGAGGTGAACAAGGGCACCCCCTCTCCGGGGGCATCTGGGACAGAGCACGGCATCGCCAGCCGCATTTGGCTGGTGGTGCTCTCGGAGCCTCACTGTCCTCTCCTCTGCCCCACACAGGTCCTGGTGCCACCTTCCCTGACCCCCATGTCAGCAACTGCTCGGCCCAGCGGCACGCGGGGGAGGAGGAGGCCAGGATGCGCGTGAAGCCCCCGGGCCCAGTGGTAACGACCAGCGTTGTGCGCGGCTCGCCCGACTACGCCCGAGAGCCTGAGTTCTACCCTCCTGGGCACCCTGTGCAGCGCCCCCCGGCCTGCCCGGCGGAGAAGGCCTTGTCCTGCAGCGTGCTGAGCTTCCCCGAGGGATCGTGCCCCACGCTCGGCCGCGAGCACCAGGTGGGCTCGCTGCTGCACGGCGACCCGGCCGACCGGTGCCAGGGCGTCCACGGGGGCACCAAGGCGGCGCAGGACTTGCTGGGCTGTGCCGGCCAGCCCCGGATCCTGGGGCAAAGCGCGGAGGAGGCAGCCGCCCGTGACCGGGCGCTCAAAACCTTCCCTGACGTGACGCTGGCCTCGGGCCCCTGCAACGTCGACAGCATCCTCGCCTTGCTCCGCAGCAAGTGCGGCAACGGCCACATCAACCTCCACCCCGTGGTGCAGCTCATCGACATCATGAAGGACCTCAACCGCCTCTCTGAGGACCTCAAGAGCAGCGGCGTGCACCTGGACTGCGGCAACCTGCGCGGTGGCGGCGCCCACGAGGACAGTCGGCTGCTGCCCGCCGACCGTGACCTCCAGTACAGCTTCTTCTCCTCGCCCTCCCTGGCCAACAGCATCCGCAGCCCCGAGGAGCGGGGGGCACTCTGCAAGACGGAGCCGCCGCGGCACCCCCGGCCTCCTGCCCGCGATGGAGAAGTTGATGGCGGCGGGGGGAGCACCCCGCAGCCTCCCGGACACAGTGGGGGTGTTGGGGGGACCTCCAAAGCTTCGACAGAGGAAGCTGGCTGCTCCCAGCCCGACACCGGCGATTACTCGGACCTGGCCGAGGCAGACATCCTGAACGAGCTGGCCTCGCTGGCGTGCCCGGGAACGCAGCTGCTGGAGTCACAGGCGATGGAGCCGCAGCCCCAGTTGCTGCCAGCTCAGGAGTTGGACTCCCAGTCCCGGCTGCTGGACTCCCAGTCCCTTGAGTCACAACCCCAGCTGCTCGACTCGCAGAGCTTGGAGCCACTGCCGGAGTCGTTGGAGCTGCAAAATCTGGAGCCGCTGGGGCTGCAGTCTTTGGAGCCACTTTCAGCGTCGCTGGAACTGCAGTCGCTGGAGCCTTTGTCTGAGTCGCTGGAGCTGCAGTCACTGGAGCCCCTGGCTGAGCCCCTGGGGCTGCAGACGCTGGAGCCGCTCCCTGGGGCCCTGGAGCCACCACTGCTGGACGCTCGGACCCCGCTGCTGCCCACTGAGCCCTCGCTGCTGGAGACGCAACCGCTGGGGACCGTCTCGGAGCTGCTGGAGGCACAAACGGGCACCGGGGACCCGCTACGGCCCCACGGACTGCAGGCCAGGCTCGGGGGGTGCCCCCTGAGCAGTGTGGTGAAACGGGGTCCCTGTGGCAGCCGGGGGGCTGGGCGCTGCGGCGAGGACCACCGCAAATACGCCCTGCGCCGGACAGACAAACCAAAGATGCTGTGCCGCAGGAGGAGGGCAGGGCGAGGGCGCCGGGTGGACATTGCCTCCGAGAGCCGCGTCTTGTCCCCCCTCGCCTTGCCCACCGAGGTGCCCCCCGGGCCTGAGGTGCCCAGCACCCCACTGCTGAGTCCCCCACCACCGCCCACTACCACCACCCTGGACACTGACGAGGTGCCCAAGCCCCCTGCAACGGCAAGGAAGATGAAGTGCCGAGGGGTAAGGAAGATGGTGGTGAAGATGGCCAAGATCCCTGTGTCCCTGGGCAGGAGGAACAAGACCACCTACAAGGTATCGTCACTCAGCAGCAACCTGAACCTGGAGGGCAAGGAGCTGGCAGCCAGCAGCTCCATGGAGCCCACACCGCTGCTCAAGATGAAGAACAACGGGCGCAACGTGGTGGTGGTCTTCCCCCCGGGGGAGATGCCCATCATCCTGAAGCGCAAGCGGGGCAGGCCCCCCAAGAACCTGCTGCTGGGCCAAGTCAAGCCCAAGGAGCCAGTCCCAGAGGTGAAGAAGAGGAGGAGGAGGAAGCAGAAGCTGGCCTCGCCCCAGCCTTCCTACATCGCCGACACCAATGACAGCAAGGCTGACTACTCGGACGTGCTGGCCAAGCTGGCCTTCCTCAACCGGCAGAGCCAGTGCTCGGGGCGCTGCTCGCCGCCCCGCTGCTGGACCCCCAGCGAGCCCGAGTCCATCCACCAGGCCCCCGATACCCAGAGCATCTCCCACTTCTTGCACCGCGTCCAGGGCTTCCGCCGGCGCGGCGGCAAGGCGGGCGGCTTCGGGGGGCGCGGCGGGGGCCACGCTGCCCGCGCTGCCCGGTGCTCCTTCAGCGATTTCTTTGAGGGCATTGGGAAGAAGAAGAAAGCTCCCACGGCCCTCCACGCCGATGCCGTGCACCCGCGCAAGCGGGGCCGGCCCGAGCCCGACCCTGTGGGCAAACCCAAGCGGAAGCGCCGCGCACGCAAGAACGGAGCCCTGTTCCCGGAGCCTAACCCCGGGCAGAGCTTTGGTGACGCTAGCGCTGAGTGGGCTGCTGGGGAGAAGGGCAGCCCCTGGGCCCCCCATCACGGCCACCCCAGCGGCCAGGCCGGCCGCAATGGTGGCTACCAAGGGGCTGAGGCGAGACCCTTCCACTCCCCCGGGCTGGAGTCCGGCTCCTCTGGCCGTGCCGGTTTCTACGCCGGGAGCGCTCCGTCCTCGCAGGCGGAGGCTGGCCCGGAGCGGCACAGCCTCTTCACCGGCTACTTCCGCTCGCTGCTGGACTCAGACGACTCCTCCGACCTGCTCGACTTCGCCCTCTCGGCCTCACGCTCCGAGTCCCGCAAGTCAGCCGCCGCCTACACGGCCCCCCCGGCCGCCTTGCCGGGCCAGCGGGGTCTGGCTGCCTACCCGGCCCGGGGGGGCAAGGTGGCGGCGGCGACCCCCGGTGCCGAGGCTGCCTTCCACGCGGCGCTGCAAGGCCGGCCTGCGTTCCCCGGCCGCGCCGCCGCCGCCACCTATGGGGTAGCCCAAGGGTCATCGGAGTGCCGGGGTGCTGAGGCGTTCACCAAGCTGGCACCGCCCTCGGCCGTCTCCCGGTCCCCCACGGCTCACCCGGCGGCCAGCGGCACCTCCGGCTACTCGCCCTACGGCAGCTACGGCAGCGGGCAGAGCGTGGCACCGGCCAGCGTGTTCCCGCCGGGGAAGCAGTACTCGCAAGACTGCCCCAACAGCAAGGACTGCAGCTTCGCCTACGGCAGCGGCAGCAGCCTCCCGTCCTCGCCCAGCAGCGCCCACAGCGCCGGCTACGCGCCGCAGACGGCCGGTCCCAGCCTGCCGCTGGGCAAAGCTGCCTTCTTCAACAGCGCCGAGCAGGGGGCACAGTTCTCCAGCGCCTCACACACCCCCTTGAGGTGTGACAGCCGGGCCAGCACCGTATCGCCCGGCGGCTACATGGTGCCCAAGGGCTCGGCCTCCTTCCAGCCCTCACCTGAGAATTGTCGGCAGTTCCCCGGCTCCGCGCCCTGGGCTTTCCGGCAGGGTTACGGAGGGCTGGACTGGAGCTCGGAGGCCTTCAGCCAGCTCTACAACCCGGGCTTTGAGTGCCACCTCAACGAGCCCAACGTCATCCTGGACATCTCCAACTACACCCCACAGAAAGCCAAGCAGCAGACGGTCTCGGAGACCTTCTCGGAGTCCTCTTCCGACAGCACCCAGTTCAACCAGCCAGCCGGCTACCGGCGTGCCAACAGCGAGGCCTCATCCAGCGAAGGCCAGTCCAGTCTCTCCAGCCTGGAGAAGCTGATGATGGACTGGAACGAGGCATCCTCCGCCCCGGGCTACAACTGGAACCAGAGCGTCCTCTTCCAGAGCAACTCCAAGCCTGGCCGGGGCCGACGGAAGAAGGTGGACATGTTCGACACTTCCCACCTGAGCTTCTCCTCCTCTTCCTCCTCTTCCTCCGTGTACCCCTCCAAGAGGAGCACAGGACCCCGGCAGCCCCGAGGGTCCCGGGGAGCTTGTGCCTCCAAGAAGGAGAGGGGCACGGGCAAGGCCAAGTTCCCCACCAAGTCCCAGGCAGTCAACCCCCTGTTCCAGGAGAGCACCGACCTGGGCTTGGACTACTACAGCGGGGACAGCAGCATGTCCCCACTGCCCTCCCAGTCCCGGGGCTTCGGGGTGGGCGAGCGGGACCCCTGTGACTACACCGGCCCCTACTCCATGAACCCCTCAACCCCCTCAGACGGGACCTTCGTGCAGGGGTTCCAGAGCGACTCCCCCGGGCTGGGACAGCCGGATTTGGAGGGCAAGCACTTCCCGGCGCTGCCGCACCAGCTGGGCGGCCCCACCCCGCAGACTGTCTTCGAGGCCGGCCTGCAGAAAGCCTTCTCGCCCAACTGCTCCCCGACCCTGGCCTTTAAGGAGGACCTACGGGCGGGTGACCTCCGCAAGCTTCCCACCTGCGACTCGCTCAAACACAGCATGCAGGGGGGGGCCCTGCCACACGCCCCTCACCTGGCCTGCCGCGACCTCCCCATGCCACAACCGCACTACGACTCCCCCAGCTGCAAAAACCCTCCCTACTGGTACTCCCCCAACGCCAGCACCCGCAGCCCCTCCTACGACGGGAAAGCGGGGGCCGGGATGCTGGTAGACTTCATGGGCAGGACGGACCCCTCGTGTCTGAACCCCCACTTGGGCAGCCCGAGCGGCGCCCACCCCTCCAAGGGCGAGAAGGAGCCCTTGGAGATGTCCCGGGCTCACCACCGAGGACCCTACGCTTGCCCCTTGATCAATGACTTGAACATCTCCCCCGTACCGAGAGACTCAATGCTGCAGCTGCAGGACAACTACAGGTACCCCAGTTTTGCACCCCAGGGGCACCCCGTCATGCCCCCCCCCCAGAAGAGCGGGTTCTTGGGCCCCATGGTAGAGCAACAGCACCCTGAGGACACTTTTACAGTCACCTCGTTGTAGTGCCTGCTGACATGCCACCCGGACAGCGAGGTTTTGTTACAGGGTAGGTGGGGCTTCGGGCTTCAGGGGGGATGGCACAGGGCAGGCTGGCATGGGGCACTCCCAGGCCCCTCTCATCGTGTGTCCTCCTTCTCCCCCCCTCCCCATCTCCGTGTTGTGTTTCTCTTTCAGAGGTAATTTAGCCAGCACTTTTTTCTGGAACACTTTTCAAGTTCTGTATTTAACTGGGATTGGAGCCCTTTGGTCAGTTGTTTTCTAAGAAAAAGAAAAAAAAAAAAAAAAGGAGAAAAAAGTTTAAAAAGTTACAAAATAAGCAAAAGGAAAAAAAAAACCAACAAACCAACAACGGACGAAGAGAGCAACCCCCCCACTTTGTACACCCCCCCCCCCCGCACTCAAACCTGCTCCGCCTGCCCCCCGCCTGGCTCTGCTTTCCAAACCACCACCCCCGCGCCCCCCGCCCCGCAGCAGGACAATCCGACCGCCGGACGGACAGCTGGACAGACCGACAACCCCCGCCAGGCCCCGCCCAGCACAGCCACGGAGGGCAGGAGGTGGCCTCAGGGTCTGGGAGGTCGGTGGCTGGGTGCCCCCTGCCCGCAGCCTGGCCGGGGGTCTTGTTGGGGCTGTGGGGGGTTTCTTCCCCACCCTGCCTCCTGTGCCCGCTCGCTTTGCCCCGGGGTGTTTCTGTCGCTGGATGGAGGCCGAGGGGTGTTTGGGAGAGCTGACCCCTACCTGACTCTGGGAGCGGGACCCGGAGGTGTCACCATCACCCGGTAAGTGCCACCCAAGTGCCCCACCGCTGCCCAGTGCACATCCGTGAGAGCGTGGCATGGGGCTGAGGGGGCAGCAGGGGCACACTGAGTGCCCCCCACTTTCCAGTGAGGTTTCCAGCCCAAGGGCAACCACTAAGCTTCACCCACTGGGTGCCCCCAGCCCCTTTTGGGATGCAAGCACTGTCCCCGAGTGTCACCCCACAGGGACCTTATCTGAGCCAGCATCTGTGGGTGGCTGGGGTGTGGGGTGCCAGAGCCTCGGGTGGCAGGGTGCTGGACTCCAGGGTGGGCATGTGCCAGAGCATAGGATGCTGGTGCTCCGGGTGATGGGGTGCCAGAGCCCCAGGTGGTGGGATGCTGGACCTCAGCTTGGTGAAGTGCTGGACCCCAAGGTGATGGAATGCTGGACCCCAGGGAGGGGAGGTGCCAGAGGCCTGGATGAGGTGGTGCCATAGCCCAGGGTGGTTGGGTGCTGGGAACATGGTGCCAGGCCTCTGGGTCACATGGGTGCCAGATGTGGGGTGAGTAGGGTATAGACACCTGGGTGGGTCCATGAGTGCCAGATCCCTCGGTGTGCGGGTGCCAGACCCGTGGATTTGTGGGTGTCAAGATGGGGATGAGCAAGACCCCAGACCCCTGGGTGTATGGGTGCCAGACAAGGGTGATGAGTACCCAAAATCCCTGGGTATTAGGGTGCCAGACCTGGCTGAGGAGGACCCCAGACACTCGGGTGCTTGGGTGCCTGACCCATGGGTTACCTGGGTGCCAGATGGGGCTGAGCAGAACTCCAGACCCTTGGGTCTATGGATGCCAGATCGCTGGTGTGTGGGTGCCAGGTGTGGCTGGGTGCTGAATCATGGCGGTGGGACGCTGACTCCTCCTCTCCCTTCTCTCCCCTCTCCCCCCAGCCTGCCCTCCTGCCGCAGCACCCTCGCCCTTCGCCTCCCCCAGCCCATCCCGCAGCAGAGAGGAGAGCAGAGGAGAAGGCTCTGCCAGCGGGGGCACCCCGATCCCATCACCACCCCGCCCCCAGCTTCGCCACTGGCCCCCACCTCGGCCGTGGCGCCGGCGCCGCGTTCCCGCTCCTCCAAATCCAGAAGCAGAATCGGGGAGGGAGGGGAGTTGGGATTGGGGGTGGGGTGGAGGTTGGGGGAAAAAAAACCCTCCTTGTGATTTTTAGGTTTTATTTTCTTAATTTTCACGTTCTGCACAAAAGAAACCAGCAATTGTAAATACTTTTGAAGAAAAGGAGTTACAAAAAAAAAAAAAAAAAAAGAAAAAGAAAAAAAGGAAAAAAAAGTTGTCTAAGAAAAAAAAAGTTTAAAATGCTGAAATCACGTTTAAAAAATATTCACTAAGTGGGGGGGAGAAAAAATCCCAAAGTGTCCAAAATGATGAAAGGGGAAAAGGGGAAAAAAACAAAACAAAACAAAACAAAAAAACCACAAAAGCAAAAACTCACCAGGTGTGCACTGAGAAAAAAAAAAAAGAAGTAAATAAATTTATTTAGGGATTGAGAGTCAGGAAGAAAATAAAAAAGAGGAGAAAAATCATTTAAAAAAAAAGGAGAAATGAGAAAAAAAAAGAAAAAATTACAATAACCTATTTATTGTATATAATGTTTTATTATAAATCGTGTCTTGTACATTGCCTTCTGGACCTCTGCTGTGCTTTTGTGGTGTGCAAACTTCCCTCTGGGCTCCCTGGGGCTCCCTGGCCTTTTTTTTGCCTCTTTTGGTCCATTTTTCCTCATAAATTTGATTTTTATTTTTCTTCTGAAGCTGATGAAGAAGAAATTAAAAGGAGGAGGAGGAGGAGGAGGAGGAGGAGGTGGTGGTGGGTTGGGGTTGGGTTATGGGTTTTGAGTTTTTTTTATTTTATTCTTGGCAGTACACAGCCAAAGATTTGAGTTTGTATCAAGTGGACAAGAAAACAAACAAACAAACAAGAGGCTTGTGTAAAATGAACAACAACAAAACAACAAAAAAGAGATTTGTATAAAATGGAAAAAGCCAACAACAACAACAAAAGGTTTGTATAAAATCAGCAACCACAGGGAAAAAACAATGAAAAGAGGGGGAAAAAGGTGGGGGAGAGGTAAAAAGGGTAAAAAGAGATTTAAAAAAAAGGTAAAAAAAATTAAACAAGAAAAGAAAAGGAACCAACCCCTCCCACACAAAACAACAAAGAGAGAGCAAATCAATCACACAGCCGCTGGGGGGAGAACTGGGGGGTTCGGGGAGGTCAGGGTAAAGCAGGAGGTGGGGGTGGGGGTCAGCAGCTTCCTTCCTGTGGATTCCAACGTGGTGGTCGTGGAGATGCTCAGGGTGTGAGGGTGTGAGTGGATGCTGGGGGGAGGGGCTCGTTTCCATCCCTCTCCCACCTCAATATCTTATCCTGCCCCATGCCCCCGCCCCGGGGGGTTGGCACTTTCTGGGCAACTTCGTGGATTGTGCAAAAAAAACCCAAACCGAATGACCCCAAAACAAACCCAAACGAACCCCCAAAACAAACCCAAACGACCCCAAGGCTGGAAATGAACAAGGGATTTGGTCCCCCCAAAACTTCTCAGAACAACGTGTCCGCCCCCCTCCCCCCTCCCTCCCCCCACACTGAGCTACGCAGGGACTGTGCTGCTCTGGCCAGAGCCGGGACCCACCCCCCGCTTCCAAGTACACCCCATGACCCCCCCTCCCGTCCCCCAGTTCTGCCCTCCTGCTGTGCTAATTGGGGAGGAATCTCTAGTAGCCACTTTTTCTGTATTAAACCCTTGGGTTCTTGCCTGCTGCTCTCTTGCTTCTCTTAGGGGGGGCCTGGCTGTGCCAAGGAAGGGGGAGGATGGAGGGAGGCTGAATGCCCCCCCTGTCCAGCCCGGTTATGGGGGAGATGCCAGGATCTGGCCTAAAGTGGGAATTGCAGCAAGAAAGGTGAACTTTGGTGTAAATTCTGGTGTGGTGTGATGAGGGAGGGGGCACTGCTGCTGCCTGCCCCCCCAGGATAGGTGTCATGGTGGGGGACATAGCCAGGGTGGCACTGGAGCATCCCTGGGACATGCTGCCCGCCCTCCCCTTCCCCACCCGGCAAGTCACCTCATACTCAGGGCTAGGGGTGCAGAGGGCTTTGCTTTACTGGGAAGTGTGCCTGCCCTCCCCATCCCTGGCACACATGGGGCACCCTGCATTGCACCCAGGAGGGGCACCTGGGGCTAGAGTGAGCTTCAGGGCATGGGGATCTCAGGGGTTATGCTGAGGGTGGCACCTGGAGCCCCCTGAGAACCCCTTGCCCTCCCCAGCTGCCTCACGCTCAGGGCTGTGGGGACATAGGGCATTCCTTTGCCAGGCAGGGTGGGTGCCCACCCCTCTCTGGCACCCATGGGGAACGCTGGATTGCACACACAGGGCTGCAGGAGCTTCATGGCAATGGCTGGAGCCAAAAGGAGGAACAGAAGCTCCCCCCCCACACTCCCCGCAAAGAAAAAGCAACCTACAAATGAAAATAAAACCATCCAGCGACTGGCAGGCTGGGGAAGGGGAAGGCTGCGGCATCCTCCGGGCCAGGAGAAAAGAAGGGAGTGGGGGGTCGGGGGGTCGGGTGCACACCAGGCTGCCTGTGGGTGGGAGAGGTCAGCGATCCCGGCGGGGTCAGGGCTGCTGCGGCTCAGGGCTGGTGCAGCGCTGGGGGGGCAGAGGGAGGTTGCTATGGAGAAGAACTCCTGGTGAATGCTGATGGCTGAGGGGGTTGCGCGGGCAGGGGGCTGCCGGAGCTGCTGCAGCCTGAAAGATGTCGGTGCTGTGTGATGGGAGGGGGAAATGCTAGGGAAACCCCCACTTGGTGGGCTGGGGGCCCAGCAAAGCCCCTTCCCCTTGCTGCTGGGTGGCACCAAGCCATCTGACTGCAGCCCCCACACAAACCCCCTGCTCTAAGGTGTGAGTGGCACCCTGGTGGCACCCTAAGCACCCAGCCAGGCTCGTGGGAACCACCCACTCTGGGCTCTGGGCACCCCCCAAAGGGTCCACCAAACATCTCTGACTTGGGATGGGTTTTGGTGGTTCATTAGTATTTGGGAGGGGTGGGGGGGGGGCAAACTCAACCCAATCCCTCAGGCACCATGAGGCATTGAGAGGATGAAGCACCCAGAGAGTGCCAGGGGGGTATCAGCACAGACCTGCTGCTGCCCTGCAAAAGCTGCTTCGGGAAGGAAGGAGAAAAGGCTTCCAAACGTGGTGGAGGAAATGCTTCTCTGACTGCTTCTCTGTTTGCCTGGCACCTGCTTGTGGGGGCACCTGGGGCAAGCCCAGCAGGGCTGTGGTGCCATGTGGTGCCCAGGGTGCTGTGGGATCACAGAATCGTTCAGGTTGGAAAAGACCTCCAAGATCATCACCACCACTGTGGCCACCAAACCATGGCCCAAGGTGCCATGGCCACAGGTTTCTTAAACACCTCCAGGGATGGGCACTCCACCCCCTCCCTGGGCAGCCTGTACCAATGTTTCTCCTAGGTGTAGGTGGCAAGGGAAGGTTGGTGCCCAGGTGTGTGGCTGGACCTGCTTGGCCACATCACCCTCTCCTCAGGCTGGAAGTTGTTGTTTTAACGAAGCAGCTCTGCTGGGAGGAGAGATCTGGTCTCTGGCTGTGCTAATGGAGCTGGAGCAGGAGCCCTGGAGTGCTGCACGGTGAGAGGTGCTCCACATCCCTGGCACCAGCAGAAAGGCCCAGGGCTGACCTTGGTGAGCCAGAGCTTTGCCCACATGTGTCATGGGCAATGTGGCTGCTGCTGGGATCCAGCATGTGCCAGGGGAAAGCAGCTTCACCACCACTTCACCTTTTCCATCCCCTTGGAAACAGGGATGCCCACACCTGTGCCCATGCCAAGTTCATCCCACTACCAACACCAGGCTCAGCCATTGCACCTGGAGTGGGATGAGGGCCACATTACCCCCTCCGGCCCTGGGGGGCAGTGATGGGACCCTGCCTTCACCCCACAGTGCTGGGGCCAGCAAAGCCACCCGGAGCTGCCCGGGAGGTTTGGACACCTCCTCCTGCTGCAAATTAATGGCTGTGCCGGGGAGAAAATTGAAGCCATTATTCTTAGCTCGCATCCTTTCTACCCTCCAACTTGTACCACTTGACATGCTAATCACACGCTAACGAGGGAGGGAGGAGGCTCCCACGGCAGACCTGCAATCCAGTGCAGCTGGCAGCCGGGGTGTGGAACACCTTGTGCTGGGGGGCTGCCGGCACCCCGGCACCAGCACCGGGACCCTTGCACCGATATCGGTAGCCCGACACCCGCACCAGGACCCCTGCACCGGTGTTGGTACCCCGACACCAGCATCCCCACCGCAGTGCTGCCGCCCGTGCCCCAACGCCAGCACCCAGCCCTGCTGCACCTTTCCCATCAGCGGCACGGCAGCAAACAGCCCCCTGAGCCCTGCTGAAGCCCCCCCCCCCGGCTGATGTCTACCCATGCTGTCCTTGTGTCCCCGTCCAGGACATCCAGGGAGGGGACGCAGGGCGACAGCGGCGGCCCCTGGGGCCATCCCGTGCCATGTCCCCAGCCCCGGAAGCAGCCTCAGTGGCGGCAGTGGAGGGAGGTGGTGAGAAGCCCAGCTGGAAACGCCAGACCACCCCTGCTGTTCCCAAGGGATGCCCAGGCCCTTGGAAGAAATTTCCACCCCCAGCGTCCCTCCCCGCCCCCCCTCCCCTCCCTCCCCCTCCCCCCACTCCTCCTTCTTCCTCTCAGGCTCCCCATGAGCTGCAGGCCCCAGCTGAGCCCCGGCGCACTCAGTGCAGCTGCGGCGGGGCTGCTCCTGCCTGTCCGCAGCCACCCCGGGCTGGATCCAGCCCAGAAGGCTCTGGAGTCCATTAACATTCCCGGGAGCCATCTCATCCCCCCACCCCCGCCCTGGCTCTGGCTTTTCCTTGGGTTTAATCAAGCCCAGCCTGGTGCCTTTGCCATCTCAGGGAGGGTGGATGGCACCCAGCTCCCCACCATGGCACATGGGTGCTGGCACCCAGGGTGCGGGTGCCAATGCTGGGGGGGTGTGGGGGAAGGCAGGGAGCTGCCAGAAATTTGGAAAAGCTTTTTGGAGCAGGAGGAGCTGAGCTCAGCAGCGTGGGGGCCAGGAAAGCTGGGAATAAAGGAAGGGTTGGTGCAGGGGTTGTTGTTAATGGCTGCTGATGGGGAGAGGGGGGAGCTGGCACCAGCAGGGGGAAAGGGCAGGCTGGGCTCCCTGTGAAAGGGAGGGGGCAGTGCTTGGCAGCCTGGCCTCCTTCCTGGCACCCAGAAATGAGGTGGGGAAGTGTAGGATGGGTGCCAGCACTGCTGGGTCCTGTATGGCTGCCAGCAAAGTCCTGGCTGGGGTGGGATGTGATGGTGTCTGCACACAGCTGGGGTACAGCTGGGGTGTGTCAGGGGACTGTGGACTCCCCCAAGAGTGGGGACACCCAGGGGATCTCCCTTTCAACCCACTGGCAACCTGAAGGGTGCAAGGTGAGGACACCCGTGGGGCTTAGCCTCTATGGGTTTCACCATGTCCCTGCTCCCATGGCAGCCTAGGGGAGCAGAGCCCCCATGGGTGCTGGTTTGGGGTGCTGGTGTTTGCTTAGGGGTGCCAGTCTGGGGGCTTTGTTGTTGGGGTGGAGGTGCCAGTGTTGGAGAAGGGGTGCTGGCAGTGTGATGTTGCTGGTTTTGGGGCAGGGGTGCTGGTGTTAGGGTAGGTGTGTGGGCACTGGGGTCCTGCGTTGGGGTAAGAGTGCCAGTGTTGGGGTTCTGGTGCTGGTGTTGAGTTGGTGGTACTAGCACGTGGTAAGGGGTGCTACTGTTGGGTTACAGGTGCCAGTGTTGGGGTGCTGGTGCTGGGGTAGTGGTGCTGGGTTTGGGGTCCTGGATGGGACTCCCCCTGAGGAGGGAGCAGATGGGTGACCCTCTGGCTGTGGCAGGGTCAGGGTGGCCTTGCTGAGTGGGAAGGAGCTGGGAGCAATGCCAAGTGTCCCCTAGGCTGGCAGTGGGGCTGGGTTGGGGGGGTCTGTAGATGGTGGGGTGGGAGAGCCAAGGAGCAGCACTTGGGATTTTGGGGTTTGGTCCTGTGGGGGCCCCGCAGTGCCAGTTATCAGCGGCGGCAGAAGCGCAGCGCTCCCGGCTGGGCACACGCCGGCTCCTCAGGGAGGGATTAAAGGATTATTTTATTGTTGGTTATCACTGGGAGGGGGAAAGAAACCTCCATTGCTGGGAACTCTGCCTAATCAGAGCACAGATTAGCTCCCTGCCTCTGCCCAGCCCAACTGGGATGGCTCCTGCCCAGGATGGAGGGCTGGGGGCACTGCTCTGTACCCATCCCCAGCAGCAGCAGGAGTCCAGCAGGGCCACACGAGGCTGATGGGGTCCTGAGGATCTGCCTTGCCTGTAAGCCACCTGTGGCACCAGGTCACTGCCTGCAGCAGTTGGCAGAAGAAATGGTGGCTCCTCCCCCAGGACTGTGGGGACTGTCACCCTGGGCCAGGCACAGTGACACCCCGGGAGTATGGGGACACCCTGGGAGCATAGGGACCATCACCCTGGGCCAGGCACAATGATTCCCCAGGCCTGGCTCTGAGCCAGGAGCAATGCTGTGCCCCAGGGATGGTGAGAGCCACCTCGATGGCTGCCAGTGAGTGCAAGCTCATGGCTGTGCCAATTGTCTTCCATCTCCCCTGGCCACAGTGGGGGCATCTTGGCAGGTTGGGGGGAGCAGGAACTTGGCAGATTGCACAGGGGCTGTGCCTCCCCCAGCACTGGTATGAGGACAAATGCCCCCAGTGACACCTCAGCATCCCCAGAGGATGGGAACAAACTGGGCTCTGGTCCCCATGCACTTGCACCCCTCAAGGAAATCAGCCCTGGGCTGCAGGGTGAGAAATGGAGCCCAGGAGGAGCCAAAAACGGTGCTCAGGCAGCCCCAGGGCTCCCACTGGGCAGATCTCTCCCCACTGCAGCACTGTGAGGTATCAGCTGCCCTTCCTCCTCCTCGTCTGCTGCCTTCACCCTCCTCCTGCAGCCGCAGCATGGCAGGTGGTGAGGGATGCTGCTGCCAGCACAGCCCTGCCTGGCTCCCAGTCTGGGAGCTGCTCTGACTGGGGCTGCTGGGGAAGATGGGTGGCTGAGCCAAGGCTCCATGAACAGCAAAGTTTTGGGGTTCACCCCTCACAGCAGAGCTGTGTAACCCATCCTGTTCCCTCGAGTGCCCATCAGAGCTGTGCTGCAGGTAGCAGCTGACTGGTACCTATAGGCACAGTGGGTCTTGTGCTGCTTCCTGCCCACCCTGAACCCCGAGGTACTGTGAGCACCCCCTGCCCAGTGGGATGGAGCTGGGGATGCCCCCAGGACACCTGGCACAGAGCAGCCACCTCTACACTGCTCCACAGACATCAGGGCAAGGTGGGACCATACTGGGTGCTCCAGGAGCTGGTGCAGCCATCTCAGGAACCACAGAACCATGGAAGGCTGGAAGAGACCTTTGAGATCATCAAGTCCAAGCCCTCACCCAGAGGTCACGATGCCACCACTGCTGCTGAGCCACTGGCAAGGACCCAGGTCCCTCAGCACAGCACCCAGTGCATTTTAAACCCCTCCAGGGATGGGCACCCCACCACCTCCCTAGGCAGCCTGTGCCCTTTCTGGGAAGAACTTTTTCCTAATCTCCAACCTGAACTTCCCCTGGCACAACCTCAGACCAGGCTGTTGGTCCCCACCCTGCTTCCTTAGGCCCCAGCCCTGTCTGTGGAGCTGGGAGTCCCTTAGCACAACCTCACTCATTGCACTGCAGCCTCCGAGCATGCAGCTTGGATTTTTACCTTTCCAACCCCCAGTCCGCAGCAAGCAGAGGCGCAGCCAGGTTCAAACGCTGGGTGCGGGCACGGGGCAAGTCCCCTCTCCAATTGTGCCTTGCCTGGAGTGAGGCTGAAGCCAGCGCGGCAGCAGCAGCCGATCATTAGAGGCTCCTTCCGCGCACCCTTTCTGCCGCCGGCCCCGCGCTATTTTCTTTAGTCTTTTATTTACACTTTATTGCTCTTGTTTTTGCACCGGCAAGCGCTGCTGGAGTGCACAGAAATCCTTCAGATCTCGGCTGGCAGCAGAGTTCTGCCTAATCATAGTCATTATCTGGAAGCAGGTAATGGGCATCTTTCCCATGTTAATTTGAAAACAGAATCAGCCAGAGCAGGACACCGGGGACGGAGCCTGCTCCCAGCAGCCGCCGCTGCCTTCCCGGTGCTTCGGGGTGCTGGCAGCGTCGGTGGGTACAGGCCACCTCGGCAAGGTGGGTTTTGGGATGGGGCCCACGCAACCCTGGGCACAAGGACTTGTGCCGGGCCTCGTGGCATCGATAAATCAGCCAGGAAAGGGCTGCTGGCTGGCATCCCGCCTGGCCGGGACCCGTCCTTGCTGCCGCAGCAATAAAATCCCCCAGCGTCGGCTGGGCTTTTTTTTCGGTGATGATGAGGAGGAGGATGGTCTCTCCCCCTCCTCCCCGCGCCCGGCGTCAGAACTTGCCCCTGGCTCGGCCCAGCGTGCCTGGGTCCTTCGTTAACAAGGACTCGTCCCTTTCATCCCCGGCGGCGGGAGGGGCTGGGGATGGAGGTGAGAGGCGAGGATCTCTCCCGGGGCCGGGAGGGGCAGGCTGGGTGGCGTTGGAGTTTCATTTGCCGAGATACCATTAACGAGTGAGCAAAGGTTGCGGAGTCTCCATGGAGACAAGACAGCAAGCGAGACGGAGCGGCTGTGCAGCTGGGGTGAGAGCTGATTAGTAAATGTCAGCGGCGCAGCCACTGCCCGCAGCCACGCTGGCACGGGCACCCGGCGGGCAGCGCGCACCCCCGGGCACCCCACAGGCCCCGGGCACCCTGTATGTACTGTGCAGCCTGGTACCCTGCACACCCCAGCCGTCCTCTCTGCCCCACTGCATCCTGTGCACCTCGCCCATCCCTGTGCCTCACTGAATCCTGGCATCCTGTGCACCTCGCCCATCCCTGTGCCCCACTGCATCCTGGCATCCTGTGCACCTCGCCCATCCCTGTGCCTCACTGAATCCTGGCATCCTGTGCACCTCACCCATCCCTGTGCCCCACTGCATCCTGGCATCCTGTGCACCTCGCCCATCCCTGTGCCCCACTGGACCCCAGCACTCTGCACACTTCATCTGTCCTCTGTGTACCACTGCATCCTGGTACCCTGTGTGCCCTGTCCATCTCCTGTGTCACTCTGCATCCCTCATGACCTGGGTACCCCATCTGTGACTCCTACCTACCCTGTGTGCCGCCCATCCCAGCTATCCATGCCACACACCCTGGGCACCCCATGTGTCCCCTGCACCCCAGCATGCCTCACATGCTCCCTTCATATGCCCCACTGCATCCTGTGTGCACCCATTCCCTCGGGTACTTTGTGCATCCTACAAGCCCCACGCACCCCTGGGGCACATCCAGGTGCCCCCCACCCTCTGTACATCCTACACACCCCAGGCACCTCAGCTCACAGCTGTGGTCCAGATGGATGCCAGGGTGCCAGTGCCATGGTTCTTGGGAATCAGGGATGCAGGAGAAGCCCAGAGCTCACCGTGGGGTACAGGCTGCTGGAGCATCATTACAGCTCCGGTGCCAACAGACCTGGTGTCCTGCAGGGATGCAGCTGGAGCTGCCCTCCACTTGTGCCATGCTGCAGGGGCTCCTCAGCCATTTTGTGAGACATGGGGGAAGAGAGATAGTGGGGCTGGGGCATGGGTAATTGGCCAGGAAAGGGGCACCCAAGGGTCCCCCAGCTGAGAGTGGGTGACTCCAGACAGCTGCTTGATGAGGTCATGGCTGTGTGCCAGGCTGGGTCAGCACATGGGCAGCCATGAGCTGCCATCTCCTCGCTGCCATGGAGGATGTCCACTCCTCCATCCCTGGGTCATGTAGAGGAAGGATAAGGCAGGACCTGCTGCATTCCGCTACAGCTTCAGCAGAAGCACAGCCGAGGCTGAGGCTGAGGCTGGAGAGGGCAGCAATTTGTGCCAGGGTCTGCCTGGGGTTAGCCAGGGCTTGGCACAGGAGCAGCCAGGAGGCATAAGCAGCTCCTCTGCCCTTCCCAGCCCCCTGGAGCATCATTTACCTGCAGCAGAATGCAGGAAGGCACCTGGCAGGAGAGAGCATCCCTCTTGGAGGGAAACAAGTGTCAGGGGGTACGTCGGGGAGCGGGGGGGCTGGATCCTGCAATTTAGCAGCTACTGCTTGGCAGCTATAAACAGAGCCTCTCACACAGCCAGGGAGAGATAAAGGTTGCAGTGCAGATACAGATTAGGTGGTTCCCTTGAGGCTGTGACACCTTGAGATAGAAGCAGATCTTCTTCAAGGGAACGGCTGCTGGCAGCATGGAAAACCTGGAGCTGAGCAGCCTCCAGAAACAGCTCAGCCCTTGCCTTGCCCTCCTGGACAGGGACAGGGAGTTGCTAGGGCAGTAGGTACTGGGTGCTGAGCATCACACCCTAGGTGGCCACAGACTGAGGGGGAATGATACAAAACGAGCAGGAAATGTCTGTTTGCGATATGTGAATGTGTGCCAATCTCACCCAGGAGCCAAAAAAGATTGGAGGCAGTGGTGGAGACACTCCAGGAGAGGCCAAGGGCTGTGGCCAAGGGCATGGCAGACAGGAGTTGAGGGCAAAATGGGCATGCATGGCACATATTGGAGTGACTGCCAGGCTGCTCCCATTGGGGCGACCAGCTGTGTCTATCAGTGATGCCCATGGCTGGGGTGCCCTCCTTGGCTGCCACCATGGCTGCTGGCAGCAGGAGGATTTGTTTGCTTCCTGTGGGGAGCACAGGTGAGTTACAGCCTGTGGTTGGGTTTAAAGCACAAGCACTTGGAGACAGATGCCCGTGCCCAGTGCCCTTCATCCTGTTCCCACGCATTCCCTGTTTTTGGAGGTACAGCTGAGCCTGGTGCTTGACTGTAGAATTGGGGGGAGAGACTCCACTCCCCAGCTCCTCAGGCCATGGGGAGAAACCCAGGTGGGAACCAAAATGAGCATCACTGGAGATGCTTCCAGCAGCCATTGCCCTTGCATGGCCAGTGAAGGGGCAGCTGGATGTCTCCGTGCCCCGCCAGCTCCAGGTACCCCTGTGCTGGGAGCCCTGCACCCTGCTTTGGGGGCTGGAGGTGGATGAGGTGCTGGAACCCCCTGGCCTTGTTTGGAGGTGGAGGACAGATGGGGACCTCATGGGTTGGTGGCAGAAGGAGAGGCAGCTGCCCGGCTCCAGTCCCGCTTCCAGTCCAGCACCGTCCCTGTCACCTGTCCCCCCTCGCCCCACTGCCATCCGCCCACGTCTCACCCAAAGCCGCTCATTCCTCCCTCAGCCGTGACCCTAAGCCTCAACCCTTCGGCCCCTTGAGCCCGGCCCCGCCCCTGCAGGCCCCGCCCCCTAGGTGGGACTTCCCTCGCAGGGCTGGGACCATAGAGGCGAGAGGCAACACCAAAGGGGAGCCCTCCGGACGGGGAGGCGGAAGGGACAGATACCCCTTTCTCCCAAAGCCAGCTGGAAGAATATCGATCTCTGGCTGTCACAGACGCAGATATGTTTTTTTAGAATGTCGTGGCTGTGCGTGGTGTCGCGATTCTCCTTCTGCCCCTGGAATCTGTCCAGAAACTGCCCGGGGCTCCCCGCCAACTATTTCCTCTAATGGTACATTCCTCCTGTTTACTCTCTTTGCGCGGCCTGCTTGGGTGGGGTCCTTTTGCTGCTCTAGTTTCGTACGCAAGTGGCGTAGAGCGGCCTTGATAGACAGTCAGGTGCAGCCAATAGAGTGGAGATATATTTAAGGGACTGGCCAATAGCGTAGCGGGCCGGCGGACGGGAGGAGGTGGGGCTCGGGTCGGTCAGGGCAGGGAGGGGGAGTTGAGGAATGGCGGACGGCCGGGCTGGGCCGCCCTGCTGGTAGCGACCGGAGGGGACGGCCACGGACTGGGGTGAGTCCCAAAGAGGCGAGCGGGTACTCCCCGGGTCTCCCAGGCTGCTTCTGCCCGGGGAAGATTGGCGATAGGCGCTGGGGCGGGCCGCTAAGCCCTTGCCAAAGAGTGAGCTGTGGGGATGAGCGGGGCACTGCTTCCTGCTACATAGGGAGCCGCTGGTGGTGTGGGCCCTTGGTGCCCCCCGGGTCAGGGCAGCCTGGCCCTGGGGAGAAGGAAATGGCGCCATCCCTGAGCTGACACTTGCCCAGCCTCTCCTGGGGGTTGCAGTCACAGCCCTGGGCCGGAGGGCCGGGGATGTGTGTGGGGGCGATTGCCCTGCCTGGGGTGGTGAGCAGAGCCATGGGCTGGGCTTTCCCGAGGCCTAGCTGCTGTCTGCTGTCCTGGGGCCGTTACAGAGGTCTGGCTTAGTGAGGAAAGGCTTGGGAAAGCTGAGAAGGAAGGGGACTGCTGTAGGGTTCCCTCTAAGGGAGAAGCAGTGGGGCTGGGCTGGCGGAGGGGGGGGTCCCTCCGTTTCCGGACCGGCTGCAGCCTCTGCTGTCCGGGTTTGACATCAGCTTGTGCAGATGTGTGCCAGCCTACAAAGTCTGTTTGCCGGGGTGCGAGCTGCCTGCCCCTCTTGGTACAAGTTGTGGTGGCTGCCCTCCTGTGAAAGCGACTTCTCCCTCCTGGCTCTGCCCTATAGGTGCTGTGCTCCTCAGTGTGTCTGGCAGCACTTTAAGAGTGAGTGCAAGCCCCCCCTGGACTGTTAGCAGGGGGCACACAGGATGTAAAAGTGCATGGGCTGAGGCTGTGTAGGGGAGGCAGGGGGCTTGGGGAAGTGTTGTACCCAATATTACTTCCTTAGGTGTTGTGGGGGCTGCAGTGGGATAGGGTCAGGTAGTTTGGTCAAGCATCCTGACCTTCCAGTGAACTGTGACCAAATTGTCTTCCAGAGAAGAAGCTGTTAGGGAATGTCCTGGGGGTTGATTCTCTCTAGCATTTAGGTTTGTGTTAGGATTGCTCCTTGAGGGTACAAATAGCCTCTGTGCTGTGGAGAGAGGTAGGAGATTGTAGCTCCTCCCTGGTAGTTATTACTAATCATAGAGTTATGGAATGCTTTAGGTGGGAAGGGACCTTCGAAGCTGAGCCAGTGCAACCCTCTGCACTCAGCAGGGACATCCCAGCCAGAGCAGCTTGCTCAGAGCCCTGACCTGGGATGGTTCAGGGATGGAGCATCAGGGCATCTCTCACCTCTCTGGGCAACCTGGGCCAAGTATTTGAGGACAGTTGACCTTAAGGACCTTTCCAGGGTAGGATTTTTTCATTTCCTGCCCAAAGTTTCCCTTTTGGCACAACTCTTACTTTCATTAGTAACAACAGCTGCTAATTGGGCTCCTCTGCATGGCTCAGCCCATTGGTGGGGCTGCTTGATGAGCTCATACCAGCAGTAGGCCTGGTTGATAATACCCTAGAAACCAGTGGAAGCAGCACTGCAGGTGGTGGTGGACATGAGGTGAAGAAGTGTTTATGAAATGCAGCAGCTGCAGCACTGGAACCCTCGCGCTTGCAATGCCCTTCCCAGGAACCTGTGGGCTGGAAAGGTTGGAAGTGAGAAGACAGTGGGATGTGAGCTGTGCTTTCTGGGAAGTGCTGAAGTCCCTGTGGGTCACATGAAGAAGGGGAACCTTTACATTTTCCACCCCTTGTAACCATCCTCAGAATCAGCTGCAGCTCCACACTGCAGGAACTTCCAGTGCTGCTGTTGCAACACTTCTGCTTTGCCCCTTTTTGACCTTGGATAGTTTTTGCCATGGAAACTGATCCAGAATCTAATCCAAAACTTGGTTAAAGCCAAACCAAAGCCAACATCTACCCCCTGAGAACACCAAATGTTGCTGGAGTGACTTTGGCCCTGCAGTGGGTTTTCAAGGACAAGCTCTGTGCAGGCAGTGGGGTGGAGCAGCCCAGCCCAGCCTCTCCAGCCCTCCCCAGTTGGGTTTAAGGAGAACCTAAAGTTTGAGTG
The DNA here is from genome assembly GCF_027791375.1 of Indicator indicator. Classification (NCBI taxonomy): domain Eukaryota; kingdom Metazoa; phylum Chordata; class Aves; order Piciformes; family Indicatoridae; genus Indicator; species Indicator indicator. The sequence continues at coordinate 6,989,618 of NC_072042.1, read as the reverse complement.
AGCAAAGCCTGACCCAAGCCTTGGGGACTGCCCTGGTGCCAGGCTTTGCTCAAGCTTCAGTTGTCACCCCTGTCCCTGGCTGGGTTGCTGATAGTGGGGATCAAACCCAGGGCTTTTCCCTTGCAGAGTATCTATTCCTGCCAGGTTAGAAAAACCTCTTGGGCTGAGGAGCAGCTTTGCCAGCTCCCTTTTCATGCAGCTGAGACAAGGTGAGGCCTTGCTGTGCTCATGAAGTGTGGGCTGGAAGAGGGATAAAGTCCCAGGGGTGAGCTGAGTGTAAACGTCTCCCTAAACAGAATATTTCCTCTGCTTTTAAAAAAGCAATGGGATGCCCTTTCAGCTCTTTCAGATGACCCAAATTCCATTATTTTCTTTACAACCCCCCTTCTGGTGGCTCATGCCTGTCAGATTCCTTCCTCCTCTGAGGAAAAAGCCTTTCTAAGCTGTCTGCTGCTGATTAGGGTGTTGCATGGTGACATTACCAGGCTCCTGCTTCACCTCAGCCCTGTCCTGCAAAAACCCAGGGGTCTGCTGCTGCTGCCTGACCTCAGGCCATGGTCTCACCCCCCCACTCTCCTGTTTCTCACTTCAGCTTCTGCCTGCTCTGTTTTCATAACAAATCTTTCAGCTTTGGCTTTGTAGAACTGTTCTGTGGGTTGGGAAGGAGGATGCAGGAGACAAAAAAAGGAGGAGTTGTGGTATGTTTCTGGCTGCTTTATTGTGTCCAAGTCCTGGCTGAAATGTGGTGGGAGGTGGCTGGAGAAGGGTAGAGGCTGGACCTGAGCTCTGGTGTGTAGAGAGATCCCTGTGGGGTTTGAAGGGATGGCAAAGTTCTCTTGAGCAGAGCATAAAACTGATTTCCCTCTGAATAACCACAGGATCATTTTGGCTGGAAAAGCTCTTTAAGAACATGGAGTCCAACCATTCTCTAACCCATGGCCTTTGGCACCTCATATCCATGGCTTTTGAACACCTCCAGGGATGGGGACTGAGCCACTTCTGGGCTTTGAGAACCATTCCAGTGAAGAAGTTTCTTCTCATGTCCAACCTAAACCTCCCCTGGGACAACTTGAGGACATTTCTTTTTGTCCTGTCCTTTGTTCCTAAGGAGAAGAGCTCAACCACCACTTGGCTCCAGCTTTTCAGGGAGCTGTAGAGAGCAATGAGGTCTCCCCTCAGCCTTTTTCTCTCCAGGCTGAACACCCCCAACTCCCTCAGCTTCTCTTCCCCAGCTCTGTTCTCCAGACCTTTCCCCAGCTTTGTTGCCCTTCTCTGGACCTGCTCCAGCCTCTCAATGTCCTTCCTGTAGCAGGGGGCCCAAAACTGACCCCAGGATTCAAGGTGTGGCCTCAGCAGTGCCCAGTGCAGGAGTCAATCCCTCTCCTGTCCTGCTGGTCATACTGTGGCTGATGCAGGCCAGGATGTTGGTGGCCACCTGGGCTGAGGCTGTGACACCCCATACCCAAGCAGTGTTTGTGCTGCAGCTCAGGAGGTGGCTGTGAACAGTGATTCAGTGATCAGAGTACAGCCTCCCTGATAACCACCAACCCAGTTCCCCTGCATGCTTTGAATAGGTCTCATTCTTCAGGGCTGGGTAGGAAGAGTTGATTTCATTCACTGAGCTTAGATAATGGCCTCGTGTGGGTGGAGGGGTTAAAACTCCAGCGATTGCCTCATCTGCATACAGTTAGAGCAGCAAATCCTCCTGCTGGAGTCTTTAGTTTTGGTGGTGATAGAGGAACAAAGAAGGTTGTTAGGATTAATGCTCCCACAAAATCAGGTTAGTTGTCTTTGGCAGGCTGCAATAAGGAAGATTCCAACAAGTGTAAGACTCAGCTTTAATCCTTGCAGATAGTTTCTCTCTGGAGATTCAAATCTTTAATAGCTGCGGCCTCAAATGTTTTAAGAACTTGAAGGGTCCTGCTTTGACTCTGAGGGGTTTGATGAGAATTTGTAGCCCTTGCTCATAGCAGAGCAAAAGGAGTTGCTGTGTGCATGCAGGAGTCGGGCACAGGGCGGGAAAACAATCGGGGAATGGGTTGGGAGGGACCCCAAAGCTCATCCAGTTCCAACGCCCTGCCATGGGCAGGGGCACCTCCACCAGCCCAGCTTGCTCAAGGCCTCATCCAGCCTGGCCTTGGACACCTCCAGGGAGGGGACATCCACAGCCTCCCTGGGCAACCTGTGCCAGTGTCTCTCCACCCTCACTGGGAAGAATTTGACTGATATCCAGGACTGGATATTGGAAAGGATTGGGCAGGGATTGTTTGCATTGGTTGGGTGATATGGAATGGGACACCAGTGCCTGGCAAAAGCTTCTCCTGAAGGTTCAACCACCCAGAACAGGGCAGTTCCTGGCAGGGTGGTGCTGGGCTTGCTCATTTGGGCAGTTCCTGCAGCGGTGCTGTGTGAGAAGCACAGGAGGCAAACCCAAAATGATGCTTTCACTGGAGAAACAAACCAAAAAACAGCAAAATGCAACCTTTTCCCAGGCTGTCTGCTGGTGCCTGGCTGTTTTCAGCAGCCCTCTAATGGCATCTGTAGTACTCGGTGGTGTGTTGGAGTATTCCTGCTTGCTGTGCAAGGATAAATATTTGTGAGCTGGGGCAGATTAAGGCTGATTTAAATATTTTAGGTATGTATAAACGTGGGATTTAAAAAAGGCATTGGGAAATGCCTTCTGGGTAATAAGCAAATGAGTGCTGAGAGCAGAACCACCCTGGTGACATTTGCTTCCTTTGTATTTTTGCAACTATGAGTAAAGCCAGAGCTGCTCCTTGCCCTCTGAGGGGAGGCTGCCCAGCGGGCTGGGCTGCAGGGAGGCCTGGCTCCTTCCTGCAGCACCTCAGCTGTAGGCCTCACCTTGACTTGCATAAACGGTTTGCTTTTCCATCTGAAGGGCTGCAGGATTTGGGTTTTCCTTGCCCAGGGATGGTGGGGGGGGGTCCCCTCCCTGCAGAGCCGAGCTGGGAGCTTGCAGGTGGCTGTGCGGCAGAGGCACAGCTCTGAGCGTTAATCGCCTGCTTCAGCCCTTGCTCTCCTCCCTGCCTAATGGGCCTGGGAAATTGCTCCTCTAGATCCTGCCCTAATTCTTGAGATCACAGTAAAGCTCTCTGGTATTAGAGTGCTGCTGGAGAAGTGCTAGGGTGCAGACACAGCTCAAGGATCTGCCTGCCAGAGGCTTTGGGTAAGAAAATTTAAAGGAGCAGGAGTCTCAGTCAGGCTGTCAGAGGTGGTCAGTGGTGACCTGCACCACTCCTCAGCACCTTCCATGTCCTCTCCTCTTACAGAGCCACATCCCAGACCTGTTTCTGGGGAGAAGTGGTGGTTTAAGGGATGCTGTGATACAAGAGAGGAAGAATGATGGGGTTGGAAGTGACCTCTGGAGCTCACCCAGTCCAACCCCTCTGTTCCAGCAGGACACCCACAGCAGCTTGCCCAGGGGCACAATAGCCAGGGGAGTTTGGAAGCTCTCCAGAGAAGGAGACTCCACAGCCTCTCTGGGAAGCCTGCTCCAGGCCTCCAGCACCCTCACCAAAGAAGTTTCTCCTCCTCCTCAGGTGGCACCTCCTGGGTTCCAGTTTGTGCCCTTTGCTCCTTGTCCTGTCCCTGGGCACCACTGAGCAGAGTCTGGCCCCAGCCTCTTGCCCCCCACCCTTTGGCTTTTGAACTGGGGAGCCCAGAACTGGACCCAGCACTCCAGCTGTGGCCTCACTGATAAATCAGCAGCAGTTGGTGCCTGGGAGGCTGTGGCTGTGTTAGGAGCTCTGAGCTCACCAGTGCCCTGCTGTCCTGGAGGTGTTGATTTTCCTGTGGCACTGCTGGAAGTGCAGCATGGGACAGACAAGACAGAGCAGTGCACCAGCAATAATTCGTTCCCAGTGCTGCTGTAAATCAAACCTAACCCCTGGGGTTATTGTTTTGGTGCCTGCTGGAAGTGCTCAGCAAGGAGGGAGCTGCTCTGGTGTTGTCTGATGCAGGCAGAAAACCTTCTCCTCGAGCTGCTTGTTTCCTATGGCTGGGGATGCCTTCATTTCAGCATCTCCTTTGTGAAGCACAGAGATGGGAGATCAGAATCTCCTCGTGGGAAAGTGAAGGGCACCAAAGGCAGCAGCTGCTCAGCTGGTGTGTGATGATCTGGGACCTGCTGCCCTGTTGGGATGAGCTCAGCAACTGACAGAGCAGCTCAGGGGAGTGGAACCCCCAAAGCACAGTGACCTGCTGGGGTGGCTTTGTGTGGGGCCTTGGGGTGCAGTGGGATGCTGCAGTGTGGGGAAGGCCAGCAAGGAGAATCAATCTGAGAATTGTTTGGGCTGGTAAAGGCCTCACAGATCGAGTCCAACCATCAGCCCAGCACCACCATGGCCACAGCTTTCTTGAACACCTCCAGGGGTGGGGACTCTACCACCCCCTGGGCAGCCTGTTCCAATCCCTGACCACTGTTGCAGCAAAGAAACATTTCCTCATCTCCAGTCTAACCCTCCCTGGGTCAATTTCAGGCTGTTTCCCCTCCCATCCTCCCTGGCAGTGACAGTGTGCTCACCTGGTTCTCAGGCTCTTCTCTCCATGCCTTGGTTCCTCTGCACTGGCTGCCCCAGCCTGGCTTGTTGGCTGATGTTTCTGATAATGTTACAGAGCAACCTGAGCCTCAGTTTCTCCCTGCTCATGAAGCTGGCCTAATGACTCTGACCTTTGTTTGTAAAGGAAAAGGATCACCCAAGCAGTGGAGCTGCTTTGCCATCATCAGTGCCAGGTGAGCAGTGCTGTGGGGAGGCCTTGCTTGAAAGGTGCTGGAAATCCCTAGGGAGAGAAAATGCTTGATGGAAAAGGAGGAGGGGGAATGTTCCTCATCTCAGCACACGTTCCTGCAGGGCCTGGAGGGTCCATCTCCAGCCACCTTCTCTTCCAGCAGGGCTGGAGAGGTGATTGTCCCCCTGGTCTGGGGACACTGTGAATCCTGGGATCAGGGTTGGGCCTCTTGCTGCAAGAAGGACATTGAGGGGCTGGAGTGGGTCCAGGGAAGGACAATGAAACTGGGGAAAGGTCTGGAGAACAGGGCTGGTGAGGAGCAGCTGAGGGAGCTGGGGGTGTTCAGCCTGGAGAAAAGGAGGCTGAGGGGAGACCTTCTGGTGCTCTACAAGCCTGTGGAAGGAGGCTGAAGGTTGGAGCAGGGTGGGGGTTGGGTTCTTCTCCTGCATAACAAGTGGTAGCATGAGAGAAAATGTCCTCAAGTTGCACCAGGGGAGGTTTAGGTTGGGCATGAGGAAAAATTTGTTCCCCAGAAGGTTTGTCAAGCCTTGGAACAGGCTGCCCAGGGGAAGTGGTTGAATCATCATCCCTGGAGGTGTTTAAAAGCTGTGAAGATGTGGTGGTGAGGACCATGGTTTAGTGGTGACTTGGCAGTGCTGAGTTAATGGTTGGACTTGGATGATCTTAAAGGTCCCAGCCTCAATGACTCTGTGATTCCATCCTAAGCCTCTGTTTCAGATAGTCCCCAACTGTCTTTGCCTTCTCCTGTCATACCACAGGGCCTGGTGTCAGCGAGTGCCCAGAAGCCAGCACCGCCTGAGTCACTGCATGCTGGGCACTTTGTGGGGCACTTTGTGAGGCACTTTGTTGATCTCTTGTGTTCCCTCTGAGGAGATTGAGTGTAGGTTTAATGTCTCATTTCCTCTTTTTACTGGATGCCCTTTTCCTACCTCCCTAGCATCTCCCTTCAGGATTCTGTATAGCACAAGTCTCTTTCTGTGGCTCAGAAGGATGAGCGATGCTTTGCTTTCAGGCAGTGCCATGCTGGAGGGCTGGAAGTGGCATTCAGGGAAGGCTATCAGCCACCATCTCTGCTGTGCTGGTGGAGCCCTGCTTCATGCATGGAGTGCAAAAAAAGGGATTTAATTGGGAGGGAGGGGGAAAAGTGGCCCTGGGCTGAATGGCTGGGTGAAAGTTCCCTGACCACCCCTTAGCCCAGCAAATAGTCAGCTGAGTGCTTGCCAGAGCGGAAGCAAGTTCCCTTTCAGGCACCTTGCTTTTGTGTGCTGCAGGAGAGAGCAGAGACAGACACACAGGGATGGACAGACAGACACTCACACACTCACTTACTTATGGGTTTTGCCTTGCAGCTGCAAAAAAAAAAAAAGGCAACCCAACCAAAAAGCAACCCAAGCAGGCAAGGGAGAGAGCTGTGCCCACACCCAGATCCTGTTCTTTCACTGCCAGCAGCTGCTGAGCCCAGCCTGTGGTGGGGGAAGGCAGAGAGCTGCAAACACAGCTTGTGTGCAACCTTTGCCTTCTGTCTGGGGCAGCCTGCAGTCGCTGCCTGCTTCCCTTGTGGAGGCAAAATGACTCCCACACAGAATGAATGGAGACAAAGCAACCTCTGGGCTGCTGGGGAGAATTCAATATTGTATCAGGGAGGTTACATCTAGGGTCTGGCTTCACATGAGAGGTTTCCTTAAAGCAGCTTATTAGAGACCTTGTGGTGAGCTTTGATAGAAGCCTCACATCTTCAACAGCCCTAATGCAGCCTAATCTCTCTGCTCCCAAAAAAATCAGCTCAATGAAGTGATGCTTTTAAACACCCTGAAATAATTTTGAATGGGCCAGAGCCTGGAGGTTGCACAGAACCCCAGCATGGAGGGGCTGGGAGGGACCTCTGGAGCTTACCCAATCCAACCCCACTGCTCCAGCAGGGCACCCACAGCAACTTGCCTAGGAGCACAATGGCCAGGGAAGCTCTGCAGAGAAGGAGACTCCACAGCCTCTCTGGGCAGCCTGCTCCAGGCCTCTAGCACCTCACACCAAAGAAGTTTAAGAAGTTTCTCCTCCTGTTGAGGTGGTACCTCCTGGGTTCCAGTTTGTGCCCCTTGTCCTGTCCCTGGGCACCACTGAGCAGAGTCTGGCCCCAGCCTCTTGCCCCCCACAGGTCCTTTAGCTCTTGCTGAGCATTGCTCAGATCCCCTCTGGGGCTGATCTTTTCCAGGCTCTCAGCCTTTGCTCCTCACAGAGCTGCTCCAGGCCCCTCAGCATCTTTGGAGCCTCTACTGGATTCTCTCCAGCAGTTCCCTGTCTCTTGAACTGGGGAGTCCAGAACTGGACCCAGCACTCCAGATGTGGCCTCCCTGGGGCAGAGTAGAGGGGGAGGAGAAACTCCTGCTGTAGGTTACATAAAGTGAGATCACTGCTGGGCTTGGAACATGCAAAGTGGAAACAAGTATAGCTTGAATAGACTTTTTCTGTCCCAAGGAGATTATGCAGGCATCTGTCACCACATCCAAGATGAAATTTGACCCTGCTCTGTCAGTGCAGGGGGGCAGAGTGAAGCTGTGGGGCTTTGCTGAAATCTGCCTGGAAGGTTGTTCGGTCCTGCTGGCTGCAGGGATGGAGAAAGTGAGTCCAGGGCTTGTCAGGCTCTTGAGCAAAACCAGAAGACTGCTGCTCACAGCTTCCTGCAGCTCTGCCTGCAAGGCATGACTGGCAGCCTGGGATCCTGTGCCCTGCCCCTGCTCCTGCAGGCACAGAAGCCGAGGGCAGGGGCTCTGTGTGGTCACCATGCTGGTGAAGAACTGGATAGCAGAGGTGGGGCAGGGCCCTTCTTCCCCAGCCCTGCTTCCTCTTCCCATCCTTGGACAGGACATAAACGTAGGGGGAGGGGAAGGAGAAGTACCTGGAACCCCTGGATGCAGTGGCTTTGAGATGAGGTCTTCCTGTGCTCCTGGGTTGGGGGCAGCACCCATCTCTGGCAGGGGGCTTGGACTGGATCATCTCTTGAGGTCCCTTCCAACCCCTAACATTCTGTGGTTCTGTGATCTTGCTTTACTCCTGAGATTCATGGAATGGGTTGGAAGGGACCCCAAAGCTCATCCAGTTCCAACCCCCTGCCATGAGCAGGGACACCTCCACCAGCCCAGCTTGCTCAAGGCCTCATCCAGCCTGGCCTTGAACTCCTCCAGGAAGAGGACATCCACAGCCTCCCTAGGCAACCTGTGCCAGTGTCTCCCCACCCTTGCTGTAAAGAATTTCTTCCTCATTTCCAGTCTCAATCTCTCCTCTTCCAGCTTCCATCCATTCCCTCTCATGCTGTCACTATAAGCTCCTGCACAAAGTCCCTTCCTGATCCCAACAGCACATTGGGGACCTGCAGCTGCCACCACCTCTCTCATTTGGGGGTCATTTTTTTCCCCTTCCACGACACAACCCCCTGTGCTATTTTGACTTTCTGAAGACTGTTCTTAAACCCCTTTGATTCCCATGCTCATGGCTGCTCTCTTGGTTTTTTGGGACAGAAGTCCCAGCAGCCAGGAGGCTCTCAGGGAGTCAGTGCCTTTTTTTTTCTTCCCCTCCTTCTCCCCGTGTCAAAGGTTAACTTAAAATATTAATGCAGCAAAGATTCATTTAAGATACTGCAAGTGTTGAGGCAAGAATACATGTACATATTGTAATTACTTCCTTTTTCTTACAATTAAAGTAATTGGATTATATTTAATGAGCTATTTACATTTAATAATTAAGAAAAGACTTATCTTTGCAGTATTCCCCAAGTGCAGCAGCAGGGTGGGGGCACTCCGAGCTCTGATATAATTATCTAGGCGTGAGTTGAAACTGAAAGAGCAGAAGAGCCGTGCAGAAAACATTTGGAACTGGTTTGGTGCTCCTCTGCCTCCCTCAGCACAGTTCCCTGTGTGTGCTGAAGGAGGGCAGGCCTGGCTGGGCCCGGCTTGAGCTGCTGCAGAGGAAGGCTGAGCGGCTCCAGCCTTGGGGAAGGAGGCATTTAGAGCAGAGCCCTCCCCCTCTCTCCCTGTTTAATTACCCAGCGCTGCCTTAGAATGCAAACCTGCTGCTGTGTGCTGAGAGCCACAGCCTGCAGTGCTTTGTTGCTGCTCCCAGGCAGCACCAGCCCTGCTGTGCTGGAATCAGGGAGTCACAGAATGGCAGCGGCTGGAAGGGGCCTCCGGAGGTCATCAAGTCCAGCCCCTGCCAGAGCAGGGTCAGAGCTCCTCAGCCTGGACCTCTGAGGGCTGTGGGATGGGGCAGAGTGGCAGTCCTGGTGTAGTAGATTCCTCTCTTGGGTGACTGTGCCTGGTAACCCAGGGGGTTGTTACTGCTCATGGGATCCTCTCCTGGGACAGGACTTGACTCCTGGAGTAGTCTTGTTGGCTTTGGACAGTGTTTCAGGCTCAGACCTGGTGGTGTTGGACACCTGCAACAGTCTGAAACCTGCCCACTGACTGCATCTCTCCCCACATGCTCCTAAAATAGCTGAGAACCTGTAGTGAGTTTTCTGGGGTTGTTTGGCTTGGAGGAAAAGAGGCCTCTGGTTCACCACTTCCTGAAAGGAGCTTGGAGCCAGGTGGGGGTTGGGCTCTTCTCCCTAGTAACAAGAGAGGAAGTGGCCTCAAGTTGTACCAGGGGAGGTTTGGCGTGGACCTGAGGACCAGTTTCTTTCCCAGAAGGTTTGTCAAGGCCTGGCACAGGCTGCTCAGGGCAGTGGTGGAGTCTCCATCCCTGAAGGGGTTTCAAAGCCCTGGAGGTGTGGTGCTGAGGGTTGGTGGTGCCCTGGCAGTGCTGGAGTGGGGGCTGGGCTGGATGATCTGAAAGGTCTCCTCCAACCCAAAGGACTCTGGCTGTGTACCTGAGCACACAGTTACCTGTTGGCTGAGGGCTCTGTTGTCACTGCTGTTGTATCCTTACCCACATTATTCATGGGCTGAACAGATTCTGCTCCTTTGCTGCTGCTGTTTCCTAGGAAGCAGCAAAGCCAGAGCTCAGCTGGCGCCGGAGGAGCTCTGCCTCCTCCTGATGGAGATCCTCATGGCAAGGACCTTGAAACCTCTGTTTTGGAGCTTTAATTCCTGTGTAATCAATAGTTCTGTATTCTGAGAATCAAATCCCTGTGACAGCTCTCTTTAATTGAGCTAAACTGCCTCTCTCTTGCCACAGCTCTGCGAGAGTTTTGCCGAGCTGCAGCCTCTCTGCTGCATCCTCACAGGCGCTGGTGGAACACCAAGTGACCTTCTTTGTTTAACTTGTTCCTCTGCTAAATGAGTGGAAACATTAATTAGGGCAACAGTGTGGGGGGAAGGGAGGGGGGAAAAATAGCCCAGGTCAGAGTGCCAGGGGTGTTTGCACTGCAGCAGGAGACAGGAGGATCTGGATGTTCCCTCTTGGTGACACCCCCATCCTTCCACCCCCATCTTGGTTCCTGCCAGCAGCTCCCAAGCAGTCCCTCTCCAGGAGAGCAGCCTGGCATTTATTCCTGCAAGATCCTCTTCAGCAAAGCTAATAACAAAAGTTTAAAAGGAAGAGCCAAATTTTCAGTCACACCTGTGCAATCCCCTTGAGGGCAGTAAATGATGATGATAATGCATGAGCCAGACACACAAAAAATCAAAAACCACCCAGAAAATGGCTTTTGGAGCCTCCTTTGCATTTTTCAGAGCCAGCAGACTGGAGGGGGGGGGTTGGAAAAAGCCAGGGGAGAAAGCAGGCAGAGTGGCTTTGCTGCAGGAGAGGAGTGCTGGCTCTTTGTGTTCTCAAGGACTCCACAGCAGGCTGCAGGAGCAGGGCTGGGGTTGCCTGCTGGCAGAAGCTGGCTGTGGAAGTGCCCAGCATGGCTCTTGCCCCATGCTGCTGCCTGAGCAGCTCTTGCAGAACACCAGCAGAACATTGCCAGCCCAGCTCTCCAGTGGGCTCTTGGCACACAGAGGGTTACCTGTGTCCTTCTGGAGCTGCCTGCTGCTGAAGGCTTCAGGAAAGCCCTGGGTCGTGATGGGTGAGGACAGCCTTGCCCTTTCCATCTTTAGAAGGAAGAGCCAAATGCTCAGTCAGGCCTGGGAAGTGCTATGTCCAGAGGAGGCCACAAAAATGTTTGGAGGGCTGGAGCACCTCTCCTACGAAGGCTGAGTTGGGGCTGTTCAGCTTGGAGATGAGAAGGCTCCAGGGAGACCTTAGAGCAGCCTTCCAGTACCTGAAGGGGCTGCAGGAGAGCTGGGGAAGGACAGAATGAGAGGTGATGGTTTGAGCTAGAGCAGGGTGGATTTAGGAGGGAGTTCTTTACCCTGAGGGTGGTGGGACACTGGCACAGGTTGCCCAGGGAGGTGGTGGAGGCCCCATCCCTGGAGACATTCAAGGTCAGGCTTTGTGCTCTAGCTGGGCATGTCCCTTCCAACCCAAACCACTCTGACCCTATGATCTTGGCCACTGGTAAGAGATGGGGGAGGTGCATTTCCCTAGTGCCTGGGGGGTTACCTCTTCATGTCCCCTGTGGCTTTTGGGGAGGATGAGCTCTGTGTGAGAGGAAGCAGCCCTTCATGGCTGCCTCCTGCTCAGCTGCTGGCAGGCTGGGCCCTTGGTGACAGATGAGCCCTGACATGCTGCTGGGGCCTGAGCACTGGCTGCAGCTGGCAGCATGCAGCAGTGTGGGGCAGCACATGGCACTGTGCAGGGCTGCAGCACTGCCTGCTGGGGCTCTCTCTCAGTATGGAACCGGAGCATTTCTGATTGCTGCATCCCACTTGTCTGTGGCTGCATTGTGAGCCTGGATCTAGCCCTGAGCACTGGGCAGAGCCTTCTGCTGAATTTGGCCTTTATTTTTTTCCCCCTTCCCCTCCCAGTTCTCTGTGTGTGTGTGGCTGCTGCTTCCCTTTCTGCTTGTCTTTTGGGGTTACATAAAAGCCAGTCTCTTTCTGGCCATTACAGCTACATGGGGGAGTAGTTACTGCTGAGAGAAGCTTGAAATGTGAAGCAGAGTTGTCACAGACATTAGAGGGAACAGTCAGTCTGTGCTGGCAAGCTCCTGAGTTAAGTCTCATTTCATACTGATGGGAATTTCAGATCTGATTATCTCCTTTCTCCCTCATTCCCAAACCTGCTGCTGTGTCTAATCCCCCAACGGGCACTCCGAAAGGCTGCTCTCCAAGGCTCTTAGCTGAAGGCTTCATCTCCTTGGCTATTCTGCTTGTTTGTGGCCAGGCAGAGGATTTGGGGAGCCCTGCTGGGGGCAGGGTGATTGGTCCCCCCCCCAGCCTGCTTCAAAGTCAGGCTTCGTTTCCCTCCCCTTCCCCAAACCCTCTCTCTGTTCCACCAGGCACTGGCAGATGATCTCTTTGCTGGGGCTCAGATTGTCCTTGGTCTGAGGTTGTGCCACATGGTGGGGAGTTACCCAGGTGACTCCTGGTGATGCCAGGCTAAGTGGTCAGGTACCAGTGAGCAGGACCTTGCCAGGGCTGTGAGGGTGGGGAGATTGCAATACCTCTGAGAGAACTGAGGCTGTTTAGTCTGAGGAAGAGCAGCCTGAGGGGGCCTGGTGTCCACAGGGCTCACCTCCTAGCCTTGCCTGTCCTTTCCTCAGCACCACCTTGTTGACTCTCTGCCTGCTCTGCAGAACTCCCGGGCTGGTTCCTCTCTTGCTGTGCAGGGCTGCTTGGTGCTCAGCTCCAAACTGCTGCTTAAGGAGCATTTGCTCCAAGCTGCTGCTTGCAGCTGGCAGAACTGGACTCAAAAAGCAAATCCTCCCACCCTGCAAGGTCCCTGCACTGCTTCCCAATACTTGGAATCAAAGTCTCTCTCCTTTAGTGTCCCAATTTTATTGTGCCAACCCAATTTATTAAAACTAGTCAATAAGGCTGAGCTTTGTGCAAGGGGTTTATAGACTGGCAGCTCTGCTTTGGAACAACCCAGCTGAGCCTGCAGCTAATCCAGGCCTGGGATCCTTGAGGGAGCTGCTGGAGCAGAGCCCCTGGGGAGAGCAGTCGATGGCTGCCTGATAACAAACCTGAGAGCACCACAACTTCTCTTGACTCCACCTCCAGCTTTGCTCAGAGTAGCTGGGATCCAAAAGGCAAATGCTGCCAGCTGGGGGGAGGGGGGTGCCTCCCTTCACTGGCCATGCTTGTTCCCCAGTGCCCCAAGAGTGTTTGCAGAGGTAATTGCCAGAGGCTGGGGGAGCAAAGCAGGCAAGGTGAGAGCTGCTTGGGGAGGGAGCGAGATGCAGCAGCCATCTGAAGAAGCACTGCCCATGGACCCTGCTCCCTGGGAGGAAATCAGGGGAAAAGGAGGCTGAGGGGAGACCTTCTGGCTCTCTGTGAGGCTGGAGCCAGGTGGGGGTTGGTCTCCTCTCCCAAGGAACAAGTGACAGGATAAGAGGAAATAGCCTTAAGTTGCCCCAGGAGAGATTTAGGTTGGAAGTCAGAAGAAACTTCCTCACTGAAAGGGTTCTCAAAGTCTGGCCCAGGCTGCCCAGGGAGGTGGCTGAATCCCCATCCCTGGAGGGGTTTGAGGGCCATGGGTTAGCCCCAGCCTTGGTAGAGTTAGAGAATGGTTGGACTGGAGGATCTTAAAGGGCTTTTCCCAAACAATTCTTCGGTTCTATGAATCCTGCAGAAGAGGTGCCAGCTGTGGCTGAGGATCTTTAGGAATGTAGGAGTGGTGAGCTCTGCTTCCAGGGCTTTTGTCATGCTCAGCAAAGCTTTGCTAGGCTGGTGCAGGGCTGTGGAGCAGGCTGGGGCTTCAGCAGTGCCTCTGTAAGCATTTTGGGAGAGGGCAAATGAGGAATTCTGGCAATGCCCGGCTGGAGGTGGGGCAGGCGAGGGGGAGAGAGCTGCAGGGCAGAGCTGAGCTGTTGGGATGGTTTGGCTCTTAGTCACTGCTGTCATAACAGGGCTTGGAGCCTTCTGAGTCAAGCTGTGACTTGGAGGCTGCAGGAGATGCTTGCAGTGAGCAGGTAGGAAGCTTCTGGTTGACCTGGGAGAGCAAAATCCTGTGTACCAGAAGAGAAGCCCTTCCCTCTTGTGTTGAAGGAGGTGTGAAGTGTGGTGGTTGGGAGGCTGAGTGAAGGGCCATGGATGCAGCAGACCTTGTTCTGCTGCCATGTGAGAGGCTTCAGCCTTGCCCTGCTTGCCTGTGATTCTCCCAGCAGCAGGGATCACTTCCCTGCTCACAGCTCACCCTCTGCTCCAACTTGCTGCCTCTTTTTGTTCCCACATTCGTTAGAAACCTGTTGTAGGCAGTTCCTTAGAGGAGTGTCCTTTTATCCCTCCCTCTCTCCTCCCATTCCACTGGGATTTGGGGCAGTCCTCTGTGCCCACATCCCACCCTTCCAGCTCCTTAAAACCAGCAGATGCACCCTGAACTCCACTGCTGATCTTCAGCATTAAGCAGGTGGAAGTGTTCTCTCTGCCCAAAAGAGAAGGATGCTCTGGGGGCCTCACAATTCACTGAACTCAGTTCTGAGCAGCAGGATTTAGTCCTAACGTCTGCTCTGTGGTGGTTACGTGACAGTGACTAATGCCTGGTGCCCAGCCCGGCTGGCTGGGGTGGAAAGCTGCTGTGCTGCCATGCCCTGAGCACCGAAAGCAAAGCAGCTCTGGATGGCCCTGGCTGGTAGCACGCTGTCGATGGGCTCCTTAATGACTCTCTTAAAGAATAAAAGAGCTTCCTGGAAAGGTTTCTTAGGTCTTGTCCCTTCCTCGATTCCTTTCTTGCCTCTTCCCCTGCCCCCAGCTCTGTGCCTTGTGCTGTCGCCCATGTGTCTGTTCCTCCTCCTCCCCCTGCTCTCACACCTTTTCCCTTCCCCACACTTGATTGTCTGCCCCTCCTGACTGCTGCTTCCCAAAGACACCACTTATTTTCCAATCCAGACTATTAATCTTTGTCCCACCTCCTCATGAGGCATGAAGGTTTTACAGGAGCCCATTAGCTGTTATCTCTGAACCTACCCTCCACAGCCTCCCTGGCAAAGCAAGGTCTAGCAGCCAGACGAGGACATCCACTGCCCTTTTTTTGCTAATGCTGGCACTGGGCTCTGCTTGTCACTCCCAGGTTTCCTATCTCCCTTCCTCCACCCTTCAAAAACATCAGAAGCCTCAAAGCTCCTTGTTCTTCTGCTCAGAGGAGAGGAAATTCTGCTTCAAAACCCCTTCTGCCCCAGAGGCTGCTGGCAGAGTGGCTGCCCACAACCCATCCTGTCCTCCCCACCTTGCTCTACAGGGTTAATGCCTCCTTGCAGCTGGGCTGCTGCTGCTGGGCTGCTGCTGCTGGGCTGCTGCTGCTGGGCTGCTGCTGGCTCCTGCCGGCTCCTGCCTGCTCTGAGGAGCAGCCTGGGGCAGGAGCAATGCCAGAGGAGGGGCAAGGAGGGCTGGGGGCTGTCAGAGCCATCAGAAGGGTGAAACTCTTGGTTCTGCAGTGGAGTGTGGCAGGCTGTGCTGGCAGGGAGGGGGTGGATGCTGGAATGAGCCAGGCTGTGGCGGAGTGTTTTGCTTTGCCCTTATCTGCTGCCTTGCACCAGTGCAGCTCCACACTGGAGGGCTGCTGGACCACTGCTCTGTTTCTGCCAAAACAAAGGCTACTTTCCCCACTGCTGCTTGCTTTTATTTTCTAAACACGAAGGGAAACACTCTAGGGAAGGGCTGTGCATGGACAGCCCTGGGAGCCTTTGTTTGTTTGTGGGTGTTTGGGGCACTGCTCCCTTTTCTGCCCAGTTCTGCCCATACTTGCAGAGATTGGTGCCACCTGCACCTCTCCAGCCTGGCACACCCAGCACCTTTGGGACGAGCACACTCACATCTCTTCCCCCTTACAGGCTTATTTCCCATCGTGCTGCTTTCTTTCTGTCTGTCCTGCTCCTTGGGAGGTTCCCAGGCTGGCTTTGGTAGCTGGGCTGAGTCCACCCTGGCTCTGCAGACCCCACCATGTGCTCCCCAGCCGAGCCTTGGGGACGCCTGGGCAAGAGGCTGGATGCAGGCAGCCTGCAAATGCTGCCTTGTTTATGAGAGCTGCTTGGTGGTGGTGCAGACTGCAGTCTGGGGGGAGCTGGGAAAGTTTGTCTGGCATAAAGCACTAAAGCTGACAGAAGGTTGTAGGGCTGGGGCTGTAATCGATGCAGCTGAGAAGCGAAGGTCAGAGTCCTGCCTCGGCTCACCCTGAGCTTTAAATATCCCAGCAGCTCCCCATGGCTGCTGCAGAGCCTGGGCACAGTGGAGAGCAGCACAGGCTCCAGTCCTTGGAGAGTCTCTGCTTGTGTTTGTTTGGATGTAGATCTCACTGCCCTCTGCCAGCTCCCTTCCAGGTCTCACTGCCCTCTTTAAGGGGCAGTGTTTGGGGGCGTGCTCTGTCCTTGCACAGGTGAAATTCCTGCTGTAGAGGCATTGCAAAATGGCAACCTGCAGCTGCTTGTCTGGGAGATCTCCTCTGGCCCTGGTGTGCTGCAGCTCTTGAACTCCTCTGCCTTAATGGTCAGATTTAGCAATTCAAAAATCTGGCTGGTGAGGTAATTAGGAGGGATAATGCCCACTTCTTCCTCTTAACACCCTGATAGAAAAGCATCCAGAAAGGACTCCTGGACCTCAAAGATAAGCTGCCAGCTGCCACAGACACTATCAAAGGGTGGCTCAAAGTCAAGAGCAAACAGCTGATTTTGGATGGTTGTGGGTTTTTTGCTGGTGGTGACAGGAAGCCATCTTCTCCGAGCTGTTGGCTTCCTGGTTTATTTTTACCCCCTGCCCCAGCATGCCTCTCACATGGGAGCTGCCTGCTTCTCTGGGTTGTTCCTCAGCTGACCTAGAAAAGTGATTCTTTCCCCTTCTAAATTAATCAAGAAGTTGGGCTGTATTTGCTTGCACGTAGCCTGAAACACTTCAGGCCTGTGTCGTGCTCCTCCTGCTCCTCGCCTGGGTCTGCTTCTCTCTCCTGGAGCTAGCTGAGCTGGGATGGAGGTGGCTGAGCTGGGACCAAGCTGTCTGTGGCTCCAGCATAGCCTGCTGGCGAAGGGCAGTTTTGGCAGCCGGAGGCACTGACCTGCACTCAGAAGTGTTTTGTCCCCATAACTTGTGGACTCTTCGGGCTTTCTGCTGTGTTTTCTGGTTTATTTAATTTTTTTTCCAAGAGCTGGAAGTTTGTCCTGCCTGGTGCACAATCAATCCTGACTCCTTTCTGAGCATACTCTGCTCCTGCATCCTGATTAGAGCTCCCTCAACGTCCAACTGCTGCGGCAGGAAAACAATGGTCCAGTGTAAACCTGGGCCCCGGGGGATTTCCCAAGGGAAGAGGGCTGCAGCCTGCAGGATAAGGAACAGTCACCAGAAAGTTTCCTGGTCAGCTGCAAGCACTTCCTGTTGTTTCAGGAGAGCCCTGCCCGCTGCTGCAGGAGGCACCGGGCGTGCTCTGGGCTGCTGGGAGAAGGCTGCTTGGTTGTTTTTTTCAGCATCTCCTCTCTCCATCCTTTTGCTTCAAGCCAAGCCATTGCCTGCAGGTGTGGAACACTGCTGGGGAAGAGCTGTGAGGCTCAGCAAAGAGCTGTGCTGGAGGCAGGAGCCTGGTGGGCAGCAGTGGAAGCAGGGCTGTGGTGACCCTGCTCTGGCAGGGGGGTTGGACCCCGATGGTCCCTGGAGCTCCCTCCCAGCCTCTGATGTTCTGTGATTCTGTGAGGCCAGCAGCACCTCTGTGTGGGTCGAGATGTGGAGCTGCCCACCTGGGCTGTCAGGGCCCCAGGGTCTCAGCACAGCAGGATCTCGATTTGTGGCGTGGGAGGGTGGGGAGGGGGCAAGGGAAGGCTTCTGAATGGAGGCCGTTGGAGAGCAGGAAGGGTGCCCAGCGCGGCTGTGCCGGGGCCGGCAGCTGAGTAATCCTTTCCTGTTTCTTTTCTGGATTGTTTTCCACCTCGCAGAGCAGAGCCTGCAGCAGGGCCACCATGCCTCTGGTGACGAGGAACATCGAGCCAAGGCACCTGTGCCGTCAGACGCTGCCCAGCGTGCCCAGCGAGCTGGAATGCATGACCAACATCACCCTGGCAAATGTCATCCGACAGCTGGGCAGCCTGAGTGAGTGCTGCCCCCGGGAGTCGCTCCTGCTCTTTATTTAGCTCCCTCCTTTACTCTCCTGTTCCTATTTCTCCCCCATCTGCCTTCCCTGGGTAATGCTAAAATGTTTTCCTGAAGAAATCCGATGCTGGCTTCACATCCCTGGTCCTGCTCAGAAGAGAAAATGGGAAGGGGGTGTTGTGGGGAGGTGTGGATGTGCCTCTGCCTGTGTGAGAGGCTGCAGTGGAACTGCAGATGGGGAAGGATGGAGCAGCACAGCTCAGGATTGTGAAATGGGAGCAGGCAGGATGTGGTGGCAGAGGCTGTGCTCATTGAAGGGATCTGGGCTGGCTGGAGCCTGCCTGCTGCCAGGGGGCTGCTCCCTGATGAGAGGTAACTAAAGCACACACAGCAGCCTGCTGCCTGCTGCTGCTGGTGGCACTGGGAGACCTCAGATGCCCAGTGGGCACTGAGGGGTTTGGAGCTGGGTGAGCTGTGCTGGTGCTGCCTGGCTCAGCTTCCCAGTGGGCTGAGCACCATCCTGGTAATGGCTGGAGGGAAAGCAAGGGGCTAGGTGGTGTTGGAGAAACAAAGGGTTAATTGTGGTCATAGAGTCAGATAATGGCTCAGGCTGGAAGGGACCTCAGAGATCACCTACTGCAACCCACTGCCATGGGCAGGGACACCTCTCAACTAGACTTGGTTGCTTGAGGCCTCATCCAACCTGAAGGCATTCACAGCCTCCCTGGGCAGCCTGTTCCAGAGTCTCACCACCCTGGCACTGAAGAACTTCTCCCTCAGCTCCAGTCCAACCCTGCTCTCCCTCAGCTTCAAACTATTCCCCCTTGTCCTGTCCCTAGACACCCTCATGACAAGTCCCTTTGCAGCCTTCCTGCAGGTTTCCTTCAGGTCTGTCCGGGCTGCTTCCTTCCCCTGTTGAAATGCTCTGCATGCTGCTCAGCCACCTTTGCCGTTGAAGCCAGACTTTGCTCATGAGATCAATGTATTGTTTAGCTTCTCTGTGGTGTCTGCAAGCTCTTCTGCTTGCTCTGCAAAGCAAGGCCCTCATCTTCCACCAAGCCCTTCCTCCCTTTCCCAGAACAAGTTTGGGTGCAAACCTCAGCTGTGGCTGAGAGCTGTGCCTGTGTTTGCTGCCAGGTGGTGTCACATTCTGGTGGGCTGTAGAAATGTCACTGCACAGGCAAGAGCAGGCTCTCTGCTCATGTTCAGCTGGCCACCAGTGTTCATTTGTTAGGTCTTGTAGCCAAGATGGAGTGTGAGTAAAATCCACCTTGTGTGTGTGAAATGATGAGGAAGAAGGCGGCAAAGCTGCAAATCCCTGCTGCAGGGGAAGCTAATCCCAGGCCAGAGGCACACAGTGCGTTAGTGTGGCACAGCCCTGGTGAGAGCCTTCAGCTTTACATCTCCTCTGCTCACCTCACATGTTCCAAGCTCCTATGCTTCTGCCTTTTTGAAGAAGGCAAAGTGCTGGAGGGCAACCTGCAGCCTGGCATGGTGGTCCTGGCAGCCTGGCTGGGCGATGCTGGAAGGCCCAGGGGCAGGTACCTGCGGGAGGCTGCTGGACGGGAAGCTCAGGAGAGGTGGCTCCTGCTGACACTTGTGTGCTTGTCTGTGAGAGGGGAGCCAGGTGGGGAGGGAATGCTGAGCACCATCCCTCCCTCAGCCCCTTCCCTGGAGTCTGCAGCCCTATCACACCCAAAGCACCCAACTCCTGCCCCCCCTTTCCTTTGCTCCTTCCTGGCACACCGAGCGGGGCTGGGCAGCAGGTTCAGTAGGCTGTGACAGCCCTCTCAGGTGAGAAGCAGCCATGCCTGGTGCACCACAGCCTCTTTCCAAAGATACAAACATAAATCTTGTCAAACTTTCAGATTGCAGAGAGTTTCCCCTCGCAGCTGGGAGCACTTGGGATGAGGCTCCTGCGCCTCTCGGTGTGCTGCGGAGGAACCCACGAGCTAAAGATGGAAAGAGTCATTAAGTCAGGCTGCCTGTTCTCCTGCCAGGCCATCACAAAGAGAATCCTGATTGGGAGCTGCACTTTGGCAGCCAAAGTAACTAAAGCAAAAAATTAATCTCTGCCTTACGCCATCAAGAAGTGTGCAAGGAACACAGAAGGTCTGTGAGGTGCTGGCTGATCTCTCTGCTGGGGCACTTACACACCACCAGCCCTAACCCCTGCAGGGGCAGGACCTGGCATGGCCTCTGGCCTGAATCTGCTTTGGTGCCTTCATCCCTCCTGCTGTATGAGGAGCAGCTGAGGGGACTGGCGTGTTGTAGTCTGGAGAAGAGGATGAGGGGAAACCTTCTGGCTCTTCACAACTTCCTGAAAGGAGGCTGGAGCCAGGTGAGGGTTGGGCTCTTCTCCCTACTGTAGGTGATAAGACCAAGGGAAATGGCCTGGAATTGTGCCAGGGGAGGGTTAGGTTGGAGATTAGGAAAAATCTCTTTCCTTCCAGAGTGGTCAGGAACTGGAACAGGCTGCCCAGGGAGGTGGTGGAGTCCCCATGCCTGGAGGTGTTCAAGAAGGGTGTGGCCATGGCACTTGGGGCCATGGTTTGGTGGCCATGGTGGTGTTGGGTTGATGCTTGGACTGGATGATCTCAGAGGCCTTTTCCAGCCAAACCCATTCCCTGATTCTCCCAGTGTGTGCAGTGCTCCTCAGAGATTGTGTCATACCTGAAACATCCTCCTCAGCACTGCAATCCCAAGAGCTGCTTTTTTCCCCTGGTGCTTGTTGCAGCTCCTGCTGAAATCCAGCAACTCTTCCCAGTTCTCATGGAAGCACAACCCAAATCCCAACTTTTCTCTGTGGAACTTCTGCTGGGAGGTGTTGGTCTTGGGCTGGTGTTGAACATGGAAAGTCCTTGTCAAAACTTGGTTGCAAGCAAAGGTTGCTTGGCCCTTAAGTCTCCAGAAGTAAAAATCTCTCCTGTGAGTTTGAGGAGGGCTGTGGCTGGGTTTGTTCCTGGAGCCTGCATGGAATCTGCACTGACTGGGAGGAGGTCAGCTGAAGTTAAGGTCCAGCCTTTGCTTTCTACAAACACTTCAAGCTGGCATTGCCCCCAGAGAGGTGGAGGAGGTTGATTTTTAACCTGGCTGCTTCCCCGTGCTTGGCAGTGCAAGGAGCAGAGCACGGGAGGGTGAGCAAGGAGCTGCTGTAAGCAGAGGCAGCTGGGGGGGGCTGCTGGAGGGGCTCTTGCTGTGACTCACTGCAGACAGCCCTGGTGGAGTTGGTTACCCTTCCCTGGATGTCGGAGCAGATCCTGAGGAGTAACAGATTCCAGAGCACACTGCTGACCAGATGCTGCTGCTCCTCAACCCCAGAGTGCTTACTGGGAGCAGCCCTGGCTGGAAATGCTTCCATCGGGGGAAGGTGGGGGAGGAGGGGGCTGGGGCTGCTCTCAGTGCCAGGTCTGTCCTGGTCGGGGCAGTGGTTTGGGCTCCCTGTCCTGGGCCATGCCTGAGAGCAGGACTCATTGTGAGTTCTTGGGTTCCTCCCAGTTCTCCCCTCTCTGTCTGCCTGTGGCCATCTCTTGTTGCGGATGGAGAGGGCAGATCTCTGCTGGGCTTGCAGGAGGTGCAGAGCTCCTGCCCCAGGCCCCTGGGCTGTGCCGTGGTGGTGTTTGTCCGAGCACCCCAAGCAGGCTGTTGTGTCCCCGCCTGAGGAGTTGCCGGTTGGATTTGAGTTGGAATCACCGGGAATGCGTCAATTTCTCAGACACTGCCACCTGAAGGAGCCGAGGGGTCACTGCCTGTGGCTGCGGGGGCAGCTCAGGCTCCCGACCAGGGACTGGCTCTGCTCTCTGGTTCCAGAGCGCTGTGAGCTTGTAAACATCTGCAGTTACCCTAGAGGCAGCCTGCTGGAGACTGCAGCCTTTGAGATTCTCCAGAGCAGCCCAGAGCTGACAGCATTTGCTTGTCTCATGAGCAGAACAGATCTGAAAAGACCTCCAGAGCCAGCCAGCTCCAGAGCAGCACAGTGCTGGCAGCCCTCTTTTGCTGCCTTGCTTTAACAATGACTTGAAAGGGGTTCGATGGTTTCCGATTGCTTGAAGATGCCTTGGAGCTGTCAGGTGTTGGTGGAACAGAGCCTTCCCTTCCTGGCTGTTCAGCTCTGACACGCTTGGTCTGCCCATTCCTCCTTTCTTCAGGAGAAGCAGCTGGGGGGCTCAGTCTGCTCCCAGCAGGGTAACTTGGCCACTTTGCCCTTGCAGGTAAATTTGCAGAGGACATCTTTGGAGGGTTGTTCACTCAGGCCAGCACCTTCGCCTCCCGGGTCAGCGTCCTGGTCGAGAGAGTCGACCGCCTGCAAGTCAAAGTCACTCAGCTGGACCCCAAAGAGGAGGAAGGTAATGGAGTGCAGCACAGGCCCTGCATGGGGCAGGTTCTCATTTGAGTCAGAGTGCTTGGTTCCTGGCCATGAGACGAGCCCAGCACTGTCAGCTGTTGAGACTTCTCCTCTTGGGCTAGGAGGGAGCATTTCTGCTGCTCCATGCTGCTCCTGTGGACAGCATGAGGCCAGGCCTGATCCTTAGCCACTCTCCATGGGGAAACTCCCTCTGCAGCAGTTTAATGGCTTGAGCCTCAGTCAGAGGGGTTCAGAAGCACATCAGCAGCTCTCAGGAGAGCCATGTCTGAAGCAGTGGATCTTGGCACAGCACCATCTGAGATCTGCTGGGCTCCCCAGGAGAGCTGTGGGAAAGGGAACCTGGCCTGAAGATGTGCTGAGCATGCCAAGAACTCCAACTGGAGTCAGATGTTCACTGCTTGATCCTCAGTGTCACTCGCCTGGGTCAGGCTGCTCTTCACTTGCTCTCTCCTCTTTCTTGCAGTCTCCCTGCAAGGCATTAACACCAGGAAGGCCTTCAAAAGCTCCACTACTCAGGACCAGAAGCTCTTTGACAGAGATTCTCTCCCTGTGCCTGTCCTTGAAACCTACAGGACCTGCAATACTCCTCCACCCCTCAACATTCTCTCACCTTACAGGTATGGCTGCAAGACCTCCCTGGCCCCTTGTTGCCATGGGGAGGAGCAGCTCATCCTCCCAACCTGCTGAGGAGGTCAATTCCCATCCTGTGCTGGGTTGGAGTAGCCATTTGCAGTGGGAAATGCTGAGATCCACCAGGAAGCCTCCAGCCCTAGATTCCATGGAGCTTTGGTTCAGGGCTGTACAGTGACAGATTGGGTTAGCTGCTGTCAGTTCTGTGACTGCCTTGGGGCAAAGCTTGGCCAGCCCTGGATGAAGGTGGTGGCTGTTGTGCAGAAGATGCATTTTCTGTTGTGCCTCTCTGCAGCCTGGTGGCTCCTCTCCAGAAAGGCTCAGCACAGCAGAGTGTGCAGCTGTAAGTGGCTGTCACCCAGGTGGCCTACTCTGCCTGGTCTGAGACATCTGATGTGACCTCCTCTGGCTCTGTAGCCCCTTCTCCTGAGCAATCCTGCTCAGATTTCATCTCGTAAGTGGTAGGAGTAAAGGGGGTCAGGATGCAGAGGCTGAGCCCACATCCATAAATATCTTCTGAGCAGGTAAAAAGTAATTACAGATAGCTGGAGGCAGCTGGCTGCTGCCAGACGCAGCTGCACTGCAAAGCAGGAGCAGAGGCTGTGGCTCTGTGTGTGTCAGCTCAGGAGCTTCAAGGACACTGCTGCTCTGATTTAGGGTTCCTGAGCTGGGGGGGAGGAAAGCTTTTCACACCCCAAACACAGCACACAGGCAGGAGCTGAAGTGAGAGACCTGCTGCTCCCTGGCCATGGCTCAGAGCAGCTGCAGGGTGAGGTGCTGAGTAGTGCTGAGTGTGTGAGGGCAAAGTACTGGCAGGTGGGAGAGCCAGGGGGGTGAGGCTGTGGCTCCACTGCTGCTGCTGGCCTGGGGCGACAGAGTTGAGAGCAGCATCTGACCTTGCTGCAGACTTCAGACTGCTACCTGCTTGTGCTTTGTGTTTTCCTTCAGCTTCAAACCTGACTTGGGCCTTGCCTGTTGTTTTTCTTCTCCCCTCTCCTGTTCTAGGGATGATGGCAAAGAAGCTCTTAAATTTTACACAGATCCTTCATATTTCTTTGACCTTTGGAAAGAGAAAATGCTTCAGGACACCAAGGATATTATGAAAGAGAAGCGGAAGCACAGGGTGAGGAGCTGGGAGCTGTCTGCCAGCAGAGGCATTTGGGGAAAGCAGGAGGGGGGAAGTGTTAATAAATCCTGGGCTCAAAATTCAGGTTTGCTCTCTTAAACCCTTTGCAGCTTCACAGATTGCCCTGGGTTGGAAGGGACCCTGCAAGGTCATCTTGGCCAACCCCCTGCAGGCATTCCCAGGGAGTTTAAAGCAAAGCAAAATAAGATTTGTGTTTGATTTCTGCCTCCCCTAGAAAGAGAAGAAGGAGAACCCCAACCGGGGAAACGTCAACCCACGGAAGATCAAAACCCGGAAGGAAGAGTGGGAGAAGCTGAAAATGGGGCAGGAGTTTGTGGAGTCCAAGGACAAGCATGGCCCTGCTGGGTAAGCTGGGCTGGGGTCCCTGTCAGCCCCTCAGCAAGGGGCAGCAGGCAGGGGGTGATTGGGATGCAGTTCCCCCTGCCCCTCGGCTTCTCCAAAGGGAACCTGCTGCTGGTTCCAGACCTGCTAAATAAATCAGGGAGCTGCACAGCTCCAGCAAGGTGGCAGGAACAGCTTTTCCAGCAAGTCTGCTCTCAGCCTGCCTGGCTTGTGGGCACAGAAGGTGTTGAGAGCTTTGGCTCCTGACCCTGTGGTGATGCCCTCCCATCACAGGCAGCCTCTGGGCCTCCCGCTGTGGAGCAGGGTGGCACCTGGGTGGCACCTGGGTGCCATTGTGTGATTTGCTTTGTTCCAGCTCACAAATGGCTCTTCACACCCTAAACTCTCAAGTGGGGGCTGTGCCCATCCCAGTGTTCCAAGCTCCAGATCTCTCTTTAGTACCTCTGGCTTGGGAATTCATTTAACTTTTGACACTAGGCAGGCTGGAGGCAGCCTGAGCTCCCCACAATGCCCTTGCTCAGCTGCTCTCTCCTCACAGCTTCCTCTCATACAAGACAAATCTCTCTTTAAATCACACTCTCCAGCTAAAAATAAAACCTGCTTTGGGTTTAATAGGAGAGCAGGTTTGGTGCCTAGCAGAGGGGTAGAGCAGCACAGCAGCACCATGCTCCTGCTCTTCTCTCCTCTTGGAAGCAGCTTCATGCATTTGGATTTGTGAGGTCCAGAGCCCCTCACAATGGGGAGGTTCCAGTACCCCACAGTGAAAGAAGCTCATGGAAGTGTTGTGGGGGTGATCCCCTCCTGCAGTACTGTTCCAGCTCTGGATCCTTGCTTTTCCTGGCATTGCTGTTGGCACTCTTGGGTTCTTTGTGCTGCTTCTGTAGCTTTGGGTTTGAGCATCTTGGAGCAGCTTTTCTTTTTTGGCCACTGATGAGGGGGAGTCCTTCAGGTCCCATTGGTCAAAACACATAGGTAAAAGTCCTGATAAAGGTCCTTTCTGTAAGCAAATGTTAAGAAACATTGCAGTGGTGCCGAGGGACAGGACAAGGGGCAAGGGGCACAAACTGGAACCCAGGAGGTTCCATCTGAACAGGAGGATAAACTTCTTTGGTGTGAGAGTGCTGGAGGCCTGGAGCAGGCTGCCCAGAGAGGTTGTGGAGTCTCTTCTCTGGAGACTTTCCAAACCCACCTGGATGTGTTCCTGTGTGACCTGCCCTGAGTGACCCTGCTCTGGCAGGGGGGTTGGGCTGGGTGAGCGCTGGAGGTCCCTCCCAACCCCTCTGTTCTGGGGTTCTGGGATCCTGGAGGCTGATCCATGGCACTTGGATGCCATAGCAGCTGTTTGGTGGCTGTAGCCCTTCCAGCAGGCAGAGCTCTTGGAAGCAAAGGGGAAAATGAGCTTTGGACGCTGCCTTGGAGTGCTGGAGTGCAGCTCTGCTGCTGCTGTCCCTCAGGTACCCTCCTGCCACGGTCTATCAGAACGGCAGCATTGGTTCCAATGAGAGCATGGATGGGAGCTGCTACCCCCCCCCGCCGCAGGCTGACTCCATTGTGCCACCACCTCCCTCCTTCCCAGATGACAGCCTGCCTCCACCCCCGGTGGAATTTAGGTAAGCCTACAGGATCCCTTCTGTCACCCAGCAGTGGGAGGTGGCGTAAAAGGATGACATGAGACAGGCTGGGACAGTTCAGCACAACTTCCTGCCGGGTGCTGGATGGGAAGCAGAACGCTGTTGTCTGGAGGGGAGGTGCAACTGCAGGCAGGGACCCCTGCCCTAAGGCACTGCTCCCTAAATCCCAACCACTGCCAGCATTCCAGAACTTAGGGACACAGTGGCTTGGGTGGTGCAGGCTAGAAGAGATGGCTGCAAGGAGACAGCCCAAGGCATGAGAGCTGCTGGCAGCAGTTAGAGCTGGGAGGTGGCCGGGTGTCTGAGCTGACACATGACCTGCATTAGCACTGAGGTTCTGCAGCTAACAGCCTTCCCCCTCCCCTCTGCCTCCACAGCTATCCTGCAGACAACCAAAGAGGTTCTGGTTCTGGAGGGCCCAAGCGATCCAGCCTGGTCAGCCCCAGCCACCCGCCGCCGGCGCCTCCCATCAGCTCCCCCTCCGCAGCCAGGCCTGGCTTTGCTCCCCCTCCAGCACCACCTCCACCACCACCACTGATGGGAAACATCCCTCCTCCACCACCTCCCGTGGGCTTCCCATCCCCAGGAACCCCACCGCCCCCCTCATCCCCTTCTTTCCCTCCTCACCCCGAGTTTGCTGCCCCCCCGCCACCACCACCCCCTCCGGCAGCCGAATACAGCAGTGTGCTGCCAGCTGCACTGCCACAGCTGCCTGGGGGCAATGTGCCACCTCCCCCACCACCACCACCTCCCCCTGGGCCACCACCTCTGTCTTCTGGTGGCCTGGATGGTCCCCCACCCCCTCCTCCACCCTCAGACACCTCTGCCTCCAAGCCCAAGTCATCCCTGCCTGCGGTTAGCGATGCCAGGAGTGATCTGCTCTCAGCCATTCGCCAAGGTAAGCTTTGGCTTCTCTGCCAGCTTCCTCCTTGCTTCTGGAGGACCCCACAGTGTCCAAGCATGAGCCCTTGGGAGCCATCTCCTGAGCAGTGCTGTCACTCCCTTGCTCTTGAGACCCACCCTGTGGTCCCTCCTTGTCTGCCCACTCTGATGGCAACCTCAGGAGGTTTTGTGCCTCCGCCTGCTCCCTTAGGAGATGGCAGGGCTGGGGTTGGTGTGCTCCAGCTTCTCAAGTGGATGAAGGGCAGTGGTGGTAGCCCCTCACAGGAGCACAGAAACCATTCCCTTCCCACCCCACCTGCCCTCCCAGCCTGTCAAGTGTCACTCACCATCAGCATCAGCCCACAGCATGTCCAGCGCTGGCTGGCAGCACCCAGGCGGCCACACTCAGAGGATTGTGTCACAGGGATGGCTGCTTGGGGGATTTCAGTGTGACCAAAGCTTTTTGTGTGATCCCCTCCCTCACCTTCTTCCCAACAGGCTTCCAGCTGCGCAAGGTGGAGGAGCAGAGGGAGCAGGAGAAGAGGGACGTTGTGGGCAACGACGTGGCCACCATCCTGTCACGCCGCATCGCCGTGGAGTACAGCGACTCGGAGGACGACTCCTCGGAGTTCGATGAGGACGAGTGGTCGGATTAGCCACACTCCCACCCCCTGCCTCCCCTCCTCTTCTGCCTTAACATCTTAAAGAATCAGATGGCCAAACCTTCCACCACTTCCTTTTTTCACCCCATAACCAAAGATGTGCCAAGGGGGTTCATACAACCAGCAGCAGATCTTCCCTCGCCCTCCCCCTCCAGCCTTGGCAGGACTCTGGGCGCTCCTTACGGACACTGAGGGTGCGGTGCTGGGGTGTAGCTGGAGGGGCTGTAAGGGTTTGCTTATTGAAAAGAGAGCTCTAAGCCTCCAGGTCCTTGGTGCCAGCAGGCAGAGCACACAGCAGCCCTGCATCTTGAAGGAGTCAAGATGGATGATGCTGTGGCAGCCACGCGGATGAAGGACACCTCCAGCTGCCTTGCTCCTTGCACCCTCAGCCAGCTGAGCCCATGGCCCTTCCTTCCCAGTGCATACTGGGAGTGCTGCAAGAAAATGGCCTTTAAATGTCACTCCTCTGCTGCACCCCCACTGACAAACAAGCAGGTTTTGGCAGCAGTGCACAATTCTTGCTCCTTAGTATTATTTGCAGACCACCCTGCCTGGGCTGCACCTCCGGGCCCAGGGGCTGCAGAGGGCATTGGGTGCAGTGTGGGGAGGGGCAGGGTTTGCTTCAAGAGCTGCCTTCACCTTCCCCAAATCCTCTCCCTGGGCTGCCTCGCGGAAGGAGTCTTGTACAAAGGGGGTGCAAAAGTTGGGGCACAACAATTGCTTCCCACTTCTGAGAGAGCAGAGCCATGACCCCACTGAGCTCCCTCTGTGTGCTGGAGCTCTGCTGTGCTGACTTCTGCCTGCTGGGAGAGGGCCTAAGCCAGGGCAGGACACAAGTGCCTTGAGCAGGGAGGTGGTGTGAGGAGGGCTCCTCTGAACCCCAGGCTCTTGGGAGCTTCTCTGGCCTGTTCAGGGCAATGCTGCAGTCAGTTTAAGAGGTGCTTTGTGTAGTGGGCTGACCACACAGGGCCTTGAGGAGCAAAAAATGCTGGCAAGAGCTTTGCTGCCTCCTCCCTTCCTCATGTGCCTAGGAGCACCTCGTGTGTGAGCTGAGTTGCCCATCATTTACATCAGCCCTGCCCTACCTTGTTTCCCATCCTTTGGTCATTATAATTCATTAGTTAATTTGCAGAAGACATTTCTGCTCCTCACTCACCCTGGGAATCCCTGGGCTGCTCACTGCAGCCCTGGGGCAGCCATGGGGAGCAAGTGGTGACCTTGAACTGGCTGCCCTGGGCTTGTTCCTGGCTTCCGTTTCCTTCCATAGGCCATAAGCACATCTGGGCAATCTGCAAGCAAATGCCCTGCTCCAGGTGTGTGCTGGCATTTGGGCATGACTCAGTCAGGGTCATGCCAGAAAGTGATTCCAAAGCCCTTTGGAGACCCTGGGTGCAGCAGCTGTGGGATGGGACCAGCTGCACCTCTGCTTACAACCAACTCTGCAACCCTTTTTGTTTTGCCTTGCCCATTGTGAAGTGTTGTGCCAGCCTGTGCCTGTTCCTTCTCCTCTGCCTTGCCTTGTTTAATGGTGTTGCTGATACCTGGAATGCCAGGCCCAGCCCCAGGCTGCCAGCTTGCTGAAAATCCTTCTTGAGGGTTGATTGATGGCTCCAGTTCGTGCCATGGAGCTCTCACGGGTTCCTTGCCTGCCTGTGCATCCTTAATGCTGGGCAGGGCAGACAGTGGCTGGAGGATGGGGATGAGCTTTGCTGGAGTGCAGATCAAGCTGACACCCAGGGGGTCCCTGAGAGATTCACTGCCCTGCCCCAGCAGCAGACTGTCTGCAGATCTGGATGCAAAGGGCACAGCCAGGGAGGCATCCCAACAGGCCAGGAACATCTGAGCCATGCCAGTTCCAGGTTCTGGAAGAGGGAACAAACCCCTCGAGTGCCAGGCAGGCAGCATGCAGTGGAGGGACTTGGAAATGCAAACTGATTATTGCTGCAAGCTGGGGAAGGGAGGCTGGAGGAGAACCACTGCTGCTTGTTTTGCTGCTCTTCCTCTGACCATCCTCCTCTAGCTTCCCTGACACAGGTTCCTGGGGAAGAGGGAGCCATGGGCTAAGCTGTGCTGGCAGCACAGGGCCAGGAGCTCCCCAGTGCCAAACGTGGGCTCATTTTAAACTGCCTTAACTAGGCTGGGAGAGGGGAGCTGCAGTGTTGCTGTGTGTGCAATGCAGCCAAGGGCCATATTCCCTGCTGCACAGAGGGCAGGGCCCTGCCCCACGCTCGCCCCACGCTCCTGCCTGTTGCACAAGGCTGCTGTGTGGGTGAGCTGGGCTGGCAGGGCCACGGGTGGGGTCAGCTCCTCGGGCTGCCTCCCCAGCTTCTGAGGGCCTCCTGGCAACGGGAGGGACGCTGCTTTGTCTGTGCAAACCTGCTGGAATCACCCTCTGCTTCCAAACTCCCACCCCGAGGGGGAGTGGGAGCTGCTCGATCCTAAACTGCAGGGCTGGGGCAGGTAGGGGAGGCTGGGTGGGTATTTGCCTTTGGTCTGAGCCTGGCATGGAGATTGCCGAGGCACAGCTGGGCTAAGGCAGCCTCTGAGCAGCCTTGCAAGATCACAGAGCACTGGGCCACCAAGAAAGCTCAGCAGGGGACGGGAGAGGTGCCAAAAACAACCTTTGCAAGGCAGAGCAGCTGCGATGTGGCTTCAGGGCTGCTGCCCCACGGAGCCCGGGGGTCTGTGCAGGGCTCCCTCTGCCATCTTAGTCATCTCCTGTTAGCCTCCTCATCCTCCCTCACACAGCTCGGCAGGCCAACCAAAGAAGCAGGAGCCGGCAGCTGGGGGCCAGCTTTGGGAGGAGCCCCCAGCTTTCCATGCCGCCCCTAGCCGTGTCCCCACGGACGCAGCCCTTTCACCCCTCCTGGAGGCGCAGGCTGGGGCAGGTCTTTGCTGCCTGCCCCCGGCCGGTGCCGCGCTCCCGGTAAGCATCGTCCTGGTGTCCTCCCCGCAGTGCTCGGCTGCTGCTCTGCCCCTCCGCCCCCCTCCCACGCCTTGCTCACAGGGAAAAAGCCTCGTCCCGACTCCCCGGGCTCAGCCTGGAGCCTCCATCCGCAGCCGGTGACCTTCACTGCGTTCTCCTCTCCTTATCAGACCCAGAGCAGCAGAGCAGATCGAGGGAAGGGGCTGCCGGAGGTCCCAGCTGGCTGGAAGCTCAGCTGAGCGGCATCAGGGACAGGAGCTGTTCCCATCTGGGCTTTTTCAATCCATGAACGTATTTAAGGTGCCTCTTTTGGAAGGAGCTGCCCTTGAGGGCTTCCAGCAGGGAGGAGCTGGCTGGCAGGGCCAGGTGTGGGGCAGCTGCAGCTGCTCCAGGGCAGGTTTCCTTGCTGCTGGATTTTTTTGGGGGGGTGGGAGATGCTTTCTTCTTCATTTTGAAACAAAGCCTTGAAGTGGATCTGATTGTTTTTATTCCTGTATTAATGTTCATTTTAATTCATTTCAGAAACTAACTCCTTTTCCTTCCTGATTTTAGAACGTCCTAGCCTTAGATGAGCTCTAACCATCCTGAAGTGCCTTATTTTCCTACACCATATAAATATATTTATAAGAGTAATTATTCCACTCAGATGTTAGGGGGTTTCTTGCTGAGCAGAAGAGAGAGTGGGAGGAGAGATGGGAAATGCCCTCCCAGGACCTCACCAGGCTGGGGTGGGATGGGTGACGTTTGATGGAAACTCTTGGAGTGGGGATTACCCCAGACCAAAGGAGTTTCAGCACTGAAACTCTACTTGGGGGGCAAAAAACAGAACCCCAAGACACAAACCCAACCAAGCAATGTCCTGAGCAGAACACTGTAGAGTTGTTTGGTTTCCTTAGCCCTGCAAAGCCAAATGCTGCTGGCCAGGCTCTGCTGCCCCAGGGGAAGCTGCTGCGGGGAGCAGCAGGGCCTGGGTCCTGCCTGGGCAGCATCTGTGGTGCCTTTCCCTGCTGGCAGCTGTCTAAAGCCAGGCTTCCCTGCTGCTGTTTTTGTGTTAGGCTCAGCTCAGCAACCCCTGGAGGAAAATCCCCAATTGCAAAAAAAAAAAAAAAAAAAAAAAAAATTTGGTAACATACTTGTAAAAAAAAAAAAAAACAAAGAATGAATTTTTGAGATCCTTTTGTAAAACTTGATAAAACCTTTCTAGCCAGCTGCTGTCTGCCTCTCTTACTGTGGGTGGGAGCTGTGGTCCTTCCCGTGTGGAAACTTGGCTGGTCCTGGGCAAAGGGCTGCTGGAGCTGCTCTGTGTCACTTCTGTGCCTGGGAGCACAGCCAGGTGCTGGCAGCCCCTCGTGTCCTGCTGGGGGAGCACAGGCTGGGTCCTGTCCGCTGAGGGGTGAGGAGAGCCAGCAGGTCCCTCACCAACCACATCCACACAGGAGCCTCTTCCAGTACCAACACAGCCATGCCAGGGTGGGTTGGGGGCTCTGGATGGTGGTCGTCAGTGCTGCCTGTGGTGGGTGCCAGCACCAGGGAAGCACCATCTGGGAGGAGCCCCTGCTCCCTCCCTGCCATACAACATGAGCCTGGGCTCCATTTTGCAAGAGCAGAACCGCCACAGCTGGGCTGTGAGGGGGCTGCTGCTGCTCTGCTCGTCTTGGGTTGGGCTGCTTGGGTTTTTCGCCTCCGTTTCAGCTGCTCAAGGTCCCTTTTGCAGTTAATCTGCCCGGCCTCAGCCGCGGTGGCTCCTGGCCCTGCTCTCAGGTGCTCTGCCACCGGGGGCCTGCCACCCGCCTGTCTGCTTTTGTCTTGCTGGTCGGTGGAGAGCAACACAAAGCTCTGTCCCTGCTGCTTCCTCAGCCCTGCTTTGTAGCACCAGCTTTGCTCTGCCAAATTCCCTTGGCTTGCAGGAGGCACCTCCGCAGCACTCTGCCTTTACTGGCTGACAATGGTCCCTGCCTGCAGAACCTCATTAGATTAATTGGCCTTGCCAGCTTCGGAACAAGCAAAGCCCTTTAGTCGTGCTGGGGCACGGAAGGCAGGGGAAGGAGGGATCTCTGGAGCTGCCATGCTCCCTGGTGCTGGGTGTCCTGGTTCTTGGCTCGGTCTCAGATCCGGGAGGAGCAGCTGAGCTTCCTGGCTGCCTTCTCAGGATGGGTGTGGCTGTGGCCAAGGCTAACTTGGTGCCTTTACTTTTTTTGGGGTGCACTCTAGAACACAGCCCTGTGCTTTTTGGGCAACTAGGGCTGTGGAAAGTCATCTTAGGGCACCGGAGGGGGTGTAGTGGCGAGAGTGGTGCTGCTTTACAGCCCTAAAAGGCAGCTGCTGCTCCCCAGCCTGGGATTTAGCTCTGTGCAGGCAGGCGAAGCCCAGTGCTGGTACTGCTGGAGCCTGAGCCCATTATGGGGCCTGCGGCTTCGTACGGGGGAGCTGCTGCAGCTGGGCAGAGTCTGCAGGGCTCGGCTGTGCCTGGGTGCTGGCTTCGGCTCCGGCTTTGATGTGTCTGTCCGCCTGTCCCCTCCGCGGGGCTAGGCACTGGATCACAGCTGGCCGAGCTCCGGCTTCACAGGACCTCCTGTCTCCAAAGACCTCTTTAATTTTCTCCTTCAAGGTGGTGTTAGCAACACCCAGAAGATGCTGCCGGCTGCCGTGGACGAGTGGGCTGCGTGTCCTTTCCACCACTGACGTCAGCTTCTCTCCCTTAATTCCCCCTCTGGGACCTGAGCGAGTGCAGGCGCTGCCAGCTCGGATCAGCGTTAACAGGCTGCTCTCCCAGTGTGTGGCACAGCTCTGCCGTGCCAATGTCACCCCCGACGCACTGCTGCCTGCGCCAAGCAGCCAGGGCTGCTTGGGAGAGCTCTCCCAGCTCCCTGGGAAGGGCCTGCTGCCAGCAGAGTCCCTGTTCCTTGCACGTAGGTGTGCTGAGATGGCAGCTCAGCCCCTCTAGAAATGGCTGACTCCTTCTTTCTCACTCTCTGTCTTTTTTTTTTCCTCTCTCTTCTCCCCCCCCCTCTTTTTTTTTCCCTCCCTTTTTTTCCCCTTCTCTTCCCTGCCTTTGCCATTGCCTACGCGGCTGTGTGGGGAAGGCAATCGGCTCCCGTGCTGTGGATGGCTTTATCTGTAACTCTTCCATCTGCTCACAGCAGCTCACAAATAACCACAGGGTGCCAGAGGAATTATGTATTTGGAGCTCAAGTTTCTTCTGCAGGCTGGCAGGGCAGCAGCTCTGCACTGGGCTCAGCCGCTCCGCAAAGGCCAGCGCCTGCCTGTGGAGGGCTTAGAGCAGCCAGCGCCGAGCTGGGGCTGCAGCCAGGGCCAAATTACTCTTCCCAGCACCATCTCCAGGCCAGGATGACTTAGACAAAGCCCCAGCCCCAAGCCAACATCTGAGTCTCATCCTCTGCAAGTGCCAACGGGGAGCAGAGGGTCCTGGGTCCCTGCTCGTGGGGTCATGGTGTGAAGCCACCTCAGATAAAAAAGGAGGTTGCAGGGTGCTGGAGACCAACCAGGTTCCCATGCTGCTACTTGCTGTATCCTACCCAGAGAGGCTTTTGGGCCAGGCTCTCCCTCCCTGGGAGGAGCTGGGCGATGCCTTGCAGCGCCACAGCTCCGTGGTGGCTGGGGATGGTGCTTCACATCTGGAGACACCCTGGGCAATGCCTCCCCCTGCCCTCGGCATTTGCTGAAACACTTCCGAGCAAGCAGGGCCACGTTTGCTTCATTTCCTGCCTGTTCTGCTTCCAAGGAAACAAAATCCCCCAAGCCAGGACTGAGGTTTCTCATTTAAATGGAACCCAAGCCACAAACCAGAGCAGCTCAGCCCTCCCTGTGGCCCGATGTTCCCAGCCTGGCTGCCTGCCATGGTGCAGGAGGTGTCGGGGCTCATGCTGGCACCCCAGGAAATGATTTGGAGCAGAGCCCCACCCCTGGGGACATGGTGTGGGCAATGGGCAGCACTCAGCTCTGCCTCAGGCAGGAGAGTTGGGGTTCAGGGTGCTGGCAGGAGGATTTTGGGCTGGCGTTGACCTCCCTACATCTTCCAAGCTGGCAAAGCCCTCCTGTTTTTGGCACCAGAGTGAGAGGAGGGAGAGCTCTCACCTGGCAGGGACCAGCCCTGGCTTTGCCATGGCAACTGCCACTGGTCTTGTCCTGTGTCCCTGCTCCCAACAAGGTGGCAAAGAGCAGTAGCTGGAGCCAAGCCCCACTGCTGTCAGGAGCACAGCAGCTGCCCAGGGCAAAGAGGAGCAAAACTTGCCTGCAGCCCTGTGCCCTCAGCCTCATGCCCTTGCCACACCAAGGGCAGGATTTGGAGGCAAGAGGCTGCCTGTGGCTTAAGGCATCTGCTGGGAGCCATGGAGCTGGGCACAGCATGCCTGGGGAGGGTCAGGCCTGCCAGATGTGTGGGCACAGCTGGGGCAATGGCATACCCACACCTTTATCCCACTCACAGCCTCTCAGCTCATATTTTAACCCTAGATTGGGTCTTGGTTCCCCCTGAGCCTCTCCTGCACATCGCTGCTATGGGGGTGGCTTTGGCACTCAGTGATTTCTCAGCTGGATTTGACTGTTTTTTATACCTCAGCTTTCTGCATCTTTCTCCACCCAAAAAGGGAGCAGGCTGGGCCCTGCAGGGGGCTGCTCATCTCCCTGCTTGGTGCTGCCTGCTCTGAAGGCCTGGAGCAGCTGGAATGATGCTGGATTCACTGCCAGGGAGGTGCCAGCACCATGGCAGGGTTGGGGTCCCAGCTTCAGCCTCGACTTTCCTCATCCATCCTGGTAGGAGGGAGCTGCACACAGGTAGGAGCCAAGGAAAAGGTTTCCCAGCTGGGAAGTGGCATGGAGCAGCCACCACGAGGGCTGGTGGCAGTAGGAGACAGGGCTGCCAGGGGTGATGTTCTGGGGGGACCTGTGGTGGGTACGAGGGCTCCCTGAATCCCCAGCCTTGGGTCCAACGTGGTTGTGGTGACTTTTGATGCCAAGCTGCTACTCTGAGCCCTGTGAATCCCCCAGATGAATTTTGGAAGCTCCAGCACATCCTTCTGCCCACTCCGCTGCCAGCTATAGTGGGAGGGGAGCTTGGGGGGGTTCCAGTTGACCTACACAGTGCTGCCTTTTTCCAACATGCTTGCAAACTACACAGTGTGTCCCTGGGGGAGGTGACAGGGACCCCAGGGAGCAGGAGGGACCCCAGGGAGCAGGGGACACTGGCTGGACTTGCCCACCATGGAGAAGCAAAGGGGCTGCAGCTGCTCCCTCTGAAGCCATCAGCGGGGGAAGCAGGAGGGAGAGAAAAGCTCTTTAGGGCTGCTGCGTGGTGTTGACAGAGGAACAACCAGGAATAAACTGCCGGTGGAGGGCTGGGAGCTAGAGGATTTCTCACTGCCGGGGGAGGTGGGGTCAGGATTTGTCTCCAGGCCGAGGGGTGGAAGGTCCTCAGCTCAGCCCCAGGGCATGACAGATGTCTCCAACCCCTCAGCTCTGCTCCTTTGCCCCTGGCTTGACATCAGTGGGAACAAGAGGAGCCCCAAATTCCCCAACCCCATCCCAGCGCTGAGCCCAGCCCCTGGTGAGCAGGAGATGTTGGTCTGTGTGCTGCAGCCTCCCCCCAGCCCCTTCCCCCCTTGTTTTTGCTCTCTCTCCTTTCCCGGTGCTCAGCTCAGCCAAGGAGCCACAGAAAAAACCTTCATTTCCTTTGCAACAAACAAGCACCGACCCCGAGGGCTGCCACCATGTCCCCAAGCCCAAGGTGAAGACAGAGCCTCGGGGGACCAGCACTCATCCTGCACTGCGCAGCACCGCTGAGCTCCTGCTGCTCATCAGCCCTGGGCTCTGCCACATCCTGGCGTCTGCGGATGCACAAATGCCTGTGAGAAACCTGCTGCTCCCTGACTGGGGTGGGCAGAGGGGCACGGGGGGCTCTCGGGGCACAGAGCTCGGCTACCGGAGGGGACAAGCTGCCCTAATTAGCGCTGGCATTGTTAACTCTGCCTGCTCTGTACTGAGGGATGCAAACGGCGTGGGCATCAGCGAAGGGCACCCCAGAACCCATTTGAGCTCTTGCAGCTCGGTGTAGGGGTCCTGGCAGAGCCCCAGATCCTCCTGTGCCAGCGGGAGAGGGGCTGGGGTGTAGGCAGCTGTCCGTACCCCCACCAGGAGAAGGAGCAGGGAGCCTGTACCCTGCGTGGGAGAAGGATGAGGGTGCAGGAAGCTGCCTGTGATCTTGCTGGGATGGAGGCAGCCCTCTGCCAGCTGGATGAGTTGTGATGGTGAAGACGATGAGGGTGAGGAGGAGGATGGCCAGGGCTGCCGTGCTCCTCCCCCGGGGCTGACTCCTGCTAAGTGGATGTGATGGGGGGGGGGAGAAGGGGGGAGGGCAGTGCTGTCGCTTGGCATTTCTGTACCAGGCGCAGGGACAGGCAGCAGGGAGGAGGTCCCTGGCTGGGCTCGGGGTGATGCCGTAGGGTCCTCCACCTGCTTCCCTCATCCCCAGGAGACCCCATCCCAACCCATCCACTCCCCAGCACCAAACACCTGCACCTCGTATCACAAATTATTTTTATTCTCCCCCCACTTCCCCACGGTTGTAAACAAGAAGCAGCCCCCCGCCCCTGACTCCCATCCTGCAGCACCCCGCCAAGGGGTCTCCGTCCTGAGGAGCCTCTTCACTTTCACTCTCCACCCCGAGGTGTGCAAATCCCAGTACAAAGAAAGGCTTTGGCAGTAGGAGCAGGGGCCAAACCCGGGTGCCGTGGGGTGGAGGGGGGACAGCACCCAGGGGACTCCAAAGTTGTTGGATTTGGGGGTGTGGAGCCTCCAGCAGCGCCTTGTGCCCGAAGGCAGCTGGCACTAGATGGCAGCAGGGCCCAGAGCCAGGGCCGCATTAAAACGGTATTAAATAGTAATTAAACAATAATAAATTAATGGATGGAGGGCTGAGGGGGTGGGGGGCGAGCCCCTCCTCCTCCGGCAAACGAGTGCCCCCCCCCCCCCCCCCCCCCCAGTTTCCCCAAATGTAGTTAATACAGATTGCACTATCTGAGGTAAATGATGAGGCACAGGAACTGGGGGGGACGTTGCTGGAATCGCCTCCCCCCCCTTTAAAACAATAAATTATCAGAACGAGTTGCAAAGAAAATATGAGAATCTCGGGCCCTCCCTGCCCCGTGCATAAATATAGATCATATTATCGGTAAAAAATAGCCTTTTTCTCTCCTGTACATTCAAAAAAGTGGAAAAGCAGAGGACGAGAAGTGTTGTGCCTGAGAGGATGGGGCTGGGAAGAGCTGCTGGAATCGATTTGGTTGGAAGAGATCTTCCAGATCACCAACCCCAGCGATCAACCACAGCTGCCAGGACTCGGAGAGCTCCCAGAACCTGTCGCTGGGAAGGCAAAGGGGCAAAAAGCAGCCCCCCGGAGAACGCCCCAGCCCCACTCGGTGAGTGCTAGGTGCAGAGGGGCTGGGGGCGGAGGAAGGGAGGGGGCTGGCGTCAGACGTCGCTGGGAGAGCGGGAGCGGAAGGGCAGGGTGGGGGAGAAGCAGCCGCAGCACACCGTCCAGAGCACTTTCTGGATCTCCTGGTTCCGGAAAGCGTAAATGAGAGGATTGAGCAGGGAGTTGGAGGTGGCGGGGAGCAGCGTGGCGTAGGTGTAGAGCGCGGGGGAGCTGTAGTCCCCCAGCAGGCAGCACAGGGCAAAGGGCAACCAGCACGAGGCGAAGGTGCCCAGGATGACAGCCAAGGTGGCGATGCCCTTTCGGGTGGTGACGTAGTGGGAGCTGGCCAGGAAGTGCCTCTGGATGGCGATCTGGTGGGCGTGCCGGCACACGATCCTGCAGATCCGCGCGTAGAGCTGCAGCATCACCGCGAACACCAGGAAGAAGGAGACGGAGAGGATGAGGAGGTGGTTCTTCGTCAGAGGCTTGACGATGCTGCAGGCGGAGGGCTCCTTCAGGCAATTCCAGCCCATGATGGGCAGGAGCCCATAGCAGATGGAGGCTCCCCAGGTGAGGAGCAGCATGATGTAAGTCCTGGTGACCGTCCTGGCCGAGTAGTAGGTCAGGGCGCTGCAGAGGGACAGGTAGCGGTCGATGGTGATGGCCAGCAGGCTGCTGACGCTGGCTGTGAAGGAGGTGACCAGGAGCCCCATGGTGAGCAGGCTGCCTGCCTCCGACGGCATGAAGTAGACAAAGGCGAAGTGCAGGATCAGCCCCAGGCCAGCCAGCAGGTCGGCTGTGGCCAGGCTGCCGATGAGGAGGAACGTGGGAGCCCGGAACGCTGGGGTGTAGAAGATGACCACCACCACGATGGCATTCTCACAGGAGATGATGGTCCCAGAGATGCAGAGAACAACGTCCCAGGGGTTCAGGGCAAGAGGCTGCACCACAGAGTCCAGGTCCAAGGAGCTGTCGTTGCCGTTCCTGGCCAGGAAATGGCCTTGCTGGCCCTCACTGGAGCTGGGGGCACCTTCCTCTATCATGTTGGCAGAGGCTGACCTGAAAGAGCAGCTCCTTCAGCACCTGCTGCCCGTGGTGGGGACACACCTGAGCTGTTCCTGAGGGGACCCAGCTGTGTTCCTGTGCCCAAGATGTGCCTGTGGGGACTCACCTGAGCTGTCTGTTTACCACCAGCCAGGGACAGTGCTGCCTCCCCCCAAAGCAGAGGGGGCAGAGCAGGGCGTGTGGGGGGAGTGGGGGCTCTGTGGACGTGGGAGTTTGGTTTGGATTCTTTTGCAAGCAAAGAAAAATAAATATGTGAATAGAGGGGGAGAGGGCACACACGGCCATGACACCTCCACTCAGCCTGCTCCCCCCTGCACCAGCTGCTGGGGTTGGTCCATGGTTGTAATTTTGGTCAATAAATTGGATAAATGTGGGGGGGGCAGGAGGAACACAGGGGGGCAGGACTGATTCTGGTTTGTACCCACCCCGAAGAACTCTGGGCAAAAACCAACAGGATCCCAAGCAGCAGGTGGCCCTAATCCCACTTACCCCCAAACCCGGGCCCGGCCCCCCAAGAGAGGGGATCTCCTTCTTTTGCATCGGGGGGGGGACCCAAGCAGGCAGCAGAGCCCCAGGAAAAAGAGGCCCCACAGAGCTGCCCAAGACTCCCTCCCAGTGTCCCCCCGCGGTGTCTGTGTGGTACCCCCGATCCCAGGGTCGGTGCACCTCTCAGTGCCTGTGCCCCCCTCCCATGTCCGT
Source organism: Indicator indicator (assembly GCF_027791375.1). Lineage (NCBI taxonomy): Eukaryota > Metazoa > Chordata > Aves > Piciformes > Indicatoridae > Indicator > Indicator indicator. The sequence continues at coordinate 6,950,029 of NC_072042.1, read as the reverse complement.
GTCCCCCCCGCCCGGTGCCCGCACTCACCTGCCGAGATGCTCAGCGCGGGCTCGGTGCCCGCTGCCATGGGCACCGCCGAGTTATAGTGACCGAGCCCGGTGAGGGGGGGATGGATGATGCTGGGGGTGCTGTGTATTGGGGGGGTGACTCACCACAGCCCCCCCCAGCCCTTTTCTCCTCGCTGTGACGTCATTGGTGCGCCGGAGCCAATCAGCGCCCTGCCGGGCGCGCGCGCCGCATAGTAATCGCAGCGGGGCTGGAGCAGATCATTCATAAAAACAGCTTCCCCCCCCGACCCTCCTTCCCACGCCCCCGGGGCCCCCCTCTGCCCAAACCCGGGTCCCCCCACCCTGGCGGGGCAGTGTCGCAGAGGCGGGGGGGTGCAAGCTCCCCCCCCCCTCTTTCGCCCCCCCCACCGACTTCAGAGGCTTTGTGCGTGGGAATTGGAGGGAGAGGGCGGCCCCGTGGGGGGGAAGTTGGAGCCGCTAGGGGTGTGAAGTAGGGTCGTGTGTGTGGCCCCCTCCGCCGCCTCGGCACGGCCGGGGGTGCGCAGCCCTGCCACGTTTCACCAGCGGCTCCCCGCGGACCCTGCTTCCCACGCGGGGCTGAATAATTCATCACCGGGAGAACCGGGAAGGCCTGGCCCGGGGGTGGGGGGTGGCTGGCGGGGAGCCTTCGCTCTCGCGGGGAGGAGAAGGAGGAGGAAGGATAAGGCGAGGGCACCCAAGGGACTCTGTCGAGACGCTCCCCGCCACCGTTCCTCGAAATCCCGGTGCCTTCCCCGCCGGGTCCGGGGGTTCCGGGATGTCCCAAGCTAGGACCCAGCGGGCGTCGGGATCCCCCGGTGGCCTCGGCACGGCTGCTCCGGCGGAGCTCGGCTCGGTTCGGTTCGGATGGACTCAGCGAGACTCGGCCCAGCCCGGCGGGAGCTGTTCGCGGTGCTGAAGGAGGCCCCAGGTCCTGAGGAGGGGGCGTGGTTGGGCTCCGGGAGTGACGGAGGGAACCACTGCAGCCTCCGGGAGGCTGGTGGTGGTCTGGACACTGGAGCATGTGCAGTGAGAGCAGTGACAGCAGTGAGTGCAGTGAGAGCAGTGAGTGGGGGCAGTGCAGTGAGTGCAGTGAGCACAAGTGCAGGGGTTGCAGTGGGTGCAGTGCGAGGTATGCTGGGTGTGCAGTGAGTGCAGTGAAGTGTAGGCTGTGCAGTGGGCACAGTGCAGGGGTTGCAGTGGGTGCTGGTCAGTGCAGGGAATGCAGTGCAGGGGGTGTAGTGCACGGGGTGCAGTGCACTGCGCTCTGCGGCAGGCTTCATGCTGGGGTGCAGCTCCCGGCTCTCCAACCCCCCACCCCACCGAGGGCAGCTTCGCCTCTGCCCGGACAGCGCACCGGGAGGTGCAGGAGGTGCGGGGGGCTGGGATGCACCTGGAAAGAGGAGCTCCCCCACAGGCCGGGCCCCCCGGGACGGGGCGGGGCGGGGCAAGACGAGGCGGGGCCACCCCTCCCCGTCACTGTCTGTCCCCGTTCCCCCTCCGGGGCCGCCTCCCGCGGGCGCGCATGTCCCGCGGCTCTGCTCTCCCGGGAGCTTCTCACCGACACCTCCTGCCGGGACCTGGCCTGGCCGAACCAGGCTGAGTCGAGCCTGGCTGAATCGAGCCTAAAGCGCGCCGGGCCATGGCCCCCTCGGGCGCAGGGACCTTGCGCTGCGCGCTGCTTTGCGCGTTGCTGTGCGCGCAGGGACCCGCACCCACCCGCGCAGGTACGGCTGGGGGGTAACGAGGGGAGGGGAGGTGGGGGACGAGGGGAGTTTGCAGCAGAACTTTTTCAGGGGATATTTTTTCGCTCAGGGTTCTCCTCGCCTGCGGGATTCCCTCACCCGGGATGGGGTTGAAAAGCCTCCGCTCCCTCGGCTGGCCCCGGTTTTGGGGGGGTGAGAGGGGCTGTGGGTCCTGCTGCGAACCGCAGGGCTTGGAGGGGTGCGGGATAAGGGGGGTGCAGGGTCTGCGGGGGGGATCTCGTAGGGAGGGGGCAGCGGAGCTGTCACCCTTCTGCCCCGGGTGCCGGCAACTCCGGGCATCAGTTATGCAAAGCCAAGCTTGCTGCTGCTCCCCTTCGCCCATCCCCCTGCTCCCGCCCAGTGCCACCCTGGCCTGTCCCACCGCACCCAGAGCGCCCATGGAGATGTCCCCACCTTTTATTTCCCTCTCCCCACATCTGACGGGAGGGGCCGGCGCTGCCAACATTGGGCTCCAGCGTCTGTTCCTGCCGCGATAAAAATAACTCAATCAGCCTGCAGCCCCGGTGAGCCCAGCCCCACTCCCTATTGGTTCCCGGCAGGGCTCCAAATGCCGGAGCTGGGGGGCGGGGGGCGGCGGTGTGCCCACCCCCCGTAGCCATGGCAATGGGTCCGCAGCATCCCACTTGGAGCCTTACGCCACCAGTTGCCCTCTTTGCTTGTACTCTGTGGGGGTACTGGGAGAAAGAAAAGGTTTCTGGATTTAGCCTCAGTGACCAGGAGGACCCTAAAAGATTAAGAGGGGGAGAGACTGAGTGGGGTGGAGCTGCCCACCCTAAAGGGAGGTGGGGTGGTGGGAAGCCCTCTCCAACAAGCCAAGTGCAAAGTCCCTGCATGGCCAAGCCCCTGCTGGGCAGCCAGCCCAGGGGGGTGCCAGCCCACAACCCCCTCCTGCAAACCCTGGGGTGGCAGTGTGGTAATTTTCCCCCTGTGAGTCTGGAAACACATCCAGGATGGGAAGAGCTTCCTAGGAGGGTGTGGAACACAGGGAGGTGCAGTCAGGGCCCGGGCGCTGCTCCCCTCCCTTGCTGGGAGCTGTGGCTGTAAATTAATGATGAGTGAGAGTGCGTGGGGGGAGAGCAGCTCCACCTGCACCTGAGTGATTCACTGCTGCCCTGGGGTGAGCTCTGCCTTCCTGCCGGGCTGTGGGTGCTGGCAGCTGTGGGCTGTCCCCTCTGCTGGTGCTACAAACTCACCTGCAGCTGCCCAGGGTGGGTTTGGTGCTGGGTTTGTTGCCTTCATCCCTTCTGCTGCATGAGGAGCAGCTGAGGTTCAGCCTGGAGAAGAGGAGGCTGAGGGGAGACTTCATGGGTCTGTACACAATTCCCTGAAAGGAGGCTGGAGCCAGATGGGGGTTGGGCTCTTTTCCATACTATCAGCTGATAGAATGAGAAGAAATAGCCTCAAATTACACCAGGGAAGGGTTAGGTTGGAGACAAGGAACAATTTATTTCCTGCAAGAGTGGTCAGGGATTGGAACAGGCTGCCCAGGGAGGTGGTAGAGTCCCCATCCCTTGGAGCTGGGCACTTGGGACCATGGTTTGGTGGCCATGGTGGTGGCTGATGGTTGTCCTGGATGCTCTCAGAGAGCTTTGCCAACCCAAACCATTCTATGACCACAAGAAATTATCCTCTGTGGGGCAGAGGGTCCAGCCCAGACCCCATTTGAGGGTGGGTGATAGATGCTGGCCTGGAGCTCATCCCCTGTCCTGGTTTATAGCAGGATGTGGTGAGCTGAGGTCCTGTGGGGCATGCATGGCCAGCACTACCTCACACAACGGCACCGGCTGCGTCTGGGTGGGCTGCAGGACCCCCAAGGAGGAACCAGGTGAGGGGGTGAGCCATGGAGGGAGGCAGTGAGGGGCTCCCACGCCTGCCCCCAGGCTTCCCCAAGCCCTGCTGCTGAGCTGTGACCATGGTGGGACTGTGCTGGCAGCTCAGTCCCATGGGCAAACCTTGCTCCCTCTGCCCACAGAGTCCGGGGGCTGCGTGCAGAGGGGGGTGGCAGCATGGGGGTCCTGCGTGCTCTACAACAGCAGCTCCTTGTGCCCAGGTAACCACACTGCTCCCCCCCCTCCCCCCCCCCAGCAGTCCCCCAGACCCAGCACCCTTCAGGATGGAGGTGTGGCTGTGGGGATGAAATCCCTCCCCTGGGCCTGGGACAGGGGGTGAGGGGTTCACAGTGATGCCCCTTGGTAACCTTTTCCCCATCCCTCTGTACTGTCCCCAGCAGCACTGAGCTCCCCTACTGAAGAGCCTCCACAGGCCCACAGCAAGGAGCCAGCAACACACTCCCCAAGTGAGCAGATCTGGGGGGCAGGAGATGGTGGGATGGGCTGGGGGGAGGGGGCAGGCACCCCAAGGGACAGCATCCAGTGGGATAGGACAAGTTGCTTCCCTCCATGTTCCATATCCCTGGGGAGGGATGAGCAAAGATACCCTCAGGGTTGGCATCCATGGAGCTTCAGCTTTGGCTGTTGCCGGGAGATGCCAACACACCCCAGGGTCCCAGCTCTGTCCCCACCTGCCATGGGCTGCAGCGATACCAGCATGGGGCTGGGGGGGGCATAACTCCCCACAACCCAGCCCAGAACCATCCCTGCTGCTGCCTGTGCTGGGAAGTACCATCTGCAGCCAGGCTGGAGCAGAGGCTGGCAGTGGAGCAGAGGCTGGCAGTGGAGCAGAGCTGAGCCTCTTCTAGGCAGGGGGAACTGGAGAGCTCTGGGCTGATTCCAGCAGGTAACCAGAGCCCACAGCCCTCTGAATTATTGATCCCTCTGGGATCCTTTCACCACTGGCTTCTCTCCTGCCTGGTGCTGGCTGCTCCAGCACGGGAAGGGGCTGAGTCCCTCCCATCTGAGTGGCACTGGGCACATCGCAGCCCTGGGGTCTGCGTGAGCCCCCACATCCCCCCTCCTTTGTGAGACCATCAATGCCCAGGGATGCCCACAATGCCCATGACCCCTCCAGCCTACTGGCCCCTTGCCTTTAGGGAGCAGCACCACCAGTGCCCCCCTGACGGGCAGCCCCGAGTTCCACGCTCCCGGCTTCGACACTGCCAGCTTCATCGGTGGCATCGTGCTGGTGCTCAGCATCCAGGCTGTGGTCTTCTTCATTATCAAGTTCATCAAGTCAAAGGACAGCACCTACCAAACACTGTAAGGACCCCACAGCCCCACCCGGGATGGACCTGGTGAGGGGGTGTCCTGTGCTGGGTGAGGCATAGGTCAAGGCTGCCCTTGGAGGCCAGGCTGGGAGTGCCAGCCATGGGCGTGAGGCTCTGTGCCCTGCCTAGCTGTGTCCTTCTCGCAGCTGAGTGTTGTCACCCGTGGCTGTCTGTGCCAGTCCATCCTCACCCTGGGTGGGGAGGGTTTGGGAGATGGGGAGGGGTCACCATCTCCTGTCTGTCCCCTCGCTGGTGTCCGGCTGTCCTGCCGCCACCTCTGTCTGTTGCTGCCTGGCTCTGAGCCCCATGGGGACTCCCACATCTGTCTCCTGGAAGCCAAATGGGGCCCAGGCTCTTCTCGTGTCTAACGTGGGGGGCTGTGCCCCATCTCTCTTTCCTTGCACGCTGCCAGAGAGGACAATCAGTAGGTTCTGGGTGCCTGTGGCAATGGGGAGGGGGCTGCACCCCCTTGAGCCCCCAGAGCTTCTCCCTTCCCTTGTCCCTCCTCAGAGGGGGTTGGTGGTGTGGGGGCTCTCACCTAGGTTGCATGAAGGACACTCCCCAGCTGGTTTGCTGTTTTCCTGGGAGTTGTTAGCAGAGGAAAGGAAGTGGGGGGGCCCCCTTCAGTCCCCCCCTTTCATGCACAGAGCCCCTGGCACCATGCAGCCGATGCACAGCCCCATGGCAAATCTGTGCCTCTTCCACCACCTAGACAAGGAGTCCCCAAGCTCCACGGTGGCAGGGGGCACCACTCCCTCCCCCTGAGTACCTTCAGCAGGATGGGAGCTGCTGGGCCCAGTTTGGCCCCACTCAGAGACCACCCAACAGTGCCCCTGCCCACCCTGGGCACCCCCTGCCCTTTGCTTCCCCACAGTGTTTGGGCTTGCTGTAGACGGGGGACCAGGGAGGTGTCCCCTTTCCCCCACCCCCCTCAGGCTCTCAACTGCTTTTCCCTTCAGCACTGTGGCTGCAGCCCTCAGGCTCCTTCTCTGATCCCTATCCAGCCTCTCCTGCTCATCCTGCCCCCCCCCCCAGCCCTTCGGTGCCCACTGGAGGAGCAGAGCCAGGGCCTTGCTGTGTGCTTTTGCTGTGCTTTTGTGTTGCTGGGGGGGGAGTCGTCCCCAGCGCCACCCTCCCCAGCTTTCTGTGTGCTGTTTTGGGGAGGGGGGGCCGAGTGCTGTGTGCTGTGGGGTGAGACTTGTAGCTTGGGCTGCCCCAATTAAACTCTGCGAGGTGGTGTCTGTGTCATGTCCAGGGGGCATTTGTGTAGTGGGGGTCAGGGTGTGCTCCCCACCATCCCTGTGCTCCCCCAACCCCCCTCTGCCATAGCTCCCACCCTCCCCCATGGCATCGTGCAGTGGGGTGGGCACTGTGTCACACCCCCTCCCGGGATCCTACTCCCTCAGGGCTGCAAGGGGCTGAACCCTCCCCAGGGCAAAGTCCCCCCTGAGCACTTTCTGCCATCTGCTCTTCTCTGTCCTCTGCACCAGGATCTGAGGCCACTGGGCTGGGGACCTGCTGCCCTCCTGCTCCCCTGGGCAGGCAGAGAAGAGGTCAGCACTGTGGCATCCCTGCCTGGTGCCAGGTTCCCTGCCCACTGCTGGACTGTCTCCCCACCCCCCACGGCTGCAGGGTCCTGCAGGGCCCCCACAACTATGCAAAGCTGGCTCTGCCCCAGGCTGCCCTTGGGGACCCCAGGGTGGGACATTGTCACCCAGAGCTGACCCGTGTCCCCCGTGGAGGCTCCAGGAAGCTGGGGGGAGTGGGGGTGAGTTGCACCTTCCAGCTGTTCCCAGGGTGGTGTAGCTGGGCACAGGGATCTCATCAGCCCTGAACCCCAGTCTTTGGAGTCTGCCCTTGCCCTGTGTTGTGCCAGGAGCCCAGGGCATCCCAAAGGGTCAAGGGACATGTGGCCACAGCTGGAAGTAGGGTGGCACTATAGCTTTGCCATTCCCATGCCAGCAGAGCCTGGGCCAGCACAGGGGGCACAGGATCCCAATAAAGGATTTTCCTCTTGTTCCTGGTGTCTGTGTCATTGTCACCTGTCCCCCCCAGAGCCTGAGTGTGGGCACTACACCAGCAGGTTTGGATTACAAACCCCATGAGCATGTGGCTGTGACAGGGGGGACCCAGCCACCGGAGACCCAGGGCTGGCAGGATGGTGACAGAGGGCAGCAGCCCCACACTGGAGGGGTAAGTCAGGGTGCAGCTGCCACAGCAAGAAAGAGTCACCAGCTGTGCCCTCTGGTGCCACTTCATTGCTGCCAAAAGTTGCGGGGCACAGCCCCCAGCCCCACACAGCGGCACCACCCTGAGTCCCACATTCTGCTGGCACTCAGGGGGGGCGCTGTGGGGCTATGCCCGGGGGATGAGGTTGGTGCGGAGGGGCAGCAGTGCCTCCACCCAGTGCCCAGGCTGCTGCAGCAGGCGGCCCCACACCCTGCGCTCCTCCGCCGTGGAGTCCATCCAGCCCACGGGCAGCCCATAGCTGCTCCCTGCAGAGACAGTGCCGGTGCCACCATCACCCCACAGCTGTGCCACCCTGCTGCCACCCTGCTGCTGCCCTGCAGCCACCCCACAGCCACCCTGACGGTGCCCCAGTTCCCCACGCTCACCTGTGCCCAGGCTGAGCCGGATGCCACCCAGCTGGCGCTTGGAGAAGGCTTCATGGTGCCAGAGGGTGAACTCTGCACAGGCCTCAGCCAGGTCCTTGGCCTGGAAGCCATCATAGACCATGGTGTGGTTGAAGAGGGGGTTGAGGCTCCTCCTCACCACCCGAGTCTTCTGCCGGCTCCCCTTGCTGTCATCCGGCAGCACGTAGCTGGGGGGACACTGGGGTGAGGCATGGGTCGGGCACCAGCAGCTCTGGGTGCCCCTCCTGGGTGCCCACCTGCCTCTTACCACTGCACGAAGGCGTCTACGGTGCCCCTCTGCAGAGGGATGAGGCTCTGGGCGTCCTTCACCCAGATGTGCAGCTCCCCTGTGGGGGGCATCCCCCTGCCTGCAGCGAGAGGGGTCAGGAGCCTACCCCGTGTTGGAGCCAGGGCAGCAGGCTGGGGAGAGAAGGGTGCTTGGGGTACCCATTTCACCCTGCCACCTGTGTTCCACCCCTGCCCAGGCTCTGCAGGGGTCTCCATGTTGGATGTCCTCTCACCTTCTGAGCCAGCAGGGATGAACTTCAGTGCCAGGTTGAGGTTGCCCCGGCTGGGGAGGCTGTCTGATGATACAGGTGTCTGGGGACGAGGCAGGGGTTAGGGGGGGGCTGTGGGAGGGGAGGGCACTGGGAATGGGGGCACTGGGCACTCACCCGAGGCTGGAGGCTGAACCACTCAGGGCTGGTATTGGCCCAGTCCCAGGCACCCAGCGCGATCTCCACCTCCCCCAGGAAGAGATTCCTGCCCAGGCTGTCGTGGTGCCACACCGAGAGGTTCAGGGTCCGGCCCTGCAGGTCCCTCTTCTCCAGTTTGTACTGGTGGGGAGGGAATGCAGGGCAGGGTGAGACTGAAACCACTGGCATGGGTTGCCCGGGGAGGTCCTGCATGCCCCCTCACAGAGGTGTTCAAGGCCAGGCTGGATGAGACCTTGAGCAGCCTGGGCCGGTGGAGCTGTCCCTGCTCATGGCAGGGGATTGGAACTGGATGATCTTTAAGGCCCCTTCCAACCCAATTCATTCCATGATTATCCACCTCCACCGTGAACCAGGAGGACCTCCCCCAGCACCACCCCAGAGCAGGGTCAGCAACCTTGAGGGTCTCATTGAAGATGGGATCCAAGCTCCTCTTCCTCACCGCGGTCTTGCGCTTGCTGCGGTTGGACTTATCTGGCAGCAGGTAGGTCTTGATGTACCTGGAACCGAACCACGAGGGGCATGCAATGGGTACCAGCTGCCTGGGCACCAGCTGGGCACTGCTGGGCAGTGCTGGGGCACTCACGGGTCCGAGTGCTGCTTCTTGGCCTCGGCCAGCTCGCGGCAGCGCAGGACATGGACCTGGAGCTCCTTCTGCGCCGGCTCATAGCGGAGCGAGAGCTGCACGCAGCCCCTGACGGCCACGGCGCCCAGCTCCGCCTCGCTGTACAGACTCCTCAGGCTGCCGCTCAGCTGCGGGGAGGGGCCACAAGGTCAGGGGGGAGCTGGGGAGGTGACCCCCACTCCCAAGCAGCCCCCCCAGCCCCGTACCGTGGAGGAGCTGAGGCTGGAGACAGAGGAGCTGGTGCTGAGCAGGCTCGGGGGGACGTGGCCATTCTGTGGGGACAGCTGCCCCGGGGAGCCCTGATCCACCTGGGGGGGCCCTGCCCCCTAGAAATGGGAAGGAAAAAGGCATCAGCAACCCCCCTGCTTGTGCCCCAATCCCATGCAGCTTCATACAGCCCCACAGAGCCCTCTCCCATCTCCATACCTCTCTCTCCCCCCCCCTCCCCCCCCCCCAAGTCCCACCTGCCCAGCGTCAGGGTCACTGTGCACAGAGCTGGGCTCATCCTCCTCTTCCTCAGCGCTGGACGTACCAAAAGGGTTCCCACCTGCAATGGCAGGGTGTGGGTGGGGGGTATTGAGCAGGGAAGGGTAGGAGGGGAGGGAGAGGGATCCCTCTTTTTGACAAGAGGAAGCAGGATGGGGGATGTGATGGGGGCTGGGGGGAAGTAAGAGAGTGGTAAGCAGTGCTGGGGGGCTCCAATCCCCCTTGGATCGCAACAACACTGAGCCCCCCCCCGACAGTTACCTGCCTGGGCTGGGTCCTGCTCCCTCGCTGCAGCGCCAGCTAGTCGCAGGGGCTGTGACACCAGCGGCTCCTCCAGAGCTGGGGCTGTGGGGCTGGGCTGTGAGGTGGCACATGGGGTGACAATGGGCACCCTCCCATCCCACTCCAGCCCCTCAAACCCCTGGGACAGGGTGGGGCCATCCCCTGCCTCACTCCCCATGCTGCAGGGTTCAGACCATGCAGGAGGCTGGTGCCAGTGGCAGCACCCTCCTGAGCTGGCAGGGCAACTCTGGGGACATGATTCAGGGTGTCCTGGGATTCAGGGTGCTGCTGCCCAACTGCCAGACCCCATCACAGGGTGCTGGGCACCAGCTGCAGGCTCAGCCCCTGCTCCAGACACCAACCTGGGACTCCACAGCTGCCGTCACCTCCTCCTCCAGAGCAGGGCTGCCAGAAGAGACCAGGATTGGTTACCCTGCACTAGGCCCTAGGGTAACAGCACTGTGTGTGCCCAGGCTGAAGAGAGCTGGGGTCCAGTCAGACCACAGAAATCACTGGGGTGGTGGACAGACAGACACCAGAATGGGGGACAGACAGACAGCAGGATGGTGGATAGACGGCAGGATAGGGCAGCTCTGGCTGTGCCATTGCCCTCCCGCTGGGCTCTGCTCTGCCATCCCCACCTCCAGCTCACCCTGGGCACCCCAGGGCCGTTCCACCTCCAGCAGAGTACCCATAAGAGGTGCCCTGAGGCACCCCGGGGGTAAGAGTTCCTCCCATACCCCCTCACCTCTCCTCTGGATCTGTCACACCATCCTCATCCTCCTTCTCCTCTGCCAGTGGCTCGCCGATGGCCTCCAGCTCACCCAGGCTGTGGCCATCCAAGTCCCCTGCTCCTGGGCACATCAGGGAGCTCAGCGGGCGGAGCCCCGGCCCGCAGCGGCCCCGCAGCCCTGTGCCCATCCCTTGCCTACCTCGGGGTCTCCTCCTGCGGCGGATGGAGGCTCGCACGAGGTCGGAGCCCAGGTGGTGCCGGTGGCGCTCGGCGCGGGCATCGCAGAACCAGTCCCCAGTGAGGGTCTTCAGCTGCGTCGGGTCCGACACCGACTTGCGGAGCTTCCTGGTGGCAGGAGGGTGGCGTTGGGACCCCTGGCCCCGATGCTGCCATCGATAACTGCACCTCTGTCCCCATCACCGAGTGGCTGTTGGAGCCACCGCGACTGGCCCTGGTGTCACTCCCCCACCCCAGGGCTTTGCTCTGCCCGGGCTCGGTGGTATCCCCAAGCCCAGGGCAAAGGGGACCCCCAGGCTGGCTGCTCCTGGGGGGCTCAGGCTGTTCCAACCTGGGCAGGGGACCCCCAGCTGACCTGATGCGCCCCTCCTCGCGCCGCCGCAGCTGCCAGTCTCGACGCAGCACCTCCAGGATCGCTCTCTGCTCCTCCTCCGTCAGGAAGCTCAGGTCCAGCAGCGCCTCGGCCCCCAGCTCCAGCGCCATGGCAGGGCTGGGGGGCACCGCGGGGGAACCCTGAGATGCTGGCCGAGAAACAGGGGGGTGCTGCCTGCGGGGCTCAGCGTGCCGGGCATGCACCAGTGATGCCAACATCTGGAGAGAGACCTTGGGGCCGCTTTGAGGTGGGAATCATCCTGACCCTCTGCAAGGACACGGAGAGGGAGCTCAGTGCGCTCCCTGCCCCCCACACTGCACCCCAAAACACCCCCAGGGCCCCCAACGGGGCCAAACCAAGGGATGGGATGCTGCCAAGGGAAGGGGCTTGGGTAGGCTCAGGGGAGCCCTGCCACTCCTGCTGCCCAGCCCCACTGCCGGCCCTGTGCCAGGGCCAGCCCTGCCCCTGCCGGGATCCTGCCTGCAGCCCATGTTTGCAGAGGCTGTTTGCCCAGGGCAGGCCCTGCCCCTGCCAGCTTTCCCACGGCGTTCATCAGGTGCCACCACACCAAGGAGGGTGGCAAAAGACAGCTTGTCTGCCCCCATGAATGGCTGAGACCATGCTCAGCTCAGCACAGCTGCCAGGGCAGAGGGTGCCACAGGGGCTCTTGCCCGACTTCCTGGCATTGCCTCATCAGTGCCCTTCCTGGCCCCAGCACTGGCAAAATGCTGCCCGGCGTTGGGTGCTGAGGGCAGGAAATTGCAACAGCCATGGGGCAGGATCAGTGCTGCCACTCCCTACCCCCAGGGCACCCTACCAAGATGTGGGTACCAGCATGGCCAAGGGGCTGGGGCACCAGTGGCCCTGTCCCCAGCTCCAAAGGTGACTCTTTCCCTGGCCCCGCGGGAGGTCCTGTCCCCACCCCCACGGTGAGTCCCAGCCCTGAGGGTCACCTTGCCCCTGCCCCACAGGTGACACTGTCCCAGCCCTGGGCAGGGGGCACTCAGACATCCCCAACTGGGGACCCTAGCCCAGGACTCAGTGCAGAGTTCAAGCTGGTGGCTGGGCTGAGCTCCAACAACCCCCCCCGCCCCCAACCCCGGAACCCCTACCCCCACTCCAAGCCGGCACCAGGGACCCCCCACATCACACACTGGGGACTCCCCGCACCACCTGTGTGCGCCCCCCCCCCTCCCAGCACCCCAGGGGAGCCTGTGGCACCCACCAGCACCCTGCCCCCAGCCAGGCCACACCAGGGCTGGAGGGGATAGGTCCTGACTGTCGCCGGGGCTGGGGGGGGGTCACGTACCAGCTGTCGCCGGGGCTGGGGCGATGCTCTCTGCCTCCTCACCGCAGCCTGCTCGTATCCTGTTTGCCGGTGCCACACGGCGGTGTGTGTGTGTGTGGAGTTGTGTTCGTGTCCCCCACCCCGGAACGGAGCCAACACCCAAAACAGTCACCCGGGTCTGGCCCAGAGGCTGTGGCGGTTTCACGGGGGGAACCTCGGCGGGTGGGCACCGACAAGCACCCACGCCCCGCACCCAAAATGCTGCTGGCGTGCAGAGGGGTGCTGGCACCTGGCTCCCCCCCAAGCCTGTGCAAGGGACCAGTCAAACCAGTTCAACCTCCCCAGTAAACCACAGCTGCAGGGGTGCCCGCCCCCCGCTCTGCACCCTGTGAGCAGCTGCGATGGGGCTGGGGGAGGCAGACAGACAGGACAGACTTCCCCCACCCAAAATGCACCCAGGCTCACATGCGTCCCGCACGCCCCCCCCTCCCCCCCCCTTCAGCTTCCCTCACCCAGAACACTGGGGACCGACAGGTTCCAGTCACTCCCAGCACAGCCCAGGGCTGCAGCCCCCCGGCACCCCTAACCCTCCTGCCAGCATCGGGACCCTGCAGCCCACGGCCATGGCCTCAGACCCCGGCCGGGTCAGGCTCCCCGAACAGCGTGGGGACAATAAAAGCGACCAAAGAAACTGGGGGCCCGGAGCGCCCCTCTCCCCATCCCTCCTGATTGGGGAGCAGAGCTGGAGGGGGGCTACAGGCCCCCGAGTAAAGCGACAGGAGGCAGACCCCCAACCCCCCCCAGCCCATGGTGCTGGTGCAAGCAGCTGGGGGGGCAGCCCCACGGCCACCCTTACCTGCCTGGGACTGCGAGTGGGGGGGTCCAGGTGGGTCGTCCCCCCAATACCCCCAGCAGCCCACAGGGACCCTGGTGGCGGTGGGTGGTTCCTGGTCCCTGGGGCAGGGTGCTGGAGCCTGGGGCTGAGCCGAGCGCAGGTGGCAGAGCGCAGGCGGCACGAAAGCAGGGACCGGAGCCAGCGGCGGCCGCCGGACGGGACTGCACTGGGCTGCACTGGGCTGAACGGGGAGGTGTCAGCCGGCCTGGGAAGGGGTGGCGCAGAGGGGAAGCACCTCGGGGTGAGGGGACCCCCAGGCTTGGTGGAGGTTCGAACCCAAGGATATGAGGGTGGGGATGGGATCAGACCCCCGGAGTGGGTATCCCACCACAGTCCTCATGGGACCCTCTGTCCCGTCCCCAAGGGACCCCCCCTCTCCATGCTGAGACCCCCATCGAGTTCTCACCCAGGTTTCTGGGGCAGGATGTGGCCTCGGGGTGCTTTATCCGGAGCAGCTGTGCAAGAGCTCCCGGGCTGTGCTGGGGGGGGGAGCAGTAAACCTGCCCTGTCCTCCCCACAGCACCCTGCAACTCCCACCACAACCTCAAAAGCTCAGTGTGCGGCAACCCCTGGGGCACCGCACAGGGTAGGTACCCCCAGCCCCATGGCTCCCACCCCTTGGGGCAGCCCCAGCCCCATCCCATAGCTGCCCCCAGTCCCTACCCCATGGCTCTGCCCCCAGCCCCACATTCACTATCCCACAGCTCCCTCCCAGCACAGGGTGAGCACAGCACAGGACCAGCCCCTGGGGACAGTTCTCTTTGCAGAGGCCCTGGAGGGAGCCAGGCAGCTGTGATGAGCTGCAGCCCAGCTCCAGCCACCTCTGGAAGTGGCATTGGAGGGACAATCCTTCCCCTTCTGTCCTCTGGGTGCTGGCACCCCACGATGCACAGAACTGGTTCTGCCTCATTTTTGTGCTGGCAATGGGGAGGGAATGGGGGCCAGGAGCAAGTCCTGTCCTGCTCCCCACCAGGGACTGGTTCTGCAGGAGGTGAAGGTGAGCCTGGCTTTTCCTGCAGGAAGCTGAGGCACGGAGCAGCAGCAGCCCCTCAGACACCAGTGGTTTGCTGCTGGGGCTGCTGCCCCCTCCCTGGAGGTGTTCAAGGCCAGCTTGGATGAGACCTTGAGCAACCTGGGCTGGTGGAGATGTCCCTGCCCATGGCAGGGAGATGGAACTGGATGAGCTTTAAGGTCCCTTCCAGCCCAACCCACCCCATGGATCTATGGAGCAGGCAGAGGCTTTGGGATGAGCAAAGGGCAAGAGCAGACAGAGCTCCTTCCCCTCCCAAGCCTAGCAGAGACCCTTGGCAGGTCCCCAGCTTCACCACCCAGCACTAAAAGCCTGCAAACACTTCCCACGCTGTGGGCTTTGCCCTGCAGCAGAGCAGAAACCATCCAGGAGCAGGTGTGGGAGCCAGACACTACCCCGGGCCAGTGAGAGGCTGGGGTGGGAAACATCGACCCTGCCCCCGGCCGCAAGGAAAGAGTCTGAGCTCCAAGATGTGGCACTTGCAGACATCCACAGCACTGAGTTTATTTCCCCTCCCGTCGGGATCAGGGAACCACAGAAGCAGTTTAAATATTTACAGAGCAATCCAGCGCCCCGCGGGGAGGGAGGAGAACAAAGGGTGAGGGGAGCCAGGGCTCGACCCCGCCGACAGCCACGGGGCTCCGCGGGGCAGCCCGGAGCTGGCACCTGGAAGGGGGAGGATGGAGGAAACCTTCAGAGTGGCAAAGAGAGGGGCACTGGGAAGCAGCTGGTGGCGAGAGGAAGGAAGCTGCAAGGGGAGGACATCCCTCACCCACCCACCTCTGCTGCTGCCTCCCACTCCAGCAGGAAGCTGCCAGCTCCCCACAGAACCCAGCACTGCTGGGGGCTCTCTGCACCCCCCAGCGCTGGGCTGATGGCACAGGAGAGCAGGAAGACCATGAGTGGCACCAGCCCAGCCACATCCAGCCTCTGCAGCACCATGAGTGCCACTCTCCTGTTGGCCACATTTCCTGTGGGCACCCAGGGCCCTCCTGTCCCTCCGTGGGGGTAGCTGGTGGGCTCAGCACCACGCTCCTGCCCCAGCAGCCAGCACTCCAGCCCACCATGAGGCCACCTTGCTGCTCCAAGAGTCTCCCTTTGAAGCCCAGATCTGGTAAGGAGTGTGAGGAGTGCTCCAGAAGGATCCTCAGGGTGGGGAATGGCACTCAGCATGTCCTCAGAAGTCCCAGGAGAGGGGACTGTGGCCAGCAGCCCTGCTCCCAGCCTCCCCCAGCAGCTTCAAGTTTCTGCTTTGGCAACGTTGCTGGGAAAACACTGAGCAGGGGGAGGAGAGAGCCCCAGCAGTCTCCAGGTTATTGCTGCTGCCCACCACAGGTTGGCTGCAGCCCCAGGGGCTCCCAGCACATCCTTGGCAGGTCACTGAGGATCAGAGGAAATCAGGAAGAGAGGCAGAAGGACCAAGCCCTGCTGTTAGCCATGGGCTGGCTGGGTGGAGGCAGCAGCTCAGTGAGACACCAGCCTCTCATCAGCAGCTTCTCTTTGATCAGGATCCTGGCTCCCTAACCAGCCCCAGGCCCAGCAGCCTCCAGCCTGCTCCACACAGGCTTGAGAAGGCTGCAGAGAGCAGACACTAATGAGTGGTTTGGTTCCAGGCAGACAGGGAAGGGTGCTGAGCTCTGCACTCCTCCACCCAGCCCAGGAAGGTCAGCACCAGAGGAGGAAGAGTCAGCTGGGAGAAAGGAGAGCCTGGAGGAGCTACTGAAAAGGGACAAAGGAAAGGCAGAAACTGAGGGGCTCAAGAGGAGTCTCCAACCCCCTATTGCTAAAGGAGTCTGGGAGGTGGAAGAGGACGAGGAGGCACACGTCAGACAGGTCTGAGGACCACTGGGGTGACACTGCATGAGCTTCCCAGTCACAGGAAGCCACTGGGACAGCAGGCAGTGGGGAAGAGCTTTTGTGATGGCCACAGGCACTGCCCGAGGCTGAAACCCATCAGGCAGCAGAACCAGGGGCTGCTGTCCCCAGGCATGAGTGGGAGGCTGCTCTCCCTCTGCAGTCAGAGGGGCTCTGCTCAGCTGCACTCAACCCTGCAGCCGCAGGAGCCATGAAAGCCACGGACTCAGAGCCCCCCAGAGAGCAGCAGCTGCAGGCCAGAGCCTCAGCAAGCAGAGCCCTCGGCCCCTGGGTCCTGGCCTAGCCACTTCCTGCCTGGCACTGGGGAACAACCCACCCCCCACTCCCAGCCCTGCCCTACCCAGGGCTCAGGAGGGCCACTAGCCCCCAGTGCTTCCAGCCCAGCCCCTCTGACATCAAAGCCATTCCTGCAAAGAGCTTTTCCCCCAGAGGAGCTCTTCAAAGCACCTCGAGGAAGCAAGCAGCCCCCTGGAAGCAGCTGCCAAGCCAGGCAGAGCCCAACTGGGACACAGACACTTCCCAAACCCTTCACCTCTGCTGTTAACCTCTGCTGGCCACACCAAGCCCAGGACCCAGGTGCTGCTCTCAAAGCCCCACACAAAGCCTCCTGCCCCAGAACCAGGGACCTGCTGCTGTCCCAGCCCCCCAGCAGCACACAAAGATCAAAGGCAGGCAGGAGGCTCCTGAGCAGCCCAACCACAGCTTTAGAGACTCAGAGCAGCCTGAGAGAAGCCTGGGAGCTGCCTTCTCTCTGGCACAAGCTAAAAGGGACTGAGCAGCAGACTCCTAGCTCCACAGCAGGCTCCTGCAAGCCTGCAGCCTGCCATGAGCCAGGCTCACAGCAGCTTTCCTGCCTCCCCGGGCTCCCCAGCAGGACCAGGTGGCTTTGCCCTGCCACAGAGCTGTTCCTCTGCACATCTCCTCAAGGAGGGTCCTGGCATCAGCACCTTCCTGTCACTCCCAGGGGGACCATTAGCAGCTGCTGTGGCACCCTGCACCCTCAGGAGCAACCTCACAGCTCCGCTTGGAAACGTGTGGCAGGGAAACAACTTCTGCCTGGAGAGCTGAGGCAGCAGCTGCTGGAGCCTGCCAGGAGAAGAGAGCAGACATCAGAGAGAACCTCACCAGGTCTCTGCTCACCTCCTGAAGCAGGAGGCAGGGATTGCCCTGTGGCTCTTTACTCAGCACTGACAGCAAAGGCTCTTTCCTCTCCTTCCCCCCAGCCTGCAGGAAAGGGAAGTGCTCAGGGAGTGAGCAGGAGGCTGCAGGAGCCCTGCCACAGGGAGACACCACTGACAGAACAGGAACAGAAGGAAAAGAAGCCACTTCCAGGAAACAAAGATGAGCTGCTACAATAGAGTGGAGTTGCCACCTTGCCCAGGCACCACCTGGCAGTGCCCTGTCTCCAGCTGGCTGGCTCAGTCCCAGGCTCTCAGGGAGCTCAGAGCTGCCATCACCGCAGGTGCAGCGTGAGGACCAGAGTCACGATCACCCCCAGCAAGAGCACAAAGGGCAGCCAGGTCTTCACAAACCCTCCTATGCTGCAAGACACAAGAGAGGGGAAGGGTTTGAACCTGAGAAACCAGCAAACTGCCACAGAAACCTCCACTGAGCAGAGAAGGCTCAATGAAAGTGGAGCAGCTCAGGAGCTTCCCACAGGGCAGTCCCTGTGGAACTTCCTCCTCAGGCAGGAGGAACAGAGGTGGGTACAAAGAGCCCCTCCTGGTGAGGACAGCTCAGGGGTCCCCTCCCCACTGAGGCTGCAGTCTGGCCAGCTCTGATGTGAACAGGATTCAAGAGAGGAGAAATGAGCAGCCCCTGGAGCCAGGCCAGCCCCTGACCTTGTGTTGTGACCTACCCAGGCAAGGGACAGGAAGAGAGGGACCTCTGCTTTAGCTCTCACATCCCAGGCACCCAACAGCAGCTGCCAGACACAGGAGCAAGAACTGCTGTAACCCACTGAGGCCTCTCAGATCTTGTCCAGGAGCACTCACCAGCCACAGAGCCTGGGGGGGCAGATGTTCCTCACCTCTTGGGGACCTTCTCAATGCACAGTGAGAGCTAAAGGGTCTGTGGGGGGCAAGAGGCTGGGGCCAGACTCTGCTCAGTGGTGCCCAGGGGCAAGGATCACAAACTGGAGCACAGGAGGTTCCATCTGAGCAGGAGGAGAAACTCCTTTGGTGAGGGTGCTGGAGGCCTGGAGCAGGCTTCTCAGAGAGGTTGTGGAGTCTCTTTCTCTGGAGAGCTTCCAACTGCCCCCTGGCTAGTGTGATCCTGGGCAGGCTGCTGTGGGTGCCCTGCTGGAGCAGGGGGGTTGGAGCTCCAGAGGTGCCTCTCAACCCCACCCTGCTGGGACACTCCAGAGGACAGGCTGAAACTCCAGAGGAGTAGGAAGAATGAAGGAAGCAGAACCTGGGCTGCCCCTCAGCTCACCTTACATACTTCCCATAGAGCAGGGAGCAGAAGCAGAGCTTCACCATGTTCCAGGAGGTGCTGTTGTCATATCTCATCAGGTTCAAGGCCAGAGCCACGTGGGAGTGGCAATTATCACAGCAAAGGTTGTGCTGCAACAGACACAGGGGCACCAGGTCAAAACCCCTGCTCTGGAGGCTCCCTGGCTCTGCAGCCTGTGCCAGTGCAGGGCCACAGGCCCCAGCGCTGCAGCAAGGACCCAAAGCCAGGGAGGTGTTGGTGCAGGCAGAGCCACGAGCCCAGGCCCTACCATGCGGTGCTTGTACTCCTCGGAGGCGTCGTGCACCGCCGTGTCCCAGGCGTTGGCTCCAGGGCAGTAAACCTTGCCGGGATCCAGCTTCCAGTACCTGCAGGGCAGAGCAGAGCCCTGGCACCACTGCTGCCACCCCACAGCCTCCTGCTTCTCCCAGCAGGAAGGGCTTCAAGGACTCAGAGAGCTTCACTACCTCTGGGGCCCACAGAGCTGAGCTCCTTGAGGCAGATCCCTGCTGCTGAGGGCAGCAGGAGCCACTGCTAAGCACCCTCAGGCAGGCAGACAGACTGCAGACCTCAGGGGCAGGGACAAAGCCCTGATCTGCTCTCCTGTCATGTGAAACCTTCAGGCCATTCAAATTGTGAACCTGATCTGACACACACAGCACCCAGGCACCCTCCTCTTCCTCCCCCCAGGAGTGGTGACAGCTCCTGAGCACAGCCCAGGCAGTGCTCACCTGGAGCACTTCTTGTCCCTTCCCACCCCACCATGGGATTGCCTTGCAGGGGTTTAAGCCTTTCCCCAATAAAGGCTGCTCACAGCTCTGCTTCTCAGCACCATGGCTGCTGCCCACACTTCTGGGAAGATCTAATTGAACTTGGGCTGCTGAGCAGCAGAGACACAGGAGCCATGCCCTGGACCCAGAGCCTCTCCACAGGCAGCAAGGCAGCAGCAGTGCACATCCCCCAGCAATGGGAGCCCCTTGCAGGACAGGGTAGGAGGCTGGCAGGGCACTCACTTCACTGGCTTCCCAAAGGCCATGTTGTCTTCCTGCAAGAAAGGACAAACACATCAGGAGGGTGACCCCAGGCAGCACCCAGCACAAGCCTCTGCTGAAGGCCTCACAGCCCCCCAGAGCTTCTTCAGAGCTGCCACAGTGCTCCAACAGCCTCCAGACACCAATCAGGTTTCTGTGTCAGCATTCAGATTCCAACAGCTTTCATTGCCCTGCTGCAGGCATACTGAGGAGGGTGAAACCCCCAGGGGGCTCAGTACCTCCCTCCCCTCCTTTTCAGCTGTGAACACTTTCTTCACCCAAGGTTGGAGATGCCTCAGTCTATTAAGGGCATTAATTATCCCAAATTAAAACTCCTTTACCTTCAAATTCCACCAGGCCTGAGCAGTTTAGAAGCCCGGGATGTACCTGGTGCTAAAAGGCAGCTTCTGCTACTTAGAATCCAGAGGATTTGGGTCTCAAATCCCAACTAGCAGCCTGCTCCACAAGAATTCTTCCCCTCCCACCCCACAGCCAACCTCCACTGGACAGCAGCCCAGGGGCCCTGAGCTTCAGAAACAGCTCCAGCAGAGCTCTGAGCTGCCAAAGGCAGGGGATGGCTCAGCAAGGAAGGTGCAAACCTGCCCCAGCTCTACTCACCGAGACGAAGTAGGGCCCCGCGAAGTCCCGGATGACGCCGCCGGAGGTGCAGATCCCCATGTGCCCGATGATGGGGAACAGCCACCTGCCAGAGCACAGCCTCAGCTGCCTGCCCCAGGCACACCACGGGCCTGCAGGCTGCTGGGGACACCAGCAAGAGTCTGCCCAGCAGCACCAGCGCAGGGACTGTCCCCCTGTGCTCAGCACTGCTGAGGCCACACCTTGAATCCTGGGCTCAGATTTGGGCTCCTCGCTCCCAGAAGGACATTGAGGGATGGACCAGGGCCAGGGAAGGGCAACGCAGCTGGGGAGGGGGCTGGAGAATAGGGCTGGGGAGGAGCAGCTGAGGGAGCTGGAGGTGTTCAGCGTGGAGAAGAGGAGGCTGAGAGGAAACCTCCTTGCTCTTGACAGACCCCTGAGGAGGCTGGAGCCAGGTGGGAGTTAGGCTCTGCTCCCAGGGAACAAGGGAGAGGATGAGAGGAAACGTCCTCAAGCTGCCCCAGGAGAGGTTTAGGTTGGCCATGAGGAACAATTTCTTCCCCAGAAGGGTTGTCAAGGCCTGGCCCAAGCTGCCCAGGGCAGTGGTGGAGTCCCCATCCCTGGAGAGGTTTCAAAGCCCTGGAGCTGTGGTGCTGAGGTCCATTGGTTGGTGGTGCCCTGGGCAGTGCTGGGGTAAGGGCTGGGCTAGGTGATCTTGAGAAGATCTCTTCCAACCTAAACAATTCCCTGACTCAAAGCTGGAGCAGCTGGCTCAGATCCTGGAGCCTGACCCCCCAAGAGGAGCAACAGCTGACACAGAACCAGACTGGTAGAAATTTTAAGCAATCAAAACAGAAAAGAGGTAAAAAAAAAAGCTGGTTTGCAGCTGTACGTGAGACAGCAGCAGGGAAGCTGCAGCTTCCCCTTGGTGAGCCTTGGTGCTGCTCCCGATCCTGGCCCTGACCACACCACATCTTCTACCTGACTTCCAGCTCTGGCTCAGTAAACATCACCTGATTTGAACTGGAAAGGAAGAGGAAGGCACAAAAATGAGCCCGTGTGTTCCCAGCTCACCCCCAAACCCACATTTTGCAGCTTTTCGTTTTCCCACGACCAGCAAAACTTTCTGAAGTTCTCCTTGAAGCCTGCTTACACCAGGCTGACAAGACTGGCAAGGCAAATTGTCTTCTAACTCATTAAAAGCGAAGCGCAGAGGCACTCCTCGAGGCAGGAGGTGGTCTAAGATCCCCGCAGCCAAACCTTAGCTCCAAACCATGAAAGGCTTCCCACGTCTCCCTGGATCCCCTCCACTCCCGCTCCTGACAAGAGACAAGCCCGGACACCGCACAGCTCGCCCCACACACCCCCACCCTCGCTGCGCGGAGAGGAGAGCCCTGCCCCGGGAACAGAATCTCCCAGGGGCCCCGCACCAGCCTGGCACTCAGACACCCCACAGCAGCTCCAGCGCCCCGAAGCGGGCCGGGCGCCCTGCCCGTGCCGGAGCAGCCAGATCTCCGAGTTCCCTGCCCCAAAGCCAGCCAACACCCGGTACTGCGGGTCGTGCCCCAATGAGCAGAGAGAGGAGCTGCAGGCCGGGCTCCAGTAGAGGTGAGAGAGGCCTCGGGCCGAGCCCTTCCCCAGCAGCGAGCCTCGGGCGCAGGCCCCGGCCGGGCCGCCCGCTCCCGGAACCCGCACTCACGTCAGGACGGGGATCGGGGTCCACACCACGCAGTAAGGGAAGCGGCCGCGCTCAGCATCCAGCCCAGCCCCGCCGCCGCCATTGAACTGCTTCATCTTGGCCTCCGCTTCCGCCATCACCGGGACCCGCCCCCTGCGCGCGGCGCCTTTGCGTCACTTCCTGGAGACCGCTCTCACTTCCGGCTACGGCGGTAACCAGGAAGCATCCCCCGGGGCCTGCCGGGCCCAGCGCTCCCCGCTCTGCTTCCAGCCCGCTCTGGGGAGGGAGAGGCTGGGCTGGGAGGGCTCAGCCACCCGAGCCGAGAGCCCACGGCCCCGCGGCTGCTGCTCCCCACGCCCAGGAGTCGACATGGCGCTTCCCGCCTGGGGCTGGAGCAGCTTCGTGTGGCAGAGAGGGGCCAGGGGTGGTCTCATAGCTCAGGAGAAGGGCCAGGAGCGGGCTCAGGCTCATAGCGCTGCTGAGACTGCCTCAGGTAAGTACCTTCACCCCTTGCACCTACCCTGTGCAGATCTCAGCAGCAAACTTCTCCCTGTTCCCTTTCCAAAGATTGACTCTTCCAGCTTCTTCCCCAGGTAGATCCCCTCGGGGATGGGCAAAAGCATAAATAAAAAGCATCAAAAGCACAACTAAGCATGATACTGAGCCTCCTGTGAGAGGGAGGTCGAGGGGAGAAACAGCATTTACAAAGGGGTTAGGAAAATAACAATTGCTTTATTAGGAAGTTTTAAGTCAAAGTACACAAGAAAGCTGAAGAAAGAATTAAGTGTATTTCAGATTTCCACCCACCACAAAATACAGAGTGACAACTGCCTGCACCTGCACTGGTGGGAGGACAACTCCTGCCCCAGCCCAGTAGCCCCAGGCCAGGCTCTGCCCAGTGAGTGCTGAAGAGCTGCCAGGTGTCCAAACCCTCCTCTTGGCATCCTTCCACCCTGCCCTCACCAGCTGCTCATCTCTTCCTCACACCCAGACCTCAAGGCCTGCAGTTAGCAGAGCTCTGCAGCACAGAGCAGGCTGCTGGGGGTTTGCTAATGAGAGAGTCTTGGCCTCCTCCCACAGGTGCCTGTGTTTCTCCTCCAGTGCAGCTCTCTGCTCACAGATGGTGACAGCCACATCCCAACCACCAGCACAAACTTACAGCTCCCACCTAGCAGCCCCCCTTGTCACTGGCATTTCTCTCCTCCAGCAGAGCCTTCTCTCTGCTTTGTGCCTTCTGCTTTCCAGTGCCTGACTCTGCTCAGCGAGTCCAACCTCCCACCCTGCTCATCACATTCCCTCTCCTGGGGCCAGCACTCGCACACTCACTGCGCTGACACAAGTGAAGCTTCCAAGCCCAGGAGATCCACAGCCTCCACCTGTATGGATGAGGGGAGAGCAACCTGGAGCTGCCAGCATGGCAGCAGCAAGCTCTGGCTTAGAGTGTGGTGCATAGGTGGCCTCCTGCCCTCCATGCTTGCTGCCTCCTCACAGTGCTTGGGCTGCAGCACAAGGAGCTCAGTAATGCACTGACGACTGCCTTCTGAGCCCTCCAGAGCTCATCCACCACCACCTCAGCTCCCAGAAGATGCTGCAAGGCCTGGGGTGGAGGCAGAGCCATCCAGAGGGTGCTCAGGCTGAGCAGCTCTATGTTGAGCAAGAGCCTGAGGCTGTGCTCCTGGGAGAGAATCCACAGAGCAGCCCAAGAGAGGAGAGAAAGCCCTGGGGACAGGGACACTGGAGAGCAAAGCCCTGCCTGGTGCCTTGGTGCTTCCTGCTGTGGCGCTGGGGAGGGAAGCTGCCTGCAGAGCTCCCATTTCACCCTCCACTTTTTGCTCGACAAAGGAAAATCCTTGCATTGATCTGCTCCAGGCTCAGGCAGCTATCAGAGATGGGTAAAGATCCATGGATAGAGGCCAACGCTCACTCCAGCTCCTGTGCTCCTTGTGTGTTCTATCGGATTAGGCAATGGATTTGTTCTTCCTGCCTATGTCTCGCAGGCTGCTAAGCAGCAGCTCACCAGGGAGCAGCTCCCCTGGCCGAGCCCCACAGCAAGGTCACCAGCGAGTCCTTGCAGTGCTGCCTCCCACCCTGCCCTCCTGCAGGGGCAGGGGCACTCCACACAGCTCAGTTCATTCCCTCTTAGAGCAAGTGCAGGAAGGCAAAGGCAGCTGCTGGCACATAGAGGAACTCTGCTTTCCTCAGGCTGGATTTAAAAATAAAGAAAAAATAACCCCCAAAACCCCTCAGCAACAACAGCAACAAAAATCAATAGAGAGCTCCTGTTCTGCACAGTTCCTTTGTGCTTGGCAGGCAAGCAGGAGGCTCTCCAGCCCCAGCCCTGTGCTGGGTGAGCTGGAGCTGACAGCAGGGTCTTCCTAGTGACAACTGGAAAGCTGCTGCTGCTCTGCTGCTATTGATCTAAGCAGAATACAAAACACCTGAAGTCAGCAGGGAAAAATAGCTGCAGTTGGGAAAGGAACTGCAGGGGGGCAGGGGAGGGGGGAACAGGGAGGGGAGAGCAGGTAAGAAGTTCTCCATGCATAAAATTAAAGGCTGGGCTGCTGGTGGCAGTTCTGCCTGGCTACAGCCCTGGATCGATAGGCAGAGCAGAGCAGGAACCCTGCCAGCACCGGGGCTGCAGCCTCTCGTTTGTCAGGAGACAAAAGGTTCTGCTCCAGCTCCTGCCAGCCCCTTGCCACCAACGGCTCCTCTCTGCCAGTGCCAGGAGGAAGCCACAGCAGCTCCTGTTGGCCCCAAGACACCCTCAGGGTGATCTGTGCCTGCTCACCGCAGCGGCCAGCCTGGCCCCCTGCTGACACGGAGCCCTCCCAGGAGCAGCTCTGGGACGGAACAGCCCAGACCAGGCACTGCGTTGGGGTTGTCCAAGCACATCACCATGGCTCCCACCAGAGCTTGGCCTGGAAGGGATTTGGTTCCCTCCCCTTTCTAGCCAGGCTCAGCCCTGAGGCTGGAAGCAGCAGGCAGCGAGTGGCTTCCTTGGGAACCTTCCCTGTTGTGACAGCTCCAACGTTCCAGGGACTGCCAGAACCGAAGCACTCAAGGAGAGGATCCCCTCCCCCGCCGCCATTGACAGCAGCAGCAGGAGCCAGCACCGTGTGCAGGAGGCAACTGAAAATGTCACCGAGGCAGGGGCTGAGGGGGACATTCAGGCGTTCTCCCCCCACCCCGGAGGTGATGCTGTGCTGGGTGGCTCTGGGCTTCTGTTGTGCCCTTCCTGTGCCTGCTGCAACCTGACAGCCTCTGCCCAGCCTGAGCCACAAAGCCGCCGGTGCCTGTCCTGCTGCTGCTCACAAGAGCAGGGACCTGGGCAAGGTCTCAGCCACCCCCCCACAAACAGCAGTGTCCCCGGAGCCACCTCACCCCTCAGCATTAACCCCTGGGGCTTTCCTGCTTCCCTGCCACTTGAAAGCTGCATTTCCTTCCCACCCCAACTGCCACAACCAACCCACAGGGCAGCTTCTGTATTCCAAGGCAAAGCCACCAGCTCCTGCAGGACGAGGGACACACGGTGGGAGTGCCCCAAGAGCCAAGTGCAGGGCACGAAGCCTTCTGAGCTCTTTAAATCCACACAAATCCCAGCCCTGGAGGGGTCCCCATCAGTCTCAGCTCCTGCAGCAGCAGGCAGAGGACTCAATTCCCAGCTCCTCACTGCAACAACAGCAGGCAGCCTCCTGCTCCCATTTCACTGAGCCAGAAGCCATCTTGAGCCCTTTGCAGCCTCACTCCTGGCACTGTGTCCACTGACATCAGAGAGAAGGGAGCGTAGCAGCAGGGCTGTGATTATTGCTGTGCCCACATCCTCCAGCACAGCTCTGCTCTCCCTCCTCAGCCCAACTACAACCAAACCTCACTCCTGTGCCCTTCCAGCCGCTTCCACCCACAGTGCACCACTCTGCCTCCCTTGCCCTGCTCCCTCTTTGTCCAACCACCCAGCCCAGACCTGACCTAATTAGCTGATTGCCAATTGCAGCTAGGGCTGCAGAGGCTTTGTTTGAGCAGAGCAAAGTCTGTCCAGCCTTGGAAATGGAGAGGCCTCCCAAGGCCTCCAGCTGAAAGGTGTCCAATGGGAATTTTTAAAGAGGAATGCAAATGGATTCTGAAAACACCAAAGTGGTTTTCCAGCTCTTAGCAAGGCCTGGAATTCTGCACCTTGGAGGGTAGGGAGGGATTGGGGAGATTTCGCAGCAGGAGCCCAGAGGAGGAAGTGAGGTTGTGATATCCTGGAGCAAGAGAGCCTCTCTGGGTCTCCACATTGGTGTCCTGCACACTGTGGTGGCTGTGGGACACTAAGGCAGAGAGTTGCTGCTGCTGAGAACAGACACCTCAGCAGCTCAGTCAGGTAGGTGGTGACCTGGGTCTACCCCACAGCCTGAGGCCCCAGAGGCTTCTGAAGAAGACAAGGGTTGGCTCATTTCCCACACTCAACCTTTTGCCTGCCCCTTGCTCACCTCTAACTCTTGGGCTCATCAGGGACCCAAGCAGCATTTTACCAACTCTGCCCTGACAGAACACACCTCAGAAGCCAACTCCATGGCAGCCCTCTTGGTCCTCCTGCAGGGCGTGAGCATCGCCCCAGGCAGCCATTTTCATCCTCACCCTGGTGGTGGCAGCTGCTGCAGGTGGACTCTGCTCTCCAGCACAACCCCAGCCCTTGCTCTACCCACACCTGGACAAGCCAAGCTCAGCAGCAACTGGGTGCCCACCACAGCTTTACAAACACCACTTTGGGCTCCCCAGCCCCCTTGCCACTCAGAGTTACTGTGGCCTCTCCTCTCCATGAAGCACCCAGCCCAGCCAGGCCTCCCCTCCACCCTCCCTCAGCCACTTTCCTGGAGGAGAAAGGTGGAACACAGCCAGCACAATCCCCCCCACAAAATGACACCAAGAAGGAACTAGAACAAAGAATCCTTTAATTGCTTAACCCTTTCTCTTCCAGGGACCAGAGAAACAAGTTGGCTGCTCCTTCTAAGGAGGGCAGTAAGGCTTGAGTGTTACCTCTACAACTGCAGGGCAAAAGACAGGAGATGATGGTCTCTAGTAGTTGAGAGATGTGAGGAGCAATGCTCACTGCAACAGTAGGAGAAGCCCAGGGTCTCCAGGGGAGAGCCTGGTGCTGGAATACAAAAATAAAGGAGGCATCCCTGCACATCCCAGGCTAGAAAGAGTTAACCAGAAAGAGCAGGAAGAAGCTTTCCCAAAGAGGGGGCTGAAGTAAACAGCAGAGGTCAATAAAACATCTTCTCCCTACTTCCCCAGCATGTTTTTTCCTCCACCAATAAATACAATTTCCTCATTAACAAGTGACAAAGCAGGTAATCTGCCCACGACAGGGGGAAAAGGGGCTAGAGGAAAAGATTTCTCCTTCCCCTTCTCTCCCATTATTATTATTTATCTTTTTTAACCAAAGCAGCCATTAAAAAGAGGGGGAAAAAACAAACCAAAACAAAAACAAAGAAGAGAAGCAATCCACTGCAGAGGCAGGGAATGGTGCAGCTCTCACACTGCAACCAGCAGGTAGGAAAGCTGCACTGTCTCACCAGGGTGAAAAAAAAACAACAAAAAACAGCTGCCACAGCAAAAGGTGGATGGGGAGGGAGAGGGCTGTTCTCTTCAGAGCTTTCCATCTCAGGCTCTCAGTTTAAAAAAGAGAAATAAATCAAAGTCTGCAGAAATTGTCTGCTGAAAGGGAAAAAAAAAGTTTGAGTGGGAGGAGAAGAGGGGAAAGAAAGAGGCTGCATCTAGGAGGAGAGCCTTGAGCAAAGAGAGGCCAGAGCATGGCACAAAGCCACCCAAGTGAGAAGAATTTTTCTGCTGTCTCTGGGTTTTAAAGAGCAGCAAGGGGCAGCGCAGCCGTGGGGCAGGGCAGGGCAGCTGGTTCCCAGCCCAGCAGGTAACAGCCCACGGGCACCATGCTGGCACCACCTGGAACACAGCCAAGTGCCACTGCCCCAGGAGGGCTCTGCCTCAGCAGAAGATGGAAGACAAAGCTGCCACCACAGCCTGGCAGAGCACAAGGGCAGGCAGTGCTTGCTGGGTGCTGAGGGCCAGGCTGCACTAAGGCTCAGTTTCACCCACACGTGAAAGAGGAGCTGGATGTCCTTCAGGGGCAGAGATCAGCTCCCAGCTAGCTCCAGTGTGACCGAGAGAGCACCACAGGGGACCTCTCTTTGCAGAGAACAGTATCCTTGGAGAGATGCTGCCAGC
This sequence comes from Indicator indicator, assembly GCF_027791375.1. Classification (NCBI taxonomy): domain Eukaryota; kingdom Metazoa; phylum Chordata; class Aves; order Piciformes; family Indicatoridae; genus Indicator; species Indicator indicator. Next base: position 6,921,921 of record NC_072042.1, on the reverse strand, counting down.
CAGGAGCCTCTATGACCTCTCTCCCTTGTCTCACAAAGACTGTTCTGGAAGGCAGAGGAAGCAGCTGCCTGGCTCAGCCAGCACTGCGCAGCCTCTCGTCGGCGCCTGGCAGCCAGCAGCAGCCAGAGGAGGAAGGGGAAGGGAGGCCTCTCATCCTCCCCCAGCAGGAACAGGAAGCCCAGGGATTGCACCACATGGAAGAACAGCCCTGCTGCAGCACACACAGCACTGCCAGACACAGCCCCGGGCCCACGGCTGCCATGTTCAGACCTTCAGCACTGAGAGAGGAGGCAGCACAGAGCGGTTTGGATCTCCAGGGGCTCTTTGGTCTTAGTTGATAGTCCTGGAAAAACCCAAGCCCTGGGGAGCTGGCTGCAGCACAGCTGTGCAGGCTCTGCCTGCTAGTTAGTGTTTGGCAACTGCAGAGGAACAACCAGGGCTGCACCTTACACCAGAGGGCAGAGAATGGAAGCTGAGTGCTGCACGTCCAGGTGCACTCCTGGCTGTGCAGCCAGAGTCAGTGTGTACAGGGCAGGAAGAGGAAGGAGGGTTCCTGAGAGGACCTCTGATCCATCAGATGTTACACCCACAAGGAGCTGCAGAAGGCTCACCCTGGCCAAGCCCAGAACCATGCTGCTGACAGCCCCAAGCTTGAGCTGGCAGCACACCCCTGGGGGCACCGTTCTTAGCTCCAGCATGGGGAGGAGAAGCTGAAGACAGCTCCACACGTCTGGAGCAGTGCACAGAGCAGCTCTGGCAGAGTGCTGCTGCCAGCCCCTGTCCTCAGCAGCTTCAGCTGCCCCAGCCCTCAGCCTCTGAGCAAACCTGGGCCACTGCTGCCACCTTTCTCTGCGAGCTCCCAGACCACAGCAGAATGTGGTTTGCTGGGCAAGCACCTCCTGCCCTGGTGAGCTGCACACACCTAGCGCCTTCACCAATTTATCAACTCAGATGCCCAGGGACAAGGCAGGCAGCATGCAGCCCCTCACACAGTACACCTACAGCTGGCAGCAAGGCCAGGAGAAAGCTGCTCTGGGACAAACCTGGTGCTCCATAGCCAACCACCCTAAAGCAGGGGCCTCCAGACAGGATGGCAGCACAAAAGTAGAGTCAAGCTTTCAGGACTAAGGGCACTGCAGTAAATTCATTCCATCAGCCCTGCCCCTAGGTTTGTGTTTTATTCAGGAACTGAACATCCCCTCTCCAAATGCAGGCAGCAGCCCCCTGCACCAGACCACACAGCAGCTCTGGGGGGAAAAAATCATCATTGGAAAAAAAAAGAAAGAAGAAGACTCACCAGCTCACACTGCTTACAGACAACTCAAAGACCCCTGTGGGGACTAAATTCCACTAAAGGCAAACCCTGCACTGCGCTGCGGTGCTGCACAACAGGAGCAGGAGGAGGCGATGAGGGTCTGGAGCCAGCTGCTCTTGCCCCTGCCAGCTCGTCCTGCCCTGGGCACAGTGGGGGCAGTGCAGACAGTCCAGGGCCAAGGAAACTCAGTTCCCTTCGGGCCAAACGCCGAGAGGAGAGGCAGCTCTGCCTTAGCTGGGCCGGCACTGGACTTGCCCCTCTGAGCTGTCCTCATCGTCCGAGCCCCCAGTCCCGCCGCTGGTCAGCCCTGTGATCCTGTACCCCATGTTCAGCAGCATCACCTCCAGGGGGTCTGCGTTCATCCGCCGCTGGTTGGCCTGCGACGCCCCCTCCATGTCCACCACCACGCGGCCATTCAGGGTCTCACTCTGCAGGAGGGGAGAGGAGACTCAGACTGAGGCTGGGGAAGGACTTCTGGACAGTGAGGGTGGGGAGGGACTGGAACAGGTTGCCCAGGGAGGCTGTGGATGGAGGATGAACACCTCCCTGGAGGTGTTCCAGGCCAGGCTGGATGAGGCCTTGAGCAGCCTGGGCTGGTGGGAGGTGTCCCTGCCCATGGCAGGGGGCTGGAACTGGATGAGCTTTGGGGTCCCTTCCCAAACCATTCCCTGATTCTATGACTCAGTGAGCCAGTGATGGGACACAGAGGGGCTGCTACTGCTGCTGCAACTCTCAAGATGCCAGCAGGGTCCTGATGGGTGCATGGCACAGCTCCCAACCTCCCACTGCAGCTCTTACCTCCGGCCTGGGGTTCCACAGCCGCACCACTGGGTCGATGCCACTGGTGGCCAGGAAGCAGTAACTGGGATGAGGCTGGAGGCAGTTCACAATGGACTCATCTCCCTGCAGCACCCTGACAAGGTTGGTGGTTTCTTTCTCCCAGATGAAGAAGGAGCCATCGTCCGAGCCACTGACTATGTACTGAGCATTGCTGGGGAGCGAGGAGCAGAGGCTGGAGAGCACAGCTCAGAGCCTCAGCTCCAGCAGCCAGGAGCCACCAGGCAGCCACCCCTCACACTTATGAATCTAAGACTCTCTGTGTGGGTTCCTTCCACCCCCAGGATTCCTGCTTTCAATCCCTAGCCCAGCTGGCTCTGTAGATCTACTACTGAGCCCCCCCAGGAGCAGAGCTGCTGACACCTTTCCCAACCCTGCACACCAGCATCGGTGTCACTCGTGACAGTCACTCAGGGCTGTGCATGAGGCCTTACCCCATGACAGAGGGCATTCTGCTGCTGCTCCCGCTCCTGTCCTCCAACCCCTCCATGCTCTGCCAACCTACCTGCCAAAGAAATTGGCCTCTTTGATGTCCGTGGTGGTGTTGCAGTGGCCACAGTAGCGGAACTTGTAGTCATAGCTGCGCTCCCTCAGCACCATCTCGTCCTCAGAGATGGAGTCCTTGCGGCCTGTGGCTCGCAGCCGGATGGGGCCTCCCCCTTTCTTGTCTTCAGCTGGAAGGAAGACAGCATGGCCCTCATCAGTCTGGGGAGGAATGGGAGGCTCTGGGAAGACCTTAGAGCAGCCTTCCAGTACCTGAAGGGGCTACAGAAGAGTTGGGGAGGAATTTTTATAAGGGCCTGTAGCAATAGGACAGGGGACAATGGCTTGAAACTGGAGCAGGGTGGATTTGAGTTGGACATTAGGGAGAAGTTCTTTACTATGAGGGTGGGGAGACACTGGAACAGGTTGCCCAGAGAAGCTGTGGACTCCTCATCCCTGGAAGCATTCAAGGCCAGGCTGGATGAGGCCTTGAGCATCCTGGGCTAGAGGGAGGTGTCCCTGCCTATGGCAGGGGGGTTGGAACTGGACGATCTTTAAGGTCCCTTCCAACTCAAGCCATTCTAGGATTCCATGCCACAGCTCTGAAGGAGATCCCAACAGCTTTGGGGAAGAGCTAAGGACATCTGCAGCAGAGAGCAGAGCTCAGAAGCACAAAGCTCCTTCCAGATGCCCTTCTGGGTACGTCAGACTCCTTCTGTCATGCTCTGACTCAAGAGCAAACCAGGGCCAGGCACAAGGAGAGCGCAGGCTCAGGCTTTTGCACACAGCAACAATCAATCTCTCCCAGCAGCTGGGGCTGCACTGCAGAGGGGCAGGTTAAGGAGAGAAGTTCCTTGTGCAGCCCTTGGGGTTTGCTGCAGCCTGAAGCAGCAGCAGCCTGCAGAGCAGTGCTCACCATTATCGCTCTTGGAGAAGAGAGCTGCGTTGATGTCCCTGTCCAGGGCGTCGCAGGCACTGCTGTGGGCTTGCTCTGGAAACCTCCCCTTGAAGTCATCCAGACACTCCAGGGCTTCTGCCACGTACTTGAGCTCAAAGAGGCAGCGGGCCAGGCGGAAGTGTGCCTTCAGGTGGCATGGATTCAGGGATATGGCCTTCAAGCAGTCTCTTAGAGCATCGTAATGGTCCCCATCCCTGAGGGGCAGGCAGAAGTGGATTAGAAACCTGAGTAGACCCAGTGCATGTCCTCCACGGCTGCTTCCCAGCCCTCATTTCACTCCACAGCTGCTTGTTTGCAGCTCTCCCTGTGCAAGCAGACACCCCACAGGCACCAACAGCCTTTGCTGTCTCTCGGGGGCACCATCTGGCCAAGCCCAGCTCCTTGAAGGCAGCTCCCTGCACACAGCCAGCCCTTGAACTCCAGCGAGACCGGACCTGCCATTTTACATGCAGCAGAGCAGAGCTCCCTGGCAGAGCACTCTTGGGGAAGTCCTTTGAAGATGGAGGCTGCAGAAGCCCTCTGGCCAAGGCCTCTCCTGCAAGGCGCGCAGGGCCTCCTCAGAGCACGGCGGCTCACGGGCGCCCCCTGGTGGGCGCTCAGCGTGGCAGCAGCTCCCTGCCTGCCCACGGCCACTTGCAGCCCTCGGGAAGGAGCCACAGACGCCCCACGCTGCACGGCCCCGAGGGACAGAAACCTTCTCTCACCTTTCCAGAGGAACCATTTAAGTTTTAGCGATCAGCGTTACAGCAGGCTGCTGGCATGGTGGATTCTGAGATCCTTTGAGGAGCAAAGGTTGAGAGCCCTGGGGCTGAGCCTGCAGAAGAGCAGCCCCAGAGGGGATCTGAGCAATGCTCAGCGAGAGATAAAGGGTGGGGGGCAAGAGGCTGGGGCCAGACTCTGCTCAGTGGTGCCCAGGGACAGGACAAGGAGCAAAGGGCACAAACTGGAACCCAGGAGGTGCCACCTGAGCAGGAGGAGAAACTTCTTTGGTGTGAGGGTGCTGGAGGCCTGGAGCAGGCTGCCCAGAAAGCTTCCAGCCCCTCCTGGCCATTGTGCTCCTGGGCAGGCTGCTGTGGGTGCCCTGCTGGAGCAGGGGCCCTGGACTGGATGATCTCAGAGGCCCCCTCCAGCCCCTCCACGCTGGGATTCTGGGATCTAGAGTTACTGGACACTTGATTTCCCTGGGCTTCATGGCTGTGGGAGCAGGGATGCCTCCAGAGTGCTTTGGCAGCTGCAGCCCTGCCCAGCCTAGCACACTGGAGTTCAGTTCAGACTGACAGAGGCTGAGGAGCCAGGCAGGGCTGCCATGCCTGCTGTACCAGCACTGGGCCTGGACTGCTCAGGGGCACCACAATCTGTCCTGGGAGAGTGTGCCAAGCCTCCACATGATGGCGAAGACAGCAGTAATGATGATTATGATGATGGTGCTGCTGCTGCTTCGTACCTGTAACCTACCTGCACTGCACCTACCCAAGCCTGAAACAGTCCCAAGGGGCAGGGGGGGTGAGTTGTCCCTCGACAGAGCAACAATTCCAGCTCTGTGGAGCCTGTGTCAGGAGGAGGAGACGCTTTGCCTCATTAAAGGGAGCTCCAGATCCTGGGGCTGGATGCTAAGCAGAGCTTATCTAGTGCCACAAGCACGTTCTGCAAACCATTCAGCCCCTCCACCCCCCCAGCTAGGTGGACACTGGCCATGGATTGCAGCTTGCTAGCATAGTACAGAAGGCAGAAAGCCTTCCCCATGAGAGATGCAGCTGAGCAGGAGAAACACAGGTTGAGGGCTGGTTTGTGCCTCACCCAGGAGGCTGGCTGGGTGAGATTGCTCCTCTGCTCCACTCTTCTGAGACCCCACCTGGGGCACCGTGGCCAACTGTGGAGCCCCTAACACAAGAAGGGCATGGAACTGTTGGAGTGGCTACAAAGGGAAGCCACAAAGATGATCAGAGGCTAGAGCACCTCTGCTATGGGACAGGCTGAGAGCTGGGACTGCTCAGCCTGGAGAAGAGAAGGCTCCAGGGAGACCTCAGAGCAGCCTTCCAGTACCTGAAGGGGCTCCAGGAGAGCTTTAGCAAAGGCATGGAGTGACAGGATGAGAGGTGATGGCTTCAGACTGGGAGAAGCTGGATTGAGATGAGATATTAGGAAGAAATTCTTCCCCAGGAGGGTGGTGAGGCACTGGAACAGGCTGCCCAAAGGATGAGTGAGGCCTTGAGCAGCCTGGGCTGGTGAGAAGTGTCCCTGCCCATGGCAGGGGGTTGGAACTGGATGATCTTTAAGGTCCCTTCCAACCCAACCCATTCCATGGTTCTCTGATCAGGGCACTTGCATTGAGAGGCAGAGGACTGAGTTCCCTGCTCTGGTGCCAGGTGAGTGTCTCATGCTTTGGGAGCTGAGCTGTTAGCTGCTTTGGCACCCTCAGAAATCCTTCACCCTCAATACCAGCCTCCAACACCCCCCAGCCTGGTGTGGAAGTGTGCAGATGAGCTGTGGAGCAGGCACTGACTCCTTCCTTTGTTACAGGTTTGCCTCAGCTCATGCAGAAAGGCTCTGACTGGAATCAGCTAAGCACTGTCAACAGAGCCTGCCAGCAGCAATCTGGAGAGGGCTGCAGTTGGCTCTTTGGAGCACGTCTGCAAAGGACAGGCAGGCTGTGAAGTGCTGCAGAGCACCAGCAGCATCTGAAGGGAGATGAGCAAGGGGAGGGTAGCAAACTGCAGCACTTCCTTTCTTCTGGCTCTCTGTTATTCAAAGAAAGAGGCCAAGGCAAACCTTGCAATGTTCTGCAGGGTGGCCTTCAGCTGCTGCTGCTGCCAAGGTGAAGGGCACCTCAGACACATGGTGCCTCAGCAGGGGTCACCTTCCTGCTCTGTGCCACCTCAGCCTCCTCCTGCCACGCACCACCAGCTCCTCCTAGCCCCAGCTCTCCTGCACCTGAGGGCCCAGCTCAGTACTGTTGAGATTCTCCTCACTGCATGCCACAGAAACCCTCTGTGCCCAGATTTTCTCATCTCCCTGCTACCCAAAGCTGTCACAAAGCTCTGTCCAACACACAGGAAGGTCCAGAGCTGCCAACACCCCTCGAGAACAACAACTCCTCTGAGACAAATGTCACTCATGAGATCAGCACTCAGCTTCTGTCTTCCATCCCTTAATCTCAACCTATTGTTCTTCTCCCTCTGAACACTGAGGTCGTTTTTTGAGGCAGCTCCCAAATCTCTGCTATTGCAAAACAGCCAGCAGGGCAGTCACCAACTGCTGGCTGCTCTTTATCTTGGCAGGAAGATAGGAGAATTCAGAGTGGGGATTTCAGCTTGGAGAGGAGGAGGATATCCTCACAAAGCAAATGGAGATGAAGGACCAGAGCTGGTTTAAATATGTTAATGGCAAGTCACGGTCCTCAGCCTCATCCTGCTCCAGGGGACAGGCACTAAAATAACTCAGCTGTATCTTGCAGATGCAGCTCTGGCCACTGGTCAGAGAAGACATTAGCACTGCAGAGGCTAACAGCTGCCTTGGAACAATCAAGAAAGAACCTCCCCCAGACTCTGAGGCACTGGTTGCCACCTCCCCAGGCCCCTCTCAGAGAGGTTTGTTTCCAGTCCAGGAGAAGATGGCTCAGCTGTAGGAACACAGGGACCACCAGGTCAGCCCTGCCTGCCTGCAGCAGTGGCTGCTTGGGTAAAGCAGCAGCAGAGCAGCTCCAGACAGTGCTGCAACAACCCTCCAGCAGCAGCTAGGAAGCTACAAAGCACAGCAACCATTCTCTCACCTGACAGCAGGGTTAGAGCCATGCATCCAGTGCAGCCCAGAGCCACCCAATGCAGCCCAGAACCACCCAGAGCCACAATCACCCTTGCAGGCACTCAGGATGCAGCTCCTCAGTAGGGGGTTTGGGTTCTTTTCAGACAGGAAGGGCACAGAACATTGCTCGGCACAGCAGCAGGCAAAGTGCTGAGCCACAAGCAGCTGTGCTTGCCTGTGGCTCTCCCTGCGGCTCTGCAATCCTTTGCTCTGTGCCAGGGGTGACTCTTTTACAGCTGGATCCCAGAACCCCAACCCTGCCCCATGTACTGGGCAGCCCAGTGCTTCCCCGTGGGCACTGGGCACTCCCTGGCACACAGCTCAGTGGCCACGGTGCCCTCAGGCTGGCAGCTGGCCTGGAGGACCCCTGAGGGCTCTGCCAGCCAGGACAGCTCTGTGGCTGTAGCAGGGTGCCCCCAAGCCCCCCTGGGCTCTGCAGCTCCTTACCACTTGCGCTTCATGTAGGCAGCAGCTCTGTTGCCGTAGAGCATGGCGTTGTTGGGCGCCTTCTGCACTGCCTTGCTGTACAGCTGGATGGCCTGGGTCCACAGCTGGCAGGCAAAGGCCTCGTTGGCCTGCTGCTTCAGCCGCTCCAGGGAGGGAGGCAACTCCACCTGGGGGCTGAGGGGAAAGGAAGGAGCCAGGTGAGGGTCACCTCCTGAAGCTCTGGTGACTCCTTGGCTGCAGGCTTTGCCCTGGCTGAGGGAGTCCTAGCAAGCATCAGCTAAGCCCAGGGGTGTCAGGAAGAGGCAGGAGGCCCTGAAGGGGAATGAGCTGAGCTTAGAAGGAAGGGCTCTTCTGGACCACCACTTGGCCATTTTTTTTTCCTTTAGATCCAGCACTGAGCTTTCACCAATCTAACCCTCAGGCTTCAGCAACACCCAGAACACAGAACCAGTCTGGCTGGAAGAGACCTTTAAGGCTCTACACCAAGGCTGCTGCTAACCCATGGCCCTCAGCACCACATCTCTGTGTCTCTTAAACCCTTCGGGGATGGGAATTCAGCCACCTCCCCAGGCAGCCTGTGCCAGGCTTTGAGAACCCTTTCAGTGGAGAAGTTTCCTCTGATGTCCAACCTAACCCTCCCCTGGTGCCACTCGAGGCCATTTCCTCTCATCCTGTCTCTGGTTACGAGGGAGAAGAGCCCAACCCCCACCTCACTGCAACATCTTTACACAAACACCATCCCCGAGCCTCTCTCACCAGTGAGGAGCACAATGCAAACCCAGAAGGCAGCCAAGCATCCGAGTTCCCAGGGCTGCACAAAGCCCACGCTCAGCAGCCCAGCGCCGCAGCCCCATCTCAGCGCTGTGCCGGAGGAGCCATCTAGAGGAGCCGAGCTGAAAGCGCTCAGCCAGGGCCTGCTGGAACCCAGACTACCCAAATAAGGGCTTGAGCGGCGGCGTCCTGCCTCCCATCCGCCCTCCTCACCGCAGGAGAGCAGGCAGCGAGATCGGCTTCCTGCGAGCCTGCTTCTGCCTCACCCCCACGGGCTTTACTCCGACAGAAAGAAGCAGCAGGAGCAACAGGAGAGGGCTCTGCCCCCGTTCCTAGCTGCCTGCAGACTGCAGGAGTGGACTCCTCCTCAGTTGACTTTGCAGCAGGCAGGGACCAAAAAAGAGCAAAGGGAAGCAAGGCTCTTTCAAGGAGCTGCTGGAAAGAGACCAGGGGAGGCTACAGAGTTGCTGAGGGGCCTGGAGCAGCTCTGTGAGGAGCAAAGGCTGAGAGCCCTGGGGCTGAGAGCCTGGAGAAGAGCAGCCCCAGAGGGGATCTGAGCAATGCTCAGCAAGAGATAAAGGACCTGTGGGGGACAAGAAGCTGAGGCCAGACTCTGCCCAGTGTGCCCAGGGGCAAGGGGCACAAACTGGAACTCAGGAGGTTCCATCTGAACAGGAGGAGAAACTTCTTTGGTGTGAGGCTGCTTGGAGGCCTGGAGCAGGCTGCCCAGAGAGGTTGTGGAGTCTCCTTTTCTGCAGAGCTTCCACCCACCCTGGGCAGGCTGCTGTGGGTGCCCTGCTGGAGCAGAGGGGTTGGACTGGGTGAGCTCCAGAGGTCCCTTCCAACTCTGGGGCTCTGTGACTTGACAAACTCTCCCATTTCTCAAGACGTACATCCTGCAGATCAAGAAGTAACAACCACTCAGGATCACTAAAACCACCTTGCTTCCAGGCCTGAAAAACCCTTTGCTATCACCACAAGAGGGGCAGAGTCCTCCTGGACAACATTTCTCCCAGGCTGTGCCTCTTGCTTGCAGCCCAGGCAGCAGAAGCCAACAGCTCCTAGGACCAGCTGACAACCAAGCCAAGACACCAAGGGGAACTGGGACTTCACACCTTGCCTTGCAGCACCTAACCTCAGCAAGAGGAAGGGGAGGAGAGGAAAGGCAGGGGGGCAGCAGGGCTGTGCCTCACCTGGCGTGGGCCCTGCCCTCAGGCAGGCGGAAGCCGTTGCTGTGCAGGTGGATGCCGTTGGTGGAGGTCTTCCCATTCTGCACTTCTGCAGAGAGACATAAGAACAACCAAGCTCAGCCATGCAGCCAGGCCAGGGAGCAATGCAGATCACCCAGGCTCACACCTGAGGCTTCAGGAGGTTCTCTCTCAGCAGAGCCTCAGGCACCACAGCCCCAGGCAGAGCAGAGAGGAACCTGCCATGACCTCACCTCCTGCACCCACCCAGATGGGACCTGCCCTCTGCCCAAACCTCTGCAGCATCCTCTGCAATGGGACTGCAGAACTGCAAGCTGGATGCACACAGAGCTGAGCACACACACCAGGAAAGGGTGGCTTGAGCTGCACCACCCTCAGAACAAGCCCAGAGCTCCTCAGGGCCCTGCTTGTGGTGTGAGTCACTCAGGTAAGGACTCAGAGCTGGGCTGTGGAACAAGGAGGATGAGTGGAACCACTGCAGGCTTCCAGTAAAGGAATTCCAGATGACAGAGTCAGAACCCTGATGATCTGAACAGTTCAGATCATCAAGTACAACTGCTAAGCCAGCACTGACAAACCACCACTGGGCCATGGCCCTCAGCACCTTTCATTCTTTTCCCACCCTACAGCTCCTGGAGCTGCTACAAGCTGAGGTGATCCTCTGAAGGTCACACAGGCACTTTGTCTGCCACTTCTGCAGACAACACTCAGCTGAAATGGTGACAAACTGCATTTCTGCTGCAGCTGGCAGTGCTGCTGGGGCCCTGTCACAGCTGGGGAGAGCAGAGCCATTGCCCAGCCTGCACAGCAAGCTCAGCCTCTGCACCCACACCACCCTCCCACAGCCTCTGCCTGACCTTTCTGTGCCCAACAGGGTGGAGCCTTTGCTGCAGCTGCAGCACCAAGAGCCTGTTCCAGCACTGTCCTGCCATGTACAGCATGACCCCAGCAGGCAGCACAGAACAGCTCAGCCTCCTGCAGCCAGCACTGCAGAGAAGGGCAGGCAGGGCAGGGCTTTGGTACCAGGGTGGGAAGGGCTGGCTGAAGGCACACTGAGCACACAGCAAAGCCTGCCAGAGAGCTGCAGGGCCAGGGAACACTCCCCTGATAAGAGGCAGCCTCTGCCCCAGCAGGGACACTGCAGCTGCTGCCTGCAGGGCCTCTGTAAGAACAGGCCCTGGAAGGGGCAGGGCCAGCACTCAGTGTGTTTGGATTTACCTCTGCTCAAACAAAGGACTTCTGACTCAACCACCTCATCACCAGGCCAGTTCTTAGAGCAGGGAAGGGATTGTTCTGCCTCCCTCCTGGTGAGTGTGAGGTGGCCGCAGATGCAGTCTGCGCTTTACTAACAAGTTGGAAGAGAGAAACCCAGTTCAGCACTTCCATCCCCAGCCACAAAGCTTTCCTGCTCAGCTGAAGGCCTTCACCCACCCTGCAAAGCCTCTGTGCACAGCTTTGTGCCTTCTGCTCAGCTCCACACAGGCAGACACCTCCCCTCCTGCCACCCTGCAGCAGGGTTTCAGAGCTCAGGCTGTGATGTGTGCTGCAGGAACAGCCCAGCAGCAGCCAGGTCCCACTCCAGTGCCCCAGCTCCTGCCCAGCTGCACCCCGAGGGAGAGCTGTGTGACCTCCCTCTGCCTTCCCCCAGTGCCACAGCAGCTCTGTACTCACCCCCTGCAGCATGGCACTTCTTGGGCAGCAGAAAGGTGTATGGGCGCTGCTTGTAGGTCAGGTCAAACAAATAGACCTAGGGAATGGAGAGAGAGTGAGAGCAAAAGCACAGGCAGGGCACAGCAATGCTCAGGTGACAGAGGGAACACAGGGCCAGGCTGGGCTGAGGCTCCAGAGCTGTGCTTGGCCATTCCCAGTTTTCTAGCTGGGCTGTGGTTTACAGAAGGGGGCACACAGTGCCACTCCAGCACTGGGGGCAGGAAGAGCACTGCAGGCAGGAAGAACACTGCTGAGAAGTCCTACTCAAAGTTCTCTCCATGCTTCCAGAGCATAAAATATGACCTGACCACAAACCAAGCTGCTCAGAAAGCTTCACTCCCACTCAGCTACTTCAACCATTTCACTAACCCAAAGATCACAGAGAGATCAAACCTCCCTTGGCAGAGAAGGTGGCAAATGAAACCAAGGCAGAAGCTTCTCCAAGACAGCCCCAGGATTCTTGAGAAGCCTCAAAAGCAGCCCTGCGAAGCTCTAACTCAAAACTCTGCTGGCAGAGGAGCTGCCAGCCCAGCCCCATCCAGCTGACTCAGCACCTTCCCTCCAAGGGAAGGAGGGCAGGTGTGGAGAGCCATCTGTGGAGGACAACCGCAGAGCAAGCTGCCCACAAAGGTCTTGCTTAATCCACACTGATTGATGTTGTCAGGAGGATTTTTCTCATCCCACTGATGAGCTTTACCAGAGATCCAGGAGTATCTCCCAGTGCTTCAAACTCAAGCAGTCAATATTCCAGGTGGAGGCCTTTGCCTCTCCACCTTCTCTATCCACTGGATTCTATTACAGAAGCAGTTTGAGGTTTCAAGGAGGAGTTAGGAAACCTTTTCTAGGTCAGCAAAGGTCAGTTCCAGAACCGTCTTACCCACCTCTCCTCTTTCCAAAGAGTGAAATGTGAGTTGCAAACCCAGAAGAGGATGTGGCTGCCCAGGAAGGTTGTGGATGCCCCTCCCTGGAGGTGTTCAGGGCCAGGTTGGATGAGGCCTGGAACAGCCTGGGCTGGTGGGAGCTGTCTCTGCCCAGAACCAGGGACTGGATGATCCTTAAGGTCCCTCCCAGCCCAACCCTTTCTCTGATTCAACCACTGCCCTGGGCAGGCTGTTCCAGTGCTTGGCAACCCCTTCAGCGAAGACCTTTCAGCCAGCATGAACCAAAAGCAGTTTCAGCTCAGCTCTGGCACCCACAGAGAAGCTGCTGCCGCTGCTTGCAAGCAGGCACAGCAATGGGTGGTGACTCAGATGTGAAGCTTTCTGCCCAGCTGCCTCTGCCTCCTCACCTGCTCCCCTCCCATGTTGACCAGCAGCTCGGTGCCATCAGGGCTGAAGGTGACGTAGGTGGCCACCAGGACCCGCAGGCGGTTGTTGTAGTCTGGCAGCTTGACAGGCAGGTGCCCTGTGGAGGGAAGAGGCCCACACCTGAGTGCCACCCCAGCTGCCCCCTCCTGCAAGAGGCTGTCGGGAGGGCAAGGTCACGAGGCACAGGCAGCAGAGTGCTGAATCCTTCTGCCAAGGGCACCCAAGCACACAGCTGTGCCCTCCCAGGGCCTCAGCACCAATCCTGCCAGGCCATCCCCTCAGGAAGGCAAGGCTGGAGCCCAGCAAACCCCAGTCTGAGGGATTCACATGGATTTGGCTCCTCCATCTCCAACCCTCTCATCAGAGCTTCCTAATGAAGTCCCAAGCACAACCAAACCAAGGCTCCTAAATATTCAGCTCACACACAGGTTCTGCTGCCTCAGACAGCAGATGTGGTGCATGACCAATTCAAGGGACCCAAGAAACCCTCCAGTGGGACTCATCAGAAGCCAAACTGTCAAAGCTGGTCTGCTGAATATGCTGGGCTAAGATCCTCTTCGAAATCCAAACATTTGGAGGGGGAAAAAAAAAAAAAAACAAAGGTAGTAAATGCTGAGCAGTGGGGAAGGAATCATCCAGGCTGCCCAGATCCTGCAGCACCCATTCCTCATCTGCAGCATGAGGCCAGGCTGCTGCCCTGCCAAAGAGAGCAGCCCTGCTGGGATCAGCTCCTACAGCACTCAGGGCTCTCCAGCAGAGGTGACAGAGACATTTCCACCTGACAGGCAGCAGCTCAGCACCACAGCACTGCCAAAGCAGGGCAAGTGGGCAGGCAGCCTGGGCAGGAATTCACAGCTTCACAGATGGCACTGGGTTGAAAGGGACTCTCAAAGGGCATCTTGGCCAACCCCCTGCAGTCAGCAGGGACATCTCCAGCTAGAGGAAGCTGCCCAGGGCCACATCTTACAAGTTCCAGGGAACATCCCTGGGTCAGAGAAGCTTCCCAGCAGTGGCTTTGTGTGTGGTGAGTAGAACTCTGCTCCTTCAGGCATTAACAGGCCCCAGCAGTCAGCCTCAGCACCGGCCCCAGCCAGTACCTGCCACGTAGTACTGGGCTGCCCCATCTGGGAGAGGTTTCTGCCGGTCACAGAAGGTGTGCACCCCAGCTGAGGGGCTCTGCTTCATGCTTTTCCTGGCCAGAAAGAAGAAGAGTCTCAGTCACAGCCTCACCTATGCTGCCACTTGTTTTTCACAGCCCAGGGCAGGGCCTCCTGCCTGCCTCGGTGCAGCCCAGGGAGCTCACACAGCTTGGGGCAGCTGGAGCTGTGCTAGAGACCAAGAGAAACCTCACAGTGAGGCTGCTGAGTGCCAGAGTGCTCACAGCATCACAGAATGGTTTGGGCTGGGAGGGACCTTCAACTTTCATCCTGCAGGCAGCAGGTTGCTCAGAGCCCCAAACAACCTGACCTGGGATGGTGCCAGGCATGGGGCAGCTCCCATCTCTCTGGGCAGCCCGGGCCAGGCTCTACCCAGCTCAGTGTCAAACATTTCTGCCTCCTCTCCAGTCTCCATCTCCCTCTTGGAGCCCAGCCCATGCCCTGCCCCTGCAGTCCCGGGGGTCACCTGTGGTTGTGGATCATGCGGATGTCGTAGAGCCGCACAAAGGGGCCGCTGGCCCCCACCGCCAGGGAGTTGTTGTCCTGGGGGTTGACTGTCAGGCACTTGGCCTCCACCAGCTGCCCGCAGTACTCGGTGAGGTCGATCAGCACCTCGGAGCGTTTGCTGCTCTCCCGCAGGTCGTACTGCCTGTGGGCGAGGGGGAGGAGCTGAGAGCAGGGCAGCCGCGGGGAGGGGAGGGGAGCAGAGCAGAGCCCACCCAAAGCAGCACAGCTACAGTGCCCAGCACACACCTGGGGACCTAGCCTGGGCACGGAGAGGGGACAGCAATGCCACTAACCACCGTTAACGGTGCCAGGAAGTGTCTCAGCTGAGCACCTTGGTGCCAGGGCCTGGTGTCCAACACGAGCCCAGCTCTGTGCCATGCACACATTCATCCAAGCTCCAGATCAACCCCCAGGTCCTGACCTCACAGACAGCAGCTGCTCTGAAGGTGGAACAGCCTCTCCTAGTGACACTGTCTGAGAGTCTCAGTGACTCTGGAGGGAAGCACCACCCAGTGCTCCACCTCCCTTCCCCCTGCCCTGGCTCCTCCTCTCTT
Organism: Indicator indicator; assembly: GCF_027791375.1. Lineage (NCBI taxonomy): Eukaryota > Metazoa > Chordata > Aves > Piciformes > Indicatoridae > Indicator > Indicator indicator. Next base: position 6,906,866 of record NC_072042.1, on the reverse strand, counting down.
GGCCTCCGTTTTTCTACAGAGAACAGAGGAGCTGAGCAGAGCATTCCTCAGAGGAACCCACACTGGAAGGTGAATCCTTGCAGCATCAGGAAGGGATGAGCTCAGGGCAAGCTCTCCTGCCTGCAGCCTGCACACAGCACACAGCACACAGCACTGGCTCCCAGCCCAGCTCCTACAGCAGCCCAGCCGGGGGAGGACTGAGCTCTGTACCTTATGAGCCCATCCTCGGCTGCACTCCAGAAGGTGTTGGGCCACATGGGGGCCGTGGCGATTCTCTTCACCCTGTTGGTGTGATCCCCAAACATGTGGATGGTCTCCTTCACTGTCAGGTCATGAACATGCACCTTGGAGTCTGCAGCTCCAGTGATCAGGATCCGATCCCCTGAGTGTGGCAGGAACTGGGGGAGACAGAGGGGGTGAAATTCCTCCCAGGAAAATGTTTCCCAGCAAGGATCTATTCTCTTGCTGCTTCAGCTGCTGCTTTTGTGAGCAGTTCATTCCTTCCAAGCAGGTACCTTGACAGAAAAGATGTTTGCAGTGTGTCCTGTGTGCATGGAGAGCAGTTTCTTGTGGTGCAGAGGGTCCCAGACAATGGTGTGCTGGTCATCAGAGCCAGAGGCCAGCAAGCTGCAAGGAACAGACAAGAGATCTGCACTGTGCATTCCTCTGCTCCACACTGGGACCAGCTCCTGAGAGTGGTCTGACCACAGGCAGCCTGTCAGTTAATGCAGCCCTAAGCAGCTCACTTCCTCTCCTCTCTCAGCTGTGTTCTCCTTGCTCCCCATGCGCCAAGCCCTTCTCCCAGCTCAGGGCAAAGCAGACACAGAGCAGCTCCGGAGGAGAAGCCAGAAGGTTAGCACAGTGCAGGGCCTGCATGCTGCAGCTCAGCCTGGCTGCACTCACTGCTCCCCAGCATCCCCAAACTCAATCCAAGGCATTCCTGGGCTCTGGATGTGCCCAAGCAGCCCCAAGTCAGGGCTCATTCCATGACCCACAGGCTGTGGCAGGGGCATTGCCAGGCCCCATTTCCCTCCTGCATGCTTTGAAGCAGAAGAACTTGCTATCTGCAGCTATCAGCTGCTTTCACTGCTTCCCTGCAGCCAGATCTCTCTCAAGCACATGAAATCCTCCCTGCTAAATATTTCTGGGCAGTATCAGGCAGCAGACTTTGGATCCTGTGAGAAGCATGTCAGAAACATGTCAAGAAGCCCTTCCTTCCAGCCAGGCACTTCTCATGCAGGAACTCTTTATTCCACTTGGCTGAAGGAAATTTGTGTTTAGTTTCTAAGACTGCACAGAGGTGAGCTCTCTGCTTCTCTCCCTCCCTCCCTTATGTATTTGTCCCCCAGCAGAAGCTTTCATCAGCATGCTGAAGGGGGTGGGGAAATGCCACTACCAGCTGGGCAAATCCCAAAGATCCATCATAATCCATAATACCACTTAAGAGAAGAGAGGCAGCCTTCAAGCTGCACTTCTGCTGACCATTTCCCTTCTGAACTCAAGGGGCATTTCTAACAGCACCCAGATACAGTTAACAAAACCCAAGCAGCTCTTGGAGCCTGAGCTCTGCTACACTTCAAAACTTGGAGCCTGAGCTCCACTTCCCCAGGCACAGGAGGCAGCTGCTTATGGTAACATGACCTACATCCAGCCCTTGGGAGAACCTGGGGTTATCAGGCTGTTGATCCCCTGGATCAAGCCACACACTTACTCTCCTTTTTCATTCCATTCGAGACAGTTGACACACCCAGAGTGACCCTGAGGAGAGAAAAAGAGGGAAGATGACATTACACAAACTCCAGACTGAGCCAACAGAGTTGCTGTGAGACAAGGGCACAGTGAGCTCTACACATACAACAACTTGGTCCAGCACAAGCAGGGTGTTTATTCCAACCCTGAAAAGACAAAAAACAAACCCCAACCCAACCCCAAACACCCAGGTGGCAGAGAAGCACCTTCAGCAAAGTCAGACAGGCTGCAGCAGAAAGAGCAAAACAAAACCAACTCAAACCCAGGAGTGCTGAAGAAGGTGGCAGCTTAGACTCAGAGGCTGCAACTGAAATCTTGCTCTACATCTGCAGAGGTGACTTTGCCTCCACAGCCCTGGGCTAGGCTGACAGATTCCACGCAGGGAACACTTCTGATCGCTCTCTCTCAGAAGCACCTTGCTGCTGGGTGACTGCAGCAGAGAACTGCTCAGGCTGGAAAAGACCTCTAAGGTCCTCCAGCCCAAGCATTAGCCCAGCACTGGCAGGGCTGCTGCCAGCCCCCACGTACCTGCAGCTCTGCCTCCAGCCCCAGGCGGCGGATGAAGGGATCTGTGACGTGGTAGTGCCGCTCGAAGCCCAGCGCTCCCCTCTCCTGCAGCAGGCAAACACAGACACTGCAGCACAGCCCCTGCCCCCCCACAGCCAGGCAGGGCCCTTGCCAGCTCTTGGGGTGTCCAGAGCACCAGGGACCTGCCATGCAGTGGGCAGACAGGAGGTGTGTGTAATCCTTGCCCCTGAATTGGGCACAGACTGGGCTGGGTTGGAAGGGACCTCAAAGCTCATCCAGTTCCAACCCCCTGCCATGGGCAGGGACACCTCCCAGGATGCTCAAGGCCTCATCCAACCTGGCCTTGAACACCTCCAGGCTTGGAGGCTCCACAGCTCTTCAGGGCAGCCTGTTGCAGAGCCTCACCACCCTCCTGGGGCAGAATTTCTTCCCAATGTCTCATCTCAATCCAGCTTCTCCCAGACTGAAGCCATTGCCCCCAGTCCTGTCACTCCAGGCCTTGTAGAGGTGCCCCTGCAGCTCCCCTGTGGCCCTGCAGGAGATGAGGTTTAGCTAACTGCCAGACTCCAGCTGGGTAGCCAAGACCAGGTTTGAGAGGCCCACACTAAGGGAAGGCTAAGTTGCCTATTTTGGCCCAGAAACAGAAGCTGGAGAAGAGCTTGGGAGCAGCCATCCTTAGCTCCTGGCAGGGATTTTGGAGCACTGCTGCTCAGGAGAAGTCTGCACTGACACCAGATCTGTTCTGAAGCACCAGCATGGGGCAGGGCAGTGGGGAAGGTAACTGGAGAGGATCCTTTGGAGCTGGTGTCTTTCATCAGGAGTGGAGCAGGAGCAGGCAGCTGCAGCAGCACATCAGAGCTTGTTCCACAGGGAAGAGAGCAGCTGCCACAGAGCTGCAGCAGTACAAGTGAAGGTGAAGGAAAGCAGGACAGTTGTTTGCTCTGATCTCATGGGGCTCACAGATGCATCAGCAGATGGCTTCCAGGAAAGAAGGCCAACTGCAGAGGCAAGCCTGAAGAAAACGGGTTGCAGGTCAGCTTTTGGATGGAACACCTAAGGTCCAAGGAGATTCCTTCCTAGGGGCTGACCAAACCTTGGTCCTCTCCCATGTCAGGCTACAGTCAGGAGAAGGCAACTTAAATCATCCTGAGCACCACCCAGAGGTGAGCACAGCAACGTGAGGAGTGACACTGATGGTACCAGGAACACATCAGCAGCCCCAGAGCAGACACAAAGAACCTCAGCACAGCTCAGTCACGACCTCCACACAACAAAAGCCACTTGAAAACAAAAGGGAGACAGACAGGAAGGGACTGGAGGAAAACCAAACCCAAGTAGGCTCTATGCAGCAGCCTCCATTCCAGGCTTCAAAGCCCTCGGCAGGGTTTTATGGATTGCATTCCCCAAGGCCTGCCAGGCCCAGTGCAAGGTGCTGCAGTTCTAATTGCCTTGCTCCTGCAACCTCTGAGAGCTCTGTGCAGCAGGGCACTGCTCTGCCTACAAGGAGCTGCCAGAGGAAACAACCTTCTCAAGGTCACACATGAAAGCCTAAGGGAGCAGACAGTGTGAAACAGTCCCAGGCTAAGGCTTCAACCACAGAACCATCCCCTCCTTGTTAGAGCAGCAACAGGAATCTTTGCAGATGGCTTCAATTACCAGCTTAAAATACAAAGTTTGGTACCAAACTGCAGCCTTAAGTGAGCATTCAAGCTCCTAGTTGCTCATTCTGGCCACTACCAGACCACTTCTGTGCATGCTGATTACCAGCAAAGCTGCAAATGATTGAAAGCCTCCAGTGCCAGCAATAATTGCCCATTGTGTATGCCCCAGCCGGGCCTTTCCCGTTGGTATTTCACAAACAGCCACGGAGTGACTGATCCCAGCCACGATCCCGACCACCGCTGAAGTTTCTCCCAACACAAAGGAAGCAACACATCACTCTTGAAAGAGAAGGAGACAGAGAGAGACTGAGACAGAGATCATTAGCTCCACTACAGTCAGAAAATACCTTTGATGGCAAGATCACACGGAAAGAGCACAGAAAGCAGCAGACAGAAAGCTCCTGGGGGAGGCTGGCTAAGGGGCCAGGCACGGGAGCCCTGCTCCTGTCTTCAGCTGTGCTGGAAAGGCAGCGAGCTGCTGGTGTCAGAGCAGCAGGGTGTGCTGTGTGCCAGGGAGGGAGCTGCAGTGCTGCCATGCCAGCCCTCAGCCCAGCTCCTCGCTCAGGCCAGGGGCAGGCCCTGTGTGTGTGCTCACAGCTCAGCAGCTCCCAGGCAGCACAGAGCTTTGCAGAACCGAAGGCAGCAACCTGAGGATTTCCCACCCCACCCCCAACGAGGCTTTCCCATCTGCTGGGCACCCACCAGGAGCTCTGCCACCTACCTTGATCTGTCTGTGGATGATGTCTCTGGTAATGTTTGCTTTTGCCATCTTCCTGCAGCCAGGCAGACGAAAAGAAGCTACTGGAAGAGCTGCTGTGCATCCAAGCATGCCAACAGAGCAGGCAGCACCACCGAGGGCATTTAGTTACCTGCAGGGCAGAAGAGGGGGGAGCAGAGGCAGGATGCAGACATCAGCCCACCTACAGCCCAGCTCTGGGAGCTCACTGTCAGACAGCAGTGGTGGCTAAGCCACCTTGAAGAACCTGAGGGCAGGGCAGGTGCAAGACTGAAGAGCATCTGACTTAGGAGGCCATTCCCAGAGTGCAGATAAAATGCACAAGGAGCAGAGCTGCTGCTGACATCAGCCTGCAGAAGCCACACTGGACACCAGCAAAGCCTCTGCATGTCCAGAGCAGCACCACCTCCACAGCCTGCCCCACAGAACCTTTTGGGTGGAAGAGTCCTCTCAGATCCAAACACTGACCCAATGCTGCCATGGCAACTGCCAACCCCACAGCCCTCAGCACCACAGCTCCAGGGCTCTGAAACCCCTCCAGGGATGGGGACTCTACCACTGCCCTGGGCAGCCTGGGCCAGGCCTGGACAACCCTGTTGGAGAAGAAATTGTTCCTCATGTCCAACCTAAACCTCCCCTGGGACAACCTGAGGATGTTTCCTCTCATCCTGTCACTTGCTACACAGCAGAAGAGCCAAACCCTCACCTGGCTCCAGCCTCCTCTCAGGGAGCTGCAGAGAGCAATGAGGTCTCCATCAGCCTCCTCTTTTCCAGCCTCAACAGCCCCAGCTCCCTCAGCCACTCATCACAAAACTTGTGCTCCAGACCCCTCCCCACCTGCACTGCCCTTCTCTGGTCCCACTCCATTCCCCATGCTCTACAGCCAGGACTCTTTAAAAGGGAACACACAAGGCACTGATTTTTTGCCACCTCTTCTCCCTCATTTACTACATTTGCCCCCAAAACCGACCAAAAGGTGTAAGTGTTCCTTAGAGCCCAGAGCAGCCAACCAGCAGTGACACCACACAGGACCAGCCTCAGAGAAATCTCAGAATGCCCTAGGCGGGAAGGGACCGTCCAAGCTCATCCAGTCCAACTCCTGCAGCCAGCAGGGACATCCCCAACCAGAGCAGCTTGCTCAGAGCCCCAAACAACCTGACCTGGTTCCAGGGGTCTTCCATCTCCCACCTCTCTGGGCAGCCTGGGACAGGGTCTCACCACCTCTTTTAGTTCAAAGCATCCCCCCTTGGCCTGGCCCAGCAGGCTCTGCTCCAAAGCTGTCCTTGCTGAAATGATGTCACTCACCTCAGCCACATCCCACAGGCCCTGTGCTGTCCCACTTTGAGACTTCTCCAGCTCTCTTGAAAAGGCAAATAACTGAAATTTCAGAGACTGGCTTTGTCCTGTGCCACCAATCACTGCAGCTTCTCTTTAGAACAGTCTCCAGCAGAACAAGCCACAGTTTCCACTCTGTCCTCTGCTGGAGGAGGAAATGGTGATTCACTGAGACACAGAACCCAGCTGAGGGCAGGCAGAGGTCTGACAATTGCTGCCTCAGTCTCTACTGCTTCATCTGCCAAGCAAGAGCCTCCACCAGGAGCAACTTCAAGGCCATGCAGCCACGCTGCAGAGCAAAGCCAGCAGGCTCCTGCACTCCGGGGTCCCCAGAGGCCTGGGCTTCACCCTCCAGAAGCCATCAGCCAGTGTACACAGGCAGCTCCCCAGGAGGAGGAGTTCCAAGGACTGTTTCACAGAATCATGGAATTGCTTGGGTTGGAAAAGTCCTCCAGGCTTATCCAGTCCAACCATCCACCCAACCTCACCACGGCCACCAAACCATTGCCCCAGGTGCCATGGCCACAGCTTTCTGGAACCCCTCCAGGGATGGGGACTCCACCACCTCCCTGGGCAGCCTGTGCCAATCCCTGACCACTCTTACAGCAAAGAAACTTTTCCTCATCTCCAGTCTAACCCTCCCCTGGGCCAATTTCAGGCCCTCAATAACCTCAGACAAAGAATCAGGAAATCGCAAATTCTCAGTCCAGGAGAGACTTTGTCCACCAGCCACAACTGCTCACACTCCCAGGTTTCTGATTACCATGAGGATGACACTTGCCTGGTTCTCAAGTTAAGGTGCAGAGCTCCTACTCTGACAGGAGCTCCAAGTTCTCCCAAGGCTGAGGACTGCTGCCCACAGCACTGCATAGGCAGAACAAGGAGCTCCAGGCAGGAGCTGACCCTGGCACAAAGCACAAAATCTCCTCAGATTTGTGCGGGGTCCTGCAGAGAGTTACCCAAACAGCCAGAGAAGCAGAAGCTGTACCTCTGATCCCCCAGGAACCTAAAGCACACCTGGAAATGGTGCTTCAGGGTACAGGGAGGAAGGGAACTGACAAAATTCTCTGACCTTCCCCAACTGGCACCTTCAGCTGCCCTGGAACCCCTGCTGGAAACAAAGCCCCAACTGGGACAGCACAAACAATGCATTGGGTTTAAGGCCCACAGTCCCAATGCAGCTGGGATCTGGGGGACTGGCTCCTCTGCTTGGATGTATTCTCTCCTCACTGAGCCACCTGCAACCCCCCACCCCCTCAGCTCTGCACACAGCAAGGCACTGAGCCAGAGAAGCGCCCCAGGGCCATGGGCATCAGGGCTGAGAGGTGGGAACCACTGCCCTGCAGCAAAGCTCCCTCTGTGCTGAGGAGCCCCACAAAACAGCAGGACTCCCTCTTAAACCAGTAGCCTTCAACAAGCAACCCAGTTCCTGACTGTTCTGCTGCACCCAAGTTTCTCAGCCTCCAAACTCAAGGTCATTGGAAGCAGCAGCACTCTGCATGCTGTCAGCCCTGCAGATCCTGCACTCACGCCAGAGGAAGATCCCTGGGACCCTTCCCTTCAGCATCTGTGAACTACTTCACCCCTCCAAACACCACCTGGGACCTAACTCTGCAGGCTCCTCTTCACAACTTGTCCTCCCTTTCCTCTTTACCTTGACTTTCCAAGAGGTCATGGCTCAAATTCAAACACATTGCACTAACAAACCTGGAGAATCCAGAGGGAATTACCTGGGTAGCAGCAGACACCCAGGAAAAGGGTTGGCTACAGCTGGAGGAGTTGCCAGGAGCAGCAGTTGCTCCCCAGGACAGATGGCTCAGAACACAGCCAACCAGCAACAGGAGTTGCTTACAAGAGAGGTGGGCAGAAGAGGTAGGACCAGAGACCTGACTGCCCCAGCACGAGAGGACAGCAGTGCCAGGGACTGCCCAGGCATGCAGTGCATACAGCTCAGGCAGCACCCTTTGGAGCTGCCACCCCACCTCTACCCTTCACCCTCCAGCTGCCATCCACAGGAAGAAAGGGAAGATGCAAGGCAACAGCTCAGCCTGGCACAAGGAAGAGCTCAACACCAAGACCCACATGGCCCAGTAGCTGCAGGAAGGACTTTAGCCAGCAGATGCTGGCAGAGAAGGAAAGATTGATCTTGATCCCCTCTCCAAGGAAAAGGGCTGCAGGACACCCACCCAGACAAGGGAAAGTTTCATGTGAAGGCTTTAGCCAAGGAAAGGTGAGCAGGGGAGGGAGCAGGGCAGAGTCAGCCCTTAGGAAAGGGGAGAAGAAGTGAGAATAGGGCAGCACCAGTTGTGGGAGGGGGGCAGAGAAGTCAAAATGCTAAACCTGGCAGGGGGGAAGGTACCAGCCAGAGGATGCAGGTGTGGAGAAGGCTGAAGGGAAAGAGGAGCTTGTTAGAGGGAGAGGGCAGGCAGAAGGGATGGGGAAAGTGAGGGATGAGAGGCTGAGCAGGGGGATGGATGAAAGAGGGCTTCTTCAGAGGGATGAGGTCAGGCTGCTGGCAGAGAGGAGAGGGCGTGCCCGGCAGGGAGATGCGGGGGGCACCTGCAAGGGCCTGAGGTGCAGGTGACCGACAGCAAAGAGGGAGCTGGCAGGGGGATGGGGGCGAACTGCCAGGAAAGGGAGGTACAAGGTGCGGGGTAGCTGGCCGGGAAGGGGATGCCGGGTGGGGAGGGAAGACGACAGAGAGGGGAGCATGGGGCGGGGGGGGAACGCTGTCAGGAACGGGGGTGTGGAGGTATAACTGACAGAGAAGGGAGCACGGGGGGGGGGGACTGGCTGACAGGGAAGGAGGTGTGGGGGATAGAGCTGACAGGGCGAAGGGTGCGAGGGGCGATAGCTGACAAGGAAAGGGGCAGGGGGGTAGCTGGCAGGGAGGAGGGGCTGCGGGTGCGGGCGGATCCCGGCTGGACCGCTACCTGTCAGGCCTGCCGGGTGCGGGCTCAGCGGGCGCTGGAAGTTGTGAGGCTCCATCCATGCAGGGTCGGGGTGGGGAGAGCGGGACCGAGAAGAGCGGTAGGTGCCAGAGGGGACCCCGCAGGCGCCGGGCACCGTCCCCGGGGAGCGGGCAGGGCCCTGAGGCGCGGCCCGGCCTAGGCCCCGGCCGTGCCCCCCGCCCCCTCCCCTGTTTACCCCTCCAGCTGTCCGGGGCTCAGCAGCACCCCCCGCCGCCTCGCTCCCCGCGCACCTCCACGCATGCGCCACGCCAACTGCGCCACCACCCGCCTCGTACCGGCAGCCACCCCGGCCTCACGCAAACGGCTTAAATCGCTTTCGAGAATACGGCCCCGTCCTGCTCTCCGGGCCGCCGTCACGCCGTGATTGACAGCTCCCCGAGCCAACCGGAAAGCGGAAGAGCTTTCATGAGGAGTCCGACCAATCGGCGTGGAAGGGGGGGGAGGGGGGGAGACGTGGGCGAGGAGGTTGCTGGGAGCTGTAGTCCGAGGAGGACGCAAGGTATGGCTGCCTCGGGGGGGTGCTCTGCCAGCGGCGCTGGAGCCTCAGGACCACAACCCTTTGCCCCTCCCGCTAGGCCTTGATGCGGATAACCTTCCTCCCTCCCCTGTCACCAAACCCGGAGGGTGTTTCGAGCCAGCCCTCGCTGGGCCGGGCTGCCCTCGGCTCACAGGCCGCAGCGGAGCCTGAGCTGCCGCTGCCTCACACACTCGCCCCAGATGGTCCCAAACAAGGCCTCGGTGAGGCGCTTGGGCTCCACGGCCTCTCTTCCATGGCCCTGGTGCGGCCGGGAGCTATCCCAGCCGGGGCAGCCGGCAGGCCGGTGCCTCCCCAGGCAGTTCACGGCGTGAGCTCGCCGCAGAGAGCGGATCCCTGCCCTCCAGCGCTGGGCCTTTCCAGCACCAATTCATACAAGTGAAGCGCACAGCTCCCCCAGGCAGCACGGAGTTAGATTTTTTGGGAGTTAATAAAACCCAAACCTGTTAGAAAGAGCCAGGGGGTGGCAGTGTTTGAAAAACCTTCGCTTCGCCTCCTGCCTCCAGCACAGCCGGCGCGGGGCAGAGCTGCCACCGGAGCTTGGGGCAAAGGCAAGGCTGGCACCTGGCATCTCGGCTAGCCCTAATTATCGGAATGCACCCTCCTGAAATAGGAGGTACGTGTGTGCAGAATACATCAGAAGTTATGAATTCATCTCTCTATAATTCATTTCCACAATTAAACAACCCACGGCCTATTAATAAAGTGTAATGAGTAGTTTAAAAGTTCATTTAGAACTTAATTCCCTGGCTCCTAGATAATCCCAGCTGCGTGACAGAAGGAAATAGCTGCTTGCTTGTTCTGTATTGACAGAAGGAGCAAAAAAAAAAAAAAAAAGCCCTTAAAGCAGAGCTCAGAGGGAAGTGTGAGGGCTCTCCCCACACCTGCAGGCTCAGAAACACCAGACCAAGCCTCAGGGTAATGATTCGTCCCCATCTCAGAAGCCATTCACTTGTTCAGCTATTGTCTAAGTTCTTTACTGATAATAATTGTTGACTCGGAATCTGCCCAGACTCTTTTAATTAGACAAATAAGGATCAGATCCATCACCATCAGCCTTACCACAGGGCTTTATCTGCTTTTCTCAGATGTTGGTGTCCTCATGGGGATCTAAAGCTCTACACAGAAAATTAGGCAGGCTCCAGATGCCCTTGACATGGAAGTTTTTCTTGCTGACAGAGAGAAAATTGGGGCACAGGAGCTTGAGGGTTTTTTTCCATGCTGGTGACAGAGAGACACAACTCTGCTGAAGCCAAGGAGTGTGGACACTTACTGGACCTGATGGTCAGAAGTTCCACCTCAGCATGAGGAGAAACCTCTTCACTATGAGGGTGCTGGAGAAGGCTGCCCAGAGAGGTTGGGGAGTCTCCTTCTCTAGGGACTCTGAAGCCCCAGCTGGATGTGTTCCTGTGTGACCTGGCCTGGATGATCTCTGGAGGTCCAGTCCAACCCCTACAATTCTGTAATTCTATGAATATGAACCAACTGAAACCCTTGGCAGAGGTCGGCAGGTTGCAAGGTCCTTGCCCAGCCAGCAGCCCTCAGCCAAGCCAGCTGGGAACACAGTAAGGTGGCAAGAAGTTAATCTGCTGCTGTTAATTAATGCAAGGAGCTCTTTTGCCCCACTGGCAGATGCACAACAGCCAGACACAGAACACTTCAGACCTACCTTCCACAGCTGCTGCCTGATCCAGGCACAAGGGGGGGGAAATCTGACTCAGTTATTTCCTGGGAACACTGCACCAGTTCCAGCTCCTCGGAACCGTTCCCGAGGCAGAGCAGCCCTGGTGCTTGCTCCTGAGCCTGGCTACAGCTGCCTGAGTGCTGTGGGTGCATGCTCGTGCTTGGAGCAGAACACCAAGCTGCTGTTGTCTAGGATCAGGCTTCTCACCCAGCTATGACTAAGCCCTTTCCAAGTGAGGCTGGCTGAGGGTTTCTTGCCTAATTGCTACAGCAGATTAATTTGACTATCCAGAACATAACGAAGCGGAAGAGAGGAATTGCCACACCCAGCTGGTTCCTGCTCAGGCTGATGATTCACTTTGATGCATGGCTCACCTTCAAGGATGGCTTCCACCAAGGAGCTGCAGGAAGGCCACTGTGCTCTGCTCCTTCCTAGGGAAGGTGAAGGGCCACATTCCCTATGGCTTTCCGGGAATGAGTCCAAGCCCCAGTGCTCTGGGAGCTGATACCATCTTAACCCAAGCACATAATCAATGCAATCCAGCACAGCTAACCCTCAGAGCTTCAGTTCCAGCTGCATATGTTACAGAATCATAGAATTCTTTGGGTTGGAAAAGACCTCCAAGACCTTCAAGTTCAACCATTGGACCAACCCCACCATGGCCACCAAACCATGGCCCCAAGTACCATGGCCACAGGGTTCTGGAACACCTCCAGGCATGGGGACTCCACCACCTTCCTGGGCAGCCTCTTCCAATCCCTGACCACCCTTGCAGCAAAGAAATTGTTCCTAATATCCAACCCAACCCTCCCCTGGTGCAACTTGAGGCTCTTTCCTCTTTTTCTCTCATTAGTGCCATGTCAAGGGCCCACACCTTCCTCACACCAAGTGTCCCCAAGGTGTAGGGGCTGCACTTTCAGCAGAAGGCTCCTTTGCTGCTCAGGTTTAGCTGTAGGTCAGCTGCATGCCCCTGGCTGTGCTCACTCTGCTCACACACACTTGTGACGCTTGGGAAGTCGGCAGCAGAGCCAAGAAATCAGAGTGGCTGAGCGCAGCTGCATGGTGCCAAGCAACCCCCTCAGCACCACTCCAGTGGCTTTATCAGAGCCTTATCAGATTTCCTGGTGACTCACAGCACAGTGTTGACTGGGCTGAAGGGCACAGGGTACCAACAGCCACAGACCGAGCTACAGCACCATGGGAAGGGACTTTTCACAAGGGCTTGGAGTGACTGGACCAGGGGGAATGGATTGAAGCTTGAGGAAAGCAGATTGAGACCGGAGATTAGGAAGAAATTGTTGACAGTGAGGGTGGGGAGACTCTGGAAAAGGTTGCACAGGGAGGCTGTGGATGTCCCCTCCCTGGAGGTGCTCGAGGCCAGGCTGGATGTGGCCTGGAGCAACCTGGGCTGGTGGAGGTGTCCTGCAGGGGAAATTGGAACCAGGTGATCTTTAATGGCCCTTCCAACCCAAACTGTTCTATGAAATTATGAATAGCAGCCAAGGCCCTGGAAGTCACTGAAGTCATTGTCCCTCTAGAAGTCATTGTGCCCCTGCAAGTCATCACTCCGCAAATTCTGCTGCCCAAGTGCTCTCCCCATAGCCCCAGAGCTCTATTCCCCCCTGCCCCAGAGCTCTCCCCATAGCCCCAGAGCTCCATTCCCCCCTGCCCCAGAGCTCTCCCCATAGCCCCAGACCTCTGCCCACAGCGGTGCCTCCATGCTGAGCACGACCATGGCTGCCCCTCACCAAGCAGCAAGCAAGGAGGAGCAGGAAGGTTGCTGCTCTGCTCTCCCTGGCGGCCTGGGCTGCTCTGCCAGCCCTGTGAGCCTCAGCTGCCTCTGCTGGGTGCCTGGGCTGTGCACCCCCAGCCTCCCTGCCACCCCCAGGCTGCTGGGCACAGTGTGGTGCTGTCACCCCCCCAGCAGTGGGCACACAGCAGGCCAGGCCACAGATCCTATTGCCCTCCCCTTTTGCTCTCTGCAGTTGCCCCTTCGACTCCTTGCACACCCCCTCTGTACACCTCCTCTTTGCACTGCACCCCCTCATCTCCTTGCACCCCACCTTGCATTGCAACCCCCGAGGTGTGCAGCCTCTCTTCTGCACACCCCCTTTGCACCGCACCCCTCCACGCACCCCTTTTATCCTGCCCCCCAGCCCCGCAACAGCACCTCCCTTTGCAGGACACCCCTTTTCCGCCAGCATCCCCTTCTTTCACCTCAACCGCGCCCCGCCTCTGTCCCCTCCCCGAGCTCCCCCATCCCCTCTTGTCCCCTCCCTGAGCTCCCCATCTCCCCTTGTCCTCTCCCCGAGCTCCCCATCCCCTCTTGTCCCCTCCCCGAGCTCCCCATCTCCCATTGTCCCCTCCCCGAGCTCCCCATCCCCTCCTGTTCCCTCCCCGAGCTCCCCCATCCCCTCCTGTTCCCTCCCCCAGCTCCCCAGCTCCCCTTGTCTCCTCCCCGAGCTCCCCCATCTCCCCTTGTCCCCTCCCCGAGCTCCCCAACCCCTCTTGTCCCCTCCCCGAGCTCCCCCATCTCCCCTTGTCCCCTCCCCGAGCTCCCCATCTCCCCTTGTCCCCTCCCCGAGCTCCCCCATCTCCCCTTGTCCCCTCCCCGAGCTCCCCATCTCCCCTTGTCCCCTCCCCGAGCTCCCCCATCTCCCCTTGTCCCCTCCCCGAGCTCCCCATCCCCTCTTGTCCCCTCCCCGAGCTCCCCCATCCCCTCCTGTCCCCTCCCCGAGCTCCCCATCCCCTCTTGTCCCCTCCCCGAGCTCCCCTTCCCCTCTTGTCCCCTTCCCGAGCTCCCCATCTCCCATTGTCCCCTCCCCGAGCTCCCCATCCCCTCCTGTCCGCTCCCCGAGCTCCCCCATCCCCTCCTGTCCCCTCCCCGAGCTCCCCATCTCCCCTTGTCCCCTCCCCGAGCTCCCCCATCCCCTCCTGTTCCCTCCCCGTTCCGCCGCGGTCGCCCCGCCCCCGCCGCCGCCCCTCCCCGGGGCCGCCCCGGCCGCTCTCTCTCTGGGCCCTGCCCCGGCTCCGCGCCCGCCCCGAGCTGCGCTCCGGCTGTCGGCGGGGCGGCTCCAGCCCCACGCCGCCGGCGGGCCCCGGCCGCCGCCCGCCCGAGCGCCGCTGCCGCTGCCAGCCGCCCGCCCGCGCCGCCGCCATGGGCCCCGCGGCCCTCCGCCTCCTCCCCTGGGCCCTGCTGCTCTTGGGGCTGCTGCTGCCCGCTCAGGGTTTGCAGGCCGACCGCATGCTGGCCTCCGGGCCCCTGCAAGGACAGCCGGCGAGAGAACTCGGGGGGTTCACCCCCGCGCCCCCCGCCTCCTCGCAGGAGATCCAGCCGCTGAACAAGCACCCGGCCAACGGCAGCGGCGAGGGGCACGCCAAGCCCCGCAAAGCCTTCCCGGTGCTGGGCATCGACTACAACCACATCCGCATCCCCTTCGAGATCTCCCTCTGGATCCTGCTGGCCTGTCTCATGAAGCTGGGTAGGTCGGTGGCCGTGCGGTGGGGGCCCGGAGGGAAGGGGCACCGGCGAGAGACACAGGGACCCCCGCGCCTCCCCCCCACGCCCTGCACCCCGGGGAGTGTCCCCCAGCTTCATAGGGCAGGAGTCCTGAGGATCACAGAGAGGGACCCCCGGCTGAATGGGATGGGCACCCCCAGAGCATCCCAAGGAAGGATCCCCTCAACTTCCCAAGGAAGGATCCCCTGGTGCACTCCAGAGTGGACCCCCAATGAGCATCCCAAAGAGGAACCCCCATTGAGCATCCCAAGGGGGTCTCCTCTTGAGCATCTCATGCAAGGATCCCCCCCAAGCATCCCAAAGAAGAACCCCCCGCAGAGCATCTCCTGGGGACCCCCTGCAGCATCCCAGGGGGACCTCTTGCAGCATCCCAAGGAGAGACCTTCTTGAGCATCTCAGTGAACCCCCCTGAGCATTCCCCCCTTGAGCATCCCAGGGGGACCTCCTGCAGCAGCCCAGTGCAGATTCTCCTCCACAGACAGCCCAGGGCAGGGTGGGCACTGCTCTCCCCATGACCTTGGGTCCCTGTGGAGGCCTGGCAGGCAGGGCAGGGGCACTCAGCCCCTCTGCTGGTGCCACTGCCCAGGGGTAGGGCTATGGATGCTCCCTGACCCCTGCCCATCCCGGCCTGGGACCAGGTTTCCTTTCCTCCCTTTGACACTTGGGCAGCAGTGGCAGCAGTGAGGTTGTGTCTGGTTTGTTTCGTTGGTTCCCATCTCACCCACGGATGCCTTTTGTAACCTTGGAGGAGTCACTTTACCATCTCCCAGGGCTTCAGCCTCCCCTTGCTCCCCCTTGGCAACAACCTGGGGTGGGCAGCTTGGGCAGCTGCCTCTGCTGCAGAGCGTCCAGAGGGTTCTGACACTGAAGATGAACCAGCATCAGGGACCAGAGGGCTGGGAAAAATCACCCTGGTGCCATCCCCTGCCCTGGGAAGCGGCGCTGTGCCAGGGTGGGGTTGTTGACAAAGTGTTTGCCAAACTTCTGCGGCTGGATCCCTACCAGGGGAATTGCCCCCAGAGCCTCTGACCTGTGGTAACCTCTCCGTGCTCCTGCCGGCCCCGGGTCGAGCTGGCCCCGGGCCCATCCCGGGTGACAAAGCCAAGAGGGCAGGTGCCAGGTTCCTGCCGTGGAGCAGGAGATGGGATGGGGGCTGAGGGGAGAGCTTTGTGCTCCTTCGTGGTGCTCCTCACTGGCCATCAGCGAGTTCCTGCCACTCACGGCAGCCTTCCTTACAGAGCACTGCTGCTTGCTGATGGCAACCTTGCTTTGGGAGCCTTGGGAAGCTGGTGCCTGGGGAAAACCATGCCCTGGCCTGGACAGGTCTGAGAAACCCTACCCCAGCCGCTCAGATCCTCCCTGCCCTGCTTTTCCTAAAAATCCTCCCTCCCTTTCCCAGCCTGCTGGCAGCGTGGGCAGGTGCAGCCCCAGTGCCACCTCCCCTCCTCGGGGGCTTATTTACATCTAGGAGCAGACATTTCAGACCCGGAGGCTTCCTGGTCTGGTCTGGGCAGAGTGGAACCAGGTGGGATCCATTGGATTCCTGCCTTCCCAGCTTTGCCCAGGATGATTTATGGCACCTTTAGCTGGAAGGTGTCTCCGCGGGGGAAAGGCAGCCTGAGACTCTCTGGTCCCGGGGCTGCCCCGGCACACGTTAAGGGACCTCTGCTCGCCGCCCCGGGGCTATCGCAGCCCTGCTGCCGTTCGCTGCCCTCTTGCCGTTCGCTGCCCTCCTGCCGTTGCTGCCCTGCCGTTTGCTGTCCTTCTGCCCCGCAGAGAGTGATGAAAGCAGAAGTGTCTGTGCGGAAGCTGGTGGTGAAAAGGAGGAGCTAAGGGGCGCTGGCCTGCAGCCCTGCAGCCCTTCAGCCCTGCAGCCCTGCAGCCCTGCAGCCCTGCTTTGGGAAACCGTGGCTGGAAAGCACCAGAACGGCCAGCGGGAAGCAGCTCCCCAGGGACAGTCGTTGGGGGGGCGGCATGGGGATGTCTCTGCCCGCTGGCTGTCCCCCCTTCTCCTGGCACCCTCTGTCTTCTGGGGTGCCACTCGAGGCTGGCCCTGGCCCCTTGCTCGCGGCTGGGGCTGGTTTGTGCTGCAGGAAAAGTTATTTCTGGCAGTGAGCTGAGCCTGGGCTCCTGTGCTGTGCAGGGATTATGCAAGGCTGCAGGAGCGGGTTAGGAAGATCTGCCTTGGGAGTTTGGCAAAAGTCCTTTGGAGGTGGCAGGAGCTCCAGGGATGCCCAAATCCACACCTTGGGTTCCATTCTGCTCTGTGATTCTTCACCTCTGCCAGGGACTTCGGCCGCAGAGTGCTCCTGGGGCAGCCTTTACCGTGGTCTCCTCTGCAGGGTGTTGGAGGGGGCAGCACTGCATGGGCACAGAGCCTGGGCAGGTGGTTCCCAAACTGCTGGCACAGCCTCTGCTCATGACCTGCACAAACAGCTCACTGCTCAGTGCCTAAATCCCAGCCCCCTCAGGAGCAGCTTTTTTTCCCCACCCAGGGATAGCTCCTCCACAGCTGGGCACCACTGCCTCAGTGCTTCCCCTCAGTACCCCCTGGGATAGCAGGATGAGGATCTAAAAACTGGCCAGGGTTTGGGGCATCCCCAGATTCCATGCTGTGGACTGTGTGTGACAGGTTGGCATCTTCTGACTTGCCACATAGCCTATGCATGGTGCTGCCTCATGAGGCAGCTTGTCTTCAGTGCTGCATCAGTCAAGCCAAGGATGGCCCAAGCCCTGTGATTACTTAACCACTAACCCAGTGCTGAGCAGCACAGTACTTTGTGTGTTACAGACTTACTCCAAAGTTACGGCAGCATGCTCTTCTCCAAGTAGCCTTACAGAATCTAAGCCAAATAAATATATATTTTTAACCCTCTGTTCTGATTTCCTGTTAAAGCCTCCCAAGACAGTATGAAGTATGGTTTTTGTGTGTGTTTTCTAAGCTGTGCTTTAAATACTCCGAGGCTCAGTTTTTGTTGCTTGCAGAAAGGTTTATTTTTAAAGCTTGATGAGTCTGTGGGTTTCTTGGTGGTCTATTTAATTGCATAGGTCTCAGGAAATCTTGTCCATGAAGAAAAAGTTCTGCCAGGAAATAAATTATATTCTGAGTATAGGTACACAGAAGAAATGGGGAAATGCTGGGAAGTGTAAAAATGAAGAAAATGTGAGGGCAGAAAAAGAAAGCTGTAAAACCTAGCAAACTGATGTCTAGGTTTCCTTGATAAGTTCAGATGAATACATTAGCACCACAACGTGTAACAGTTGTACCTCTTTCTTTGAGGAAGCTGGTGATACTTCATGATCTTCATGATCTCTGGGCACCCCTGCACTGGCTTGGGGCTGCTGAACTGAGAGTCTTCAACCCTGTGAGTGGTGTCTGGGTGTTGTGTGCTGGCATAGTGCACAGGGACCATGTAGAACAGCTCAGAAGTGCTGACAGGGCTCATCTCTGGGCCAGGAGATGCAACCTGACCCTTGTCCTGTTGCTCAGTGTCCCCTCCTGATGCTTTAGGCATCTCTGCAGGCTTAAGTGAGTGCTGGGTGGGCCCTTCCAGGTGACTTTCTGGGAAGTTTCTCTGCACAAGAGACTGGCTGCCTGGCTCTGAGGCCTGACCTTTTGTCTCACATGGCTCCAGGAGATTCAGGGGAATTCAGGTTCAGCTGTAAATATTTCTCCCTTTCAGGGGAAAGGGAAAGAGTGAGTCAGGAATGTAAACAACAAACTGTGGTTACCAGGCCCTGTGCTGGGGCTGTGACCATGGGCTGGGACCTGGGGTCAGAGCTTGATAGCAAACCACCAGCTGGAGAAGAGTTGGGCCAAGCTGTGTCTCCAAAGCACATCCCAGGCCCTGCCTTCCCAAGCAGAAGAGCAGAGCAGTCCCATTTCCAGGCTGCCTTCCACCAAGGCTGCTCTCTGGCCATTGCACCTCACAGCTCAGCTCTCTGCTGGGTTCTTGATTTCTTGTGTGGCCACTCTGGAGGCTGCTGTGGAGGGTCCTCATGAGGCCCTGCTGCATGGCTGAGCCCCTGTCCTGCTTTCCACACAATGGGTTGGGTTGGAAGGGACCTCAAAGCCCATCCAGTTGTGAGCCCCGCCATGGACAGGGACTGCTCCAGCAGCCCAGGCTGCTCAAAGCCTCATCCAGCCTGGCCTGGCCTGGCTGCAGCCTGTAGCAATCCCTGAGTCACTGCTCTGCCTCCTCTTCCCTCCTTGCAGCTCTGGGTTGGGGCTGCTGCCTGGGGTGTCTCCCCACTCCCTCCAGCCTGTCTGGCGGCAGCCAGTGCCAAGTGGGCACTGGCAGAGCATCACCCTGGGGTAGCTGTTGGGTGGCAAGTGAGCTGGGGAGAGCCTGTTCCAGGCCAGCAGAAAGCAAGCCCAGAGCTGTGGGCAGTGCTGTGTTAGGTGGGGACCTGCTGCAGCTTTGGGGCTGCTTTGGTGGCAGCTCAGTGGCATCCCAGTGTCAGGCTCCAGTGTCCAGTGCTGCTCCTGTGGCTGCCTTTGGCCAGTCCGGCCCAGCAGGAAGTTCTGGTGCCTGTGTGCTGGAGATGAGCTGGGAAAGAAGAGCAAAACCTGGTGTGGTGGCTGAGGAGCTCATGGAGGCTCTGGGCATGGCTGGGTGGCTCCTGCATGCCTAGGGGCAGGGACAACTTCAGAATTGCCAGAGAGATGTTCCTAGAGGCTGGCAGCAGGATTTGGATGCTAAAACACTTGGGTGCTAATTTCCTTGGGTGCTTTTCAAAGGCTTTTAGCAGCCCACGTCCTCCCCTGGAACTGGGGCACTTGGAGAGGCCACCCCAGGGTCTGACAGAGAGCTGTGAGGCAGGGACTCGAGGATCTGCTTGGGCAGGGGGTGGTGAGGAGGGATGGAAACCTGTTGGAGTGGGGGCACAAGGTGCAGGGGCTGGATTCTGAGAGGACAGAAACACCCTGGAGCAAAGCCCAGCCTGGGCACACTGGTGCCAGCTGTGAGGCTTTGAAAGGGACAGCAAAGAAGCACTCAAAGATGTGTCCTGCCCCAACCCTCATCACAGGGTGGGGGCTGGTGTGTGGGATGTGTGCTGGAGGTTATCCCTGCTCCCCTCTGCCAGCTCAGGGTTGGCTTCTCCTGGGTGCCAGGCAGGGCTGTGCCAGGCAGGCTTTGCTGGGGGCAGCCATCAGCCAGAGGCTCCCTGGGCCCTCTCAGATGGGTGGTGAGGGGCAAATGTTTGTGCTGAATCCTGCCCTGTGGCACAGCTCCAGCAGCTTCTTCTTGCCTGGTGGGGCCCAGAGCTGCTGCTGTAGGTTTGATCCCAGCCTTGGTGTTCCAAGCTCGGGGCTGGCCAGCTCCAGAGGAAGCAGCAGAGGAGCAGGGAGGTGGTGCTGGTGGTTTGGCTTGGACCAAGTGTTGGTGCCTGGTCTTGCTTGATGGCCTTGGCCAGCACCGTGGTGACCTCTGGCTTCAGCAGGCTGTGCCTCCTCTCCTGCCTGTGTCTGAGCTCTTGCTTGCCTCTGGTTTGCCATCCTGTGCCAGCTGTGTGCTGGCTGAGGGCTGCTGCCTTGTCATGGTTTGTTCTGCTCTTCCTGGGGCAGAGGAGCAGTGTGGGAAGCACTGCAAGGAGAAGCTCTCCAGGCAGGCGTGCAGGCACATGCTGCTGCAGAGGCTGGCAGAGCAGAGAGTGATTGCTGCAGGGAAAGCAGACTGGGTGGGGTGGCAGCTTTGGTGGTGGCAGCTCTGGTGGTGTGTCCTCTTTGGGGGGGGGGGTGTTTTTGGTGTGGTGGCACCTTTAGGGGCACATCACTCCGTGGTTTGGGGACCCTTCCCAGACTGTGTGATGGATTTGAGAGGGGCAGGACTGCCCAGGGCTTGTTTGAAGCTGAGGAGAAGTTCTGAGGTCCCTTAATGGAAAGTTGGAGAGTTCAAAGTACTCTCTGCAAGGGGAAGAGGACACAGCAGAGTTTCCTTGGGTTGCCCAGGAGGACTCACAAACATCAGCACATCAATGGTCTCCAGCAGTCAGCCTCAGGGCACAGCTCTTCACTTCCTGCTAGGGAAATCATCTCCTCTGTCTCTCCCAAGCCTCTCTTTTGCAGCAGGTTCATTCCAGGGCCTGCAGCTGTGCTGTGTTTCATAGTCACAATGTGATAAAGCTAATGGTGAGGGACTTGGGGGTGTTCAGCCTGGAGAAGAGGAGGGTGAGGGAGACCTCACTGCTCCCTACAGCTCCCTGAGAGGTTGGAGCTGGGTGTGGGGTTGGGCTCTTCTCCCTAGGATCAGGTGATAGGATGAGAGGAAATGGCCTGAAATTGTGCCGAGGGAGGGATAGGTTGGAGATGAGGAACAATTTCTGTGCTGCAAGAGTGGTCAGAGACTGGCAGAGGCTGGAGTCCCCATCCCTGCAGGTGTTCCAGAACCCTGTGGCCATGGCCCATGGGACCAGGGTTTGATGGCTGTGGTGGTGTTGAGCTGATGTTGGACTCAATGATCTTGGAGGTCTTCTCCAACCCAAACCATTCTATGAATCTGTGACTTGGAGAGAAGGAAGCTTCCCACCCAGTGCTGGAGGCTTTGGGCAGCACAAATGTGCTGAGGGAAGGCCTCTAAGGAGAAGATTTGCTGCAGCCAGCCCTGCCAGTGCCTCAGTTTCCCCTGGGAGCACTTCTCCCACAGCAGCCTCAGTCCCTGGGGTGTGATTTGCACCCAAGGAGCTCCTCTGCTGTCTGTCAAGTGCCAGGGAGAGGCTGGGAGCAGCTGCTCCAGGGAGGCTTCTGTCAGCTCAGCTGGGTGTGAACCAGCAGCACAGAGTGCTGGGGCTGGAAGAGACCTCTGGAGATCCTCCAGCCCAGCCCCCTGCCAGAGCAGGTTGCACAGGATGGCATCAAGCAGGTTTTGAATGACTCCACAGGAGCCTCCACCACCTCCCTGGGCAGGGCTCTGCCACCCTCCAAGTAAAGAAGTTCCTCCTGAGGGTTGGGTGGAACCTCCTGGGCTCCAGCTTGTGCCCATTGCCCCTGCTCCTGTCCCTGGGCACTGCTGAGAGGAGACCTCCATGGCTTGCATCCCAGCAGAGGGGGGTGCTGGGAAGTTGGAGTGGTGCCTGCTGGAGGCAAGTCTGCAGCCCCTGGGTGTCAGCAGCCTGGTGGTCAGCTGTGGGGGCTGCAGGCTCTGCTGGCTCTTGGGAGAGGCCAAGGAGCTTCCTGCTGCTGCTGGCTCTGGGCTCATGTGCTGGAGTGGTGCTGCTGTGCCTCTGCCTGCAGAGCTGATTGCAGCCCCCCCTGCCCTCCCCAGGCAGTGATCAGAGCTGATTGCAGCCCCCCCTGCCCAACAGGTTGTTTCCTGAAGAGCTTTTGTTTGTCTTCCCATAGGAAATTGCCCTTCCTGGGAAGGGCCCTGGCACTGCTCTGCTGGGCAGTTTGGCTCTGCTCACCTCGGCCTGGCTCAGCTTTAACTCTTCCCGAGGCTTTGGGGCCAGCAGGAGCCTTGTGCTGGGTGATGTGACTGAGGTCATGGAGCTGGGAGAGCAACTGGAGCCTTGCTCTGGGTGCCAGATGCTCTCCACATCACCTCCAGTGCCTCCTCCTCCAGAGCAGTTCAGTGTCTGGGCAAGGAAGCTGGGGAGGGGTCTGGAGAACAGGGTTGGGGAGGAGCAGCTGAGGGAGCTGGGGATGTTCAGCCTGGAGAAGAGGAGGCTGAGGGAGACCTTATTGCTCTCTGCAGCTCCCTGAGAGGAGGCTGGAGCCAGGTGGGTGCTGCTGCCCTATGGAAAACTCAGTTTCCAGGGTAAACAACCTGTGCCAGGGAGAGCCCAGCCTTGGCAGCTTGATGCAGCCCTCTAGAGATGATGGAGAAGAGTCAAAATGAGCCCTGGAGCACCAGCAGCAGGCATTTGTGTGACAGTTTGTCCCCATGTGGCTCTGCACCTGCCTGCCCAGGTCACAGGCTGGTGAGGATTGCTCAGGCCCTGCCTGGCAAACACCCTGTGAGGAGCACACCCAAGGGCTTCCACCAGCTTTGCTGTGGCTGGGCAGTGGCCTTGTGGGGTGCCCATTAGAGGAATGTGGTCACCAAGCCCAGGATTGGGGTTCCTGGAGCCACAGCAGACCTGTGACAGCCAGCCTGGCACCCAGCCTGGCACCCAGCACCCAGCCCTTGGCTCAGCTCTCTGGGGGTTTGCAGCACCTCCTCAGGGGGCAGCTCTGGGGCTGGAGGGAGCTGCTCTGCTCACAGCTGTGCACAGCTGGATCTGGAAGAGGTTTCTTCACCCTGTGATGGGACCAAGCTTGACACCTTCCAAGCCTTTGCTGCTTGCCCCAGCAGCATCTCCACTCAGCTCCATGTTTGCCTCCCTGTCTGCAGTGCTGGAGCTGTGTGCTGCCAGGCCAGGCTGTGGGCTCCTCAGGCCAGCACTGAGCTCTCTCTTGCTCCCTGCTCTCCTTCAGAGTGTCCTTGGCTTTGCCTCTGGTGTGAAGGAGCAGCAGCATCGAAACACAGGACTGGATGTGGGGAGCTGCTGGCTTCTCACTCCAGCTCTCACTCCAGGCACTTGGGGACTTGGGGAAGTCCATTTAATGTCTTTTGTCTCTCATTTCCTTCTGGCAGCTGGGAGGAAATTAAAACAGCTCTGTGAAAGACTCCCAATTGATCTGTTAATTTCTGGTGAGTGCCTTGGAGCTGAGTGAGGCTGCGAGGGGCCACAGCCTGGCTGGAGAGGAGCTGCAGGCACTGCTGTCCCCACACCTTGTGGTGCTCTGTGGACACTTTCCCCTCACAGCAGCTTCATCTTCTCCTGTCCTCCCCAGTGTGTTCATCAGCACCCTCCCAACCCTGCCAAGGTGCTGCTGTGCCTCCACCCCAGCCTGCTCAGAGCAGGATGTTGATCCCAAATGGTACTGTTGTGGGGGTCACCTCCCCAGTGTGAGCCCTTGGGGACAGGTGGATGAAAAGCTCTGCTGAGACACCCCTGCGGTGCTGGGGCAGCTCTGGAGTCCTCTGCTCATCCTCTTCTGGGGTGTGGGCCCTGCTCCCTGCAGGGCACAGTGGGAGCTGGCAAAGGCAGGCATGTGCCTGCTCCCAGCTGCCTTGGGCTGCAGGGGCTCTGCCTCCCCTGGGCAGGATTCATTCAGGAGCTGCTGGTGCAGGAGGATGGTGCAGCTGGGACGTGGTCAGGGCAAACCCTGTGCTGACAGAAATGTGGAGAAGCCCTTTGCCTGGGGGGTGTGAAGGGCTCTTCCCTGGTGCTGCACTGCCAGGACCTGCTCCTGCTGCCGTGGTTGTGCTGGAAGGGCTCCCCCAGGGCAGTCTGCAGGAGTCCTGCAGGAGTGGCTGTGGCTGTGGCTGTGGCTGGAGTGGCTGCAGCAGTGCCACTGCCTGTGGGTACCTGCCAGGGGCTGTTCTCTGCTCTGTGCCTTTCAGCTCTGACTCACTGGTGGGCTGGCCTGATGCTATCAGCTCTTCTTATCTGCTGCCAGGCAGGCAGGGCCCGGGCAGGTCACCTGCTGCTGCTGGCCGTAGGCATCAGTGCCGCCTGGTGATGGAGCCGGCCGGGGGCTGCCCCCAGGCACCGCTCCCCTGCCCCTCCCCACCTGCCCTAGCTGTGCTTGCAGCGTGGGGGGAAGAGAGGGGGAGCAGAGGATGACTGCTAGGTGGGCCCTGGCTGTTGGAGCAAGGGTTGTGGGCAGTGGCACAGGAGTGGCACAGAAAGAGAACATAAACCCTGGTCTGGGCAGCTGGCAGCAGGCCCTGTGGCTGTGGTGATGCCACTCGTGGGGACACTGTGTGCAGCCCAGCTTGGAGCTGAGCTCTGGGACTTGGGACAGTCTCAGCTGGGCTGTGCTGGGCACCTTGCTTTGTAAAATCACCCCCTGGGTGGACAGGGGGTCTTGTGGGGACCTGGGCACAGCTCAGGGCTTTGCCTCCCTCCCTGCCTGTATCCCATGGGATGTGCCCTGCTTAAAGCAGGCAGAGTGGTTGTGCTTGGTCCTTGCTTCCCACAGCCCACATGAGGCTGGAGGCTGCTGCACAGTGCTGGGTGCTGGTGGGGTTTAACCTGGGCTCTTCCCATGGGGCTGGGCACAGCCTCCTGCCCAGCAGTGGCTGCGGTCAGGGCCCAGGCTGGTGCCCTCCTTTTGCCATCCCCCTCCCTGAGTTGCTCTGCACTCCCAGCCCACACTGAGGTTTCCTGACCCCTGTGGGGGATCTGCATTAAGTGCATGAGTCACAGAGCAGTATAAATTAATTAACTTCCTGCTTCTTGGCTTTTCTTTGTAATTAGCAACAGCAACATAATGAGGCTTGGAAAAAAAAAAAAACCACAACATTTGGTTTGATGTGAGGAAAATTGTTTTGCTGAGGAACTCTCTCTGTACCTCTAGATGTGACAAACCCAAGTCAGCTTCTGAGCAGGAGATGTCATCCTGGGGTGGGAAATCAAAGTTCCTCTGTTCTGGGCATTGAGGCCATTGGATGCTTCTCTTAAAGGTCGTCCCAGCCAACCCAAATGACTGAATCCAGCCCAAAGGGCTGCAGGAGAGCACTCAGGAAGCCTGGACCTGCACAAAACTCCTGCTCCCTGGTGAAGCAGAGGAGGGGCTGACAAAGCCAGAGCTGCTGGAGCTGTGCTGGTCCTGGGTGTGAGGCTGAAGGTTCAGGGCAGGCCATGCTGTTAGAGCTGGGAGCTGCAGTGGATGTAATTTAAGCAGCATGGGTTGGCCACCTCCCCTTGCAGAGTGACACCAGCTGTGACTTCTCTCTATTTTTAGGTGCAAGTCCTCAGCTGTTCAGTTCCTTTCTAGCAGTTCTCAGCCCCTTCCCTTGAGACCTCCCCATGGGCAGCCCTGCCAGTGCTAGCTGTGGGCAGCTCTCTCCATGCCCTTCCCAGCTCCTGCAGGCAGCTCCATGGATCCAGCTCCATTTGACAAGGAGGTTGCAGAGCAGAGCTGAGCCAAGCTCCCAGCATGAGCCATCCCTCCTGACCTGTGCTGGAGGCCAGCAGCAGTCAGCAGAGCTTGGCTGGTCCTTGACAACCACAGCAGTGGCTGAGGCTTGGGTGGGGAAGAGAGAAATCCAGTCCTGTTCTGGGGGAAAGGAGATGAAAGGAGAGAATTTTGGCTGAAGTCTGGAAGCTTCTGATGGGGTTTCCCCCGGACCTGACTGCAAAACATTCTGTCCCTGGGTCACATCCTGCCAAGAGCTGAGCCTCACATCGTCAACCTTCTGCCACCCCAAAGTACAGAGCATGAGAGCCAGGTCAGGGTGGTCTTGGTGCTTTGCAGACCCTGCAGCCCAGTCCCAAGCCCTCCTCCCTGCTCTGCTGCTTCTTCTAAGTGGAGAAAGAAGAGGATGGTGCTGGGCAATGGCTTTGCAGTCCCTGTGGCTGGTGACTTTGGGGCTCACCCAGCAGCATGTCCCTGTGCCAGGGCTCTCCATGATGCCCATGTCCCAGCAGAGTGTCTGCACCTTCCTGCATCCCTCACTGGTGGCTTTGCTGCTGCCTCTCTGCGTGGCACACCCAGACCCTGCCACCCTGGTGTCCTAAAGGGTTAAAGTGGCCTTTGGAGGGCCCTGGAGCTGCTGAGACAGTGTCTGCTCCAGTGCTCTGCAGTGTCCTTCTGAAGGGCAGCACTTCTGAGCATGCTTGCTCCCCTCAGTGCCTCTTGCCTGGACCCTCTGCCTTCTCCTGGGGCTTCTCCAGCACTGCAGCACACTCCACACCCCACCCAGGGGTCCTCATGGGCCCCCCCTGCAGCCCCAACCAGCACCATGGGTCCTTGGGGCTGCAGCAAGCATCACCCAGGAGGCTTCACCACCCCCTCACCAACCCCCAACCTGCCTCCTGTGTGATTTCTGTGCCCCCTGCAGCCGCCTGGAGCCTGGCAGGGTGCTGCTGCTGCAGCCATGCTCATGTCTTGTGCTCTCCCCTGCCTTTCCCCTGCCTTTCCCACAAGGATGCCCTGTGTGGGTGCTCGGAAGCTGGGGTGCAGCTGCAGGAGCCTCCTGCTAAACCCTGAGCCTGCTGAGCCCTTTGTGCTCCCTCCCCTCCTCCCTGCCCACCCAGCTCCAGCTCCACCACCAGCCAAGGGGGTTTGCTTCCCTCCTCCATCTCCCTTCTCCTGTGAGGAATGCCCTGGGTTGGAAGGGTGCCTTGAAGGTCATCTTGTCCAACCCCCCCTGCAGTGAGCAGGGACACCTCCATCTGGAGCAGGTTGCTCAGGGCACCTTCAGGTTTGACCTTGAATGTCTCCAGGGTTGGGGTCTCCATCAGGCTCTGGGCAATCCCAACCTGCAGCTCTGGGAGGAGGTGGCAGCTGATGACATTCCCAGCTGTGGGGGCACCACCTTCCAGGTTTGGGGACTCCACCACCACCCTGGGCAGCCTGCTCCAGGCCTTGGCAGCCCTTTTGGGGAACAAATTGTTCCTCATCTCCAACCTAAACCTCTTCTGGCACAGGCTGAGGCCATTTCCTCCTGTCCTAATCGTTGTCCCCTGGGGGGTAGAGCCCAACCCCAGCCTCACTCCAACCTCCCTTTGCAGTAGATTCACTTCACCAGAGCCACCTCAAGAGCTGCTGTTGGTTTGGGAGCTGAAAACCATCCCCTCCTGGCCCTGGCAGAGGGGATCCAGATTGCTGTGGGTAGCCTGGGGCATGGAGCTCACCTCTGCCCCAGCTGCAGAGCAGGAAGCATCTCCTCAGGAACGGGGCTGGGTTTGGCAGCAGCAGTCCCCAGGACAGGGCTGCTGGGGCTGGGCTGGGTGCCCACCACCCTCCCCTCCCTGTCCCAGCTCTCTGCAGCCCTTCTGGCTCTTCCTGCCCAGGCTGAGGATGGATGATACAGATGAGACATGGTAGGGTCTAGAGTCATTAGGCAGGGAAGGAGCAGATGCTGCTGGATGGAGCTTACATAATGCCAGGCACAGCATCCAGCCTAACCCAGATACAGCCCCAGGAGGAGACAGCCACACAGGGGTCAGAGCCTCTCCCAGGCTGCTGGGGTGGGAGACTGCAGCCACCAGCAGCCAGGGCCCTGGGAAGGGCAGCCCAGAACCTTCTTGGTGGAATAGGGATGGAGTTGTGTGGTTTTGAGACCCTCACTCCCAGAAGGATATTGAGGGGGTGGAGCAGGTGCAGAGAAGGGCAGCAAAGGTGGGGAAGGGGCTGGGGAGGAGCAGCTGAAGGAGCTGGGGGTGTTCAGGCTGGATAAAAGGAGGCTGAGGGTAGACCTCCTTGGTCTCTGCAGCTCCCTGAAAGGCTGGAGCCAGGTGGGCATTTGGCTCTGCTCCCAGGGAGCAAGAGATAGAAGGAGAGGAAATGGCCTCAAGCTGCCCCAGGGGAGGTTTGGGTTGGACATGAGGAACAATTTCTTCCCCTTGAGGGTTGTCAAGACCTGGCCCAGGCTGCTCAGAGAAGTGCTGGACTCCTTTTCCCAGTTTCCCTGGAAGCCCAGGGGGGCTGTGGATGGTAGAAGCCTCTTGCAGCCTTGGGGGCTGGACTGGACTCCCCTCCTGGGTTTAAGAAACCTGGGCAGAGCCCCCTGGGAAAAGCTGCTCCTTGTGCTTGGCTGCACATTGCTGCTGCTCCCAGCTGAGGCTGTGCTGCCTCAGCGCCTCCAGCACTGCTTCATCAGGGGGTGCTGGCAGCTGCAGGTGCTGCCTCTCCATCACTGCTCTTCATTCCCCAGGGAAGTGCTTCCCAAGCAGCCTGAGCTGCCAGGGAGACCTCTCAGATCCCAGCCCCAGCCCTGAGCTGTGGCAAGAAGCTATTGCTGCTTCCCAGAGGAAAATGGAGGAGCATTTGGAGATCTTTCTGTTCCCTCCTCTGCTCCTGGCTCATTCCAGAACTGTGTGGCCATGGCTCTTGGGACCATGGTTTGGTGGCCATGGTGGTGCTGGGTGGGACTGGATGATCCTAGAGGCCTTTTCCACTCCAAACAATTCTCTGATTCAGTGGTTAATCCATTCTGTGACTGATCTGAGGTCCCATCCTGCTCCTGGGGGCCTTGCACATGGCCATGGCCAGTAGCTGCCTCACTCCCACCCTCAGGGAGGGCTCCTGGCAGCAGCTGCTGGTCCACGCAGCACCTTCCCCATGGCAGCACAGGGGCAGCAGGGCTGTGGGCCCTGGGTGATCCCTGGGGGTACTGAGCAGCTCTGGACCATCAGCAGGGTGCTGGCTCATTAGGAGGGGACTTGGGGGGTTTAATGTGTTGTGAAATGCTGTGCAGATGGCAGAGCTGCCCGCCAGAAGGCACAGGAGATGCCAAGCAGGGCTCCTGGTTTGGAAGCTTGTCCCTTGCCAGGGAACAAATCTGCTGCCTTCCAAAGAGGGATTAGAAACCCTGGGAGAGAGCCAGGGAGCCCCAAATCCCCCAGTGGGCATCACTGCCTTGGCTGCAGTGCTGCTTCGGCTGGCATCGCACTGCCTGCCCAGCCCAGCTGGCAGCTGCCCACCTTGCCCAGGCTGGGTGGGGGGCTTGGTGAGGGGCTGGGGTCCCAGCAGGTCACCAGAGCCCTGTGATTTTTGTTGTGCTGTGATGTAACCAGGGAAAAGGAGGCCCCTGGTACCTTTTACCCCAAGGCAGCTGGAGCAGGGCCAGAGAGGGCCAAGGAACAATTTCTGCCCCAGAAGGGTTGTCAGGGCCTGGCACAGGCTGCCCAGGGAGGTGGTGGAGTCCCCATGCCTGGAGGTGTTCCAGAACCCTGTGGCCATGGCACCTGGAGACATGGTTTGGTGGCGATGGTGGTGCTGGGCTGATGCTTGTGCTGGATGCTCTCAGAGGTGTTCTGCAGCTGCAGTGGTGCCATGGACAGCCCTGCACCCTGGGCACATTCCCTGCCCTGCTCCATGCCCAGGAGCAGCCCTGCCTGCAGCCTCCCTGCTTGCTGCTGAAGCTGCAGGAGGGGGGGTTCGGGAGCCCCTCCAGTTCCATCCTCACCCTCCCTGGGCAGCAGCTCTCCTCCCTGTCCCCTGCATCAAGGACACCCAAGCACAGGCACTGCGCTGCTGGCTCCTGCCAGCCCCTGGCACATTGGCTGAGCTGGCACCTGAGTGGGCAGGCTGCTGTCTGATGGCAGGGAAGTGCCAGTGCCCACGTGTTGTGATGGGAAGAGCTGGAGCCAGGAGCAGCCTGGCAGGACTGCCTGTGCTGCAGACAGCTGGCTGGGGGAGGGGTCCCTGAGAGACCCTTGGGTGCCCAGAGGATGACTGCTGCCCCCTGAGCTGGGCCTTGCTGTTATTTCTGCCCTGAGGCCAAGCAGTGCCAGGCTGTGTGGGTCTGGGAAAGCTGCAGATTCCACTTCACAGCCTGGCACCGTAGGGAAAAAAGGGGAAACTGAGGCATACAAAGAATAAATGGTCCTGAAGAGGCCAGGGAGGGCTGGGAACTGGGGTCCTGCAGAGAACACCCTGCAGCCTCTGAGCCAGCCTGTGCCCTGCTCTCTGCCCTGCAGGCTTCCACGTGATCCCTTCGGTGTCCAGCATCGTGCCCGAGAGCTGCCTGCTGATCGTGGTGGGGCTGCTGGTGGGGGGCCTGATCAAAGGGGTGGGCGAGGAGCCCCCCATCCTCAAGTCCAACATCTTCTTCCTCTTCCTGCTGCCCCCCATCATCCTGGATGCTGGCTACTTCCTCCCCCTGCGCCAGTTCACCGAGAACCTGGGCACCATCCTCATCTTCGCCGTGGTGGGCACGCTCTGGAACGCCTTCTTCCTGGGGGGGCTGATGTACGCCGTGTGCCAGCTGAGCGGCCCCAGCCTCAACCACATTGGCCTCCTGGCCAACCTCCTCTTCGGCAGCATCATCTCTGCCGTGGACCCGGTGGCCGTGCTGGCTGTCTTCGAGGAGATCCACATCAACGAGCTGCTGCACATCCTGGTCTTCGGGGAGTCCCTGCTCAACGATGCTGTCACCGTTGTGAGTGCCAGCCCAGGGCAGGCGGTGTGCCCTGGGGCAGCGTCTCCAGGCAGGCCCTGGCATGGGCTGCCCAGGGAGCTGGTGGAGTTCACGTCCCTGGAGGTGTTTGGGAAACCTGTGGCCATGGCACCTGGGGCCGGGGTTTGGTGGCTGCAGTGCTGCTGGGTGGTTGGGTTGGGTGGTCTCAGAGGGCTTCTCCAGCCTCAGTGATTCTCTGATCTGTCCTTGGACATCCCTGAGCAGAGCCTGGCTCCTGCCCTGCACATCTTTATCACCAACCCTCAGGCTGCTGGGCTCCAGGCTCCAAGCCCCAGCAGCTCCCTCAGCCTGGCCTCACAGGAGAGGTTCCACTGCCTGCAGCAGCTCTGTGCCTCTGGGATGGACTCTCTCAAGCAGTTCCCTGAGGTCCTTCTGGAGCTGAGGGGCCCAGAACTGGATACAAGATTCCAGATGTGGCCTCAGCAGGGCAGAATAGAGAGGCAGCAGAACCTCTCTGACCTGCTAACCACAGCCCTTCTGATGCATCCCAGGACACATGGCTGAGGTCACCCTCAGGCTCCCCCAGGCTGAAGAGCCACAGCTCTGCTCCCCCTGAACCCTACTCTGCCTTCTCCTTCCCAGGTCCTCTACCACCTCTTTGAGGAGTTTGCCAACTTTGAGCAGGTGACCATCATCGACATCATCCTGGGCTTCCTCAGCTTCTTCGTGGTGTCCCTGGGGGGCGTCTTCGTGGGGGTCATCTACGGCGTGATTGCAGCCTTCACCTCGCGCTTCACCTCCCACATCCGCGTCATCGAGCCGCTCTTCGTCTTCCTCTACAGCTACATGGCCTACCTGTCGGCAGAGCTCTTCCACCTCTCGGGCATCATGGCGTGAGTGGTGCCCCCGCGCCTGGCACCGCGCCCAGGATGAGCCCCCTGGAGCTTGCCTGGGCTGGGGCTGTGCAGGGAGGGGGAGGAGGGATGTGGCTCTCTGGAGCTGTCCCACAGATCCTGGGGCCCTTGCCCACTCTGCTGGGCATGCAGCACTCAGGGCAAGGTGGGTTGGTGCTGCCTGACTCACTGCTGCCTTGCCTTCTGGTGCCTTCTCCTGCTCTGGCAGTGGGGTTGAATTCCATGATCTCTAGAGGTCCCTTCCAACCCCTAGCACTCCAAGACTCCCTGGAGGCCTTGAGTGGTATCTCCCAAGCCCTGCCCTGCTCTGGGGTTTGGTGTTTGCTGCTGCTGCAGCACCAGGGGTTGGGGCTGTCCCCTTGTCCCCATGGCTTGTCCTTGTCCTTTAGACTCATTGCCTCCGGCGTGGTCATGAGGCCCTATGTGGAGGCCAACATCTCCCACAAGTCCCACACCACCATCAAGTACTTCCTGAAGATGTGGAGCAGTGTGAGTGAAACTCTCATCTTCATCTTCCTGGGGGTCTCCACTGTGGCTGGCCACCACTACTGGAACTGGACCTTCGTCATCAGCACTCTGCTCTTCTGCCTCATCGCCAGGGTTCTGGGTGAGTGGTGGCATAGCCCTGGAGCACAGCCATGGCTGGTGGGCAACTCTCAGAGCCAGGAGGTCCAAGTTTGCCTTGCTGGGGAGCCTGGAGCTGGCCAGGCAGCACTGCTGCACCATGGCTGCTGCTTGACTTTGTGGGGAGCTGGGGCTGAGGCCACGTTTGTGCTTGACCTGGTGGTGAGGAGTGTTGGGATGAGTGGGACAGCAGCCACCTGCCCCCATGGCCAGGAAGGGTCGAGCCGGGCTGTTGGGAGAGGTCTCTCTGGGGCTGGAGGGAGTCCTTCAGCATGCACCACCCTGCCCTGCTGCCCCAGGTGTCCTGGTGCTCACCTGGTTCATCAACAAGTTCCGGATCGTGAAGCTGACCCCCAAGGACCAGTTCATCATCGCCTACGGCGGCCTGCGCGGGGCCATCGCCTTCTCCCTGGGCTACCTGCTGGACTACAAACACTTTGGCATGAGGGACATGTTCCTCACAGCCATCATCACCGTCATCTTCTTCACTGTCTTCGTGCAGGTTGGTGCAGGCAGGAGGCCACAGCGTGGTCAGAGGGGAAGGCCTTGTTCAGTGACCTGCAAGCCCCCAGCCTTCAGCCCTGGCCCTCTCAGAGCTGTGCTGAACCCCCCCCGGTCTAACCCAGCCCTTGCACTCCCCAGGGCATGACCATCCGGCCCCTGGTGGACCTGCTGGCTGTCAAGAAGAAGCAAGAGACCAAGCGTTCCATCAACGAGGAGATCCACACGCAGGTAACCCCCTGCGCCCCGCTGGCCCCACGCTCCTCCGCCCTCTGACACCTCCACGCTGTAACCAGGGCGCTTTGCCTGGCAGGAGCTGCCCCTAAAGGTGCCCAAGGTAAGGGGGGACAGAGCGAGGGCTCTCCCCCATCTGTGTCGTCCAGTGCCCAACTGACCTCCACCTTCCTCCCTGTGCCTGATAGCTCAGCAGCCTGCTTGTGTAGGACCCTTCTGCCCTCCCGAGGGCCATCCTGGACCCACAGCCCTGCTCCTGCACCTCCTGCGTGCCCTCACCCCTGTCTCAGCCTGGGTGTCGGGGTGGGAGAAGGTGGGCAACAGCCCTGTGAGCTGCCAACCCCTTGGACCTTCTCTTCCAGTTCCTGGATCACCTTCTGACGGGGATTGAGGATATCTGTGGTCACTATGGGCACCACCACTGGAAGGACAAGTGAGTATGGGGCTTGGGGGAACCCGTGGGGGAGATGGGGAAGGGTCTGGATCAGCACCCAGCAGGTTTCTCAGCCCTGTGTTGGATTTCTCCCTGGACTTGTACCCACACAGGTTCCTTTGGTGAGTTATGGCCCTGGATTAGGTGCCAGGGGCTGCACCCCTTCAGCACCCCGCCCATGGCATAGAATACAATCACAGAACTGCTTCAGCTGGCAAAGCCCTCCAAGGTCACCCAGTCCACCCGTCAACCCAACACCCCCATGGCTGCTAAACCATGGCCTGGTGCCATGCCTGCACCTTTTCTGAATGCTTCCAGGGATGGGGACTCCACCAACTCCCTGGGCAGCCTGTTCCAAGCCCTGACCACTCTTTCAGTGGCAAAATGTTTCCTAATCTCAACCTAACCCTCCCCTGACACAACTCGAGGCCATTTCCTCTCCTATCCCTTGTGGGAGCTGGTGGCCAGTCCCTGCAGGAGCTGAGGACCATCCTTTGTGGGCACAAGCAGCTTCTAGGTGTTTTGGAGGCTGTCTGGCTCAGGAAGGAGTCAGGGAGGCCCTTCCTGAGCTGTGCTGGTGGGAACTGAACCATCTTCTGCTGGCCTGGGCAAGGGGTGGGGAGCAGGGAGGGTGCTTGGGGCAAGGGGAGGTCCTGATGCGTCTCTGCTCCTGTCCCCACGGCCTCGGACAGGCTGAATCGCTTCAATAAGAAGTACATCAAGAAGTGCCTGATCGCGGGGGAGAGGTCCAAGGAGCCCCAGCTCATCGCCTTCTACCACAAGATGGAGATGAAGCAGGCGATCGAGCTGGTGGAGAGCGGCGGCATCGGCAAGATCCCCTCCGCCGTCTCCACTGTCTCCATCCAGTGAGTTCCCAGCCCTGGGCTCCCGCGGCCGCCAGGGGCTGCCTGTGACAGAGCGCCCCCTGCTGGTGGCGCCGGGGCCAGCAGCCAGCTGCGGCCGTCCCGGCGCCGCTGAACCCTCCCTGCCTGTCCACGCAGGAACATCAACCCCAAGAGCCTCCCCGTGGAGCGTGTCCTGCCAGCCCTGTCCAAGGACAAAGAGGAGGAGATCCGGAAAATCCTTCGCAACAACTTGCAGAAAACCAGGCAAAGGGTGAGCTGTGCCCAGGCACCCTGCCTGGCCCCTTTGCTGCCCTCAGGGTACCCAGGACCACTTCCCACCAGAAATCCTTGGGGCCAGCTGTGACCTTCACTCCCACGTTGTCCCTGCTCTCCTACCCATCATGTTCCTGCTCTGGATCTCTCTGGCCAGGAGGCTTTTCCTCATGGAAAGGGGTTGGGATGGTGCTGACAGGAGGCTAGCCTGGGCTGCGCCCAGCTTTAAACCCTTGCTCTGCTGAGGTGGGTCAGGATCAGTCTTTGGCAGCACACAAGGGATGAGCCAGCATCTTGCCTGGACATGCCCTGCCCACTGGGGGCTGTTTCATCCAGCTCCAGAAGTGGATTCCCAGGGGGGTTCCTAACCTGTCTCCTCTCTCTGGGGCCTTCTCCCAGCTGCGGTCCTACAACCGGCACACGCTGGTGGCTGACCCCTACGAGGAGGCCTGGAACCAGATGCTCCTGCGGAGGCAGAAGGCTCGGCAGCTGGAACAGAAGGTGCCAAGGGGATGCTGGAGCAGACTGGGGAGGACAGGGTGGCCGAGGGGGGCTTCCCAGCCTGGGAACAACATCCTACATGGGGAGGGGGCGGAGGCTCAGGTGACAGTGGGTGACCTCACTCCATGGGGGTCCTCTGATCACCCCAAGGCTCTGAGCAGGTCCTTGCAGCACAACTGGGAGGGTGCCTGTGTGCATCCTCTGCATCCTGCTGCTGCATCCTGCTCGTCCCCATGGCCTGGGGTCAGTTCCCTGCCTCCCCTTCCCCACTGGTCCCGGTGGCTCCCATGGAGATGGTCCCTGTGCTCCCCTTCCAGATGAACAACTACCTGACAGTGCCTGCCCACAAGCTGGACTCCCCCACCATGTCCCGGGCTCGCATCGGCTCAGGTAGGTGGCACCTCTCTGGGCATCAGCTGCCTTTGGTGTTCTAGCACTTGGCCACTGCATTGTGCTGCACACCCCTGCTCCCCTGCAGCAATGCAGCCAAGCCAAAGCCAAGCTTTGCTGTTCTCAAGCCCAGGCTCTGCCTGAGCAGAAGCACCCAGCATGATTCCCATGGGATGTGAGCTTGGCCAGTCATGGATCTGCCCAGAGCTCAGCTCTCTCCAGCCACACAGCCACATTCCTGACTGTGCCTCTACCAGCTCTGTGCACGGCTGAGGACCAGGAGCGCTCGCCCCAAGGAGCCCTTGGGCTCACAGCTTCTCTATCACACATTTATCATTGCCCTCTTTGGTTCCTCCTGTCCTGCATGTCCTCTCCTGCTCTGGGGAGAGTGTGGCAGGGTGTAACAGGGTGTGACAGAGCTGCTGGCTTGTGCTGAGCCAGCAGCTAATCAGCAGAGGGCAGCTTTGCCCTTCTCGACTGGTGCAGGCCAGGAGCAGCTCCAGCAGGGATGTGGAGATCAAAAAGGAATTAAACAGGAGGCTTGGCAATTGGAGAGACTGAGCCCAGGCCTCCCAGCCCCAAACATCTGGGGTGCATTAGCTGGGGGTCCTCCTGCCCTTCCCCAGATTATCCTGACCCAGTTTGTTCATGGTGACAGAATCACAGAAGGCATTGGGTTGGGAGGGACCCCCCGGAGGTCATCTTGTCCAATCCCCTGCAGCAAGCAGGGACAGCAGCTGGAGCAGGTTGCTCAGGACCTCATCAGCTTTCACCTGGAATGCCTCCAGGGGTGGGGCCTCCACCACCTCCCTGTGCAACCTGTTCCAGTGTCCCTCACTGTGCAGAGCTTCCTCCTGATGCCCAACCTAAACTTGCCCTGCTCCTGTTCCAAACCATCTCCCCTTGCCCTATCATCATCAGCTCTGTGAACAGCCCCTGCCCAGCTTCCTTGCAGCCCCCTTCAGACGCTGCAGTGCTGCAGCTAATACCATGAGGAGGGCCCTGCCTGACCCCCCTCTGCCTCCCCAGACCCCCTGGCCTACGAACCCAAGGCCGACTCAGAGAACCTGCCGATCATCACCATCGACCCTGCCTCCCCCCAGTCCCCGGACTCTGTGGACCTGATGAACGAGGAGCCCAAGGGCTGCGGCGGCCTCCCGCCCTCTCCCGAGGAGGATGAGGAGGGGCTGGTGATGCGGGTGAAGGAGCCTTCCTCTCCCGGTACCGACGACGTCTTCACCCCTGAGACCGGCGACAGCCCCAGCAACCAGCGGATGCTGCGGTGCCTGAGCGACCCGGGGCCGCGGCCAGAGCCCGAGGAGGGGGAACCCTTCATCCCCAAGGGCCAATAGCAGCCGGAGCCTCACCCCAGACCCTTCATCCCCAAGGGCCAATAGCAGCCGGCGGCCGGAGCCGCCCCTGCTCCGCGGCTTCTCTCCATTCGTTCTCCCCTTCCTCTCCTTTTTGGTTTCCTCTGTCACTCCACTCCGGGTTCGGGCAGGGGAGACCACCCCGGACGGGTTGGGATCTCCAGGACAGCTCTGCCCAGCAAGGCCTGGGCTGGCCCCAAGGAGTAGGGGGCTCGGTGGCCTGGGGATGATGAACAATTGACCTCCCAGGACTGGGGTCTGCAGCTGCCTCATGGCCCCGGGGGGCTTTCCCAGAGGCTGCCCACCCACTCAGGACCTGTGAGTGGCATCCCGGGGTGGCTTTGGCTGGCAGGGGGTGGGCTCCAGCCGGGGAGCTGGGGGTGTCCATGGAGGCTGCCCCACAGTTTCGCCTCTCCCTGGCTTGCCTCTCCCCACCCCCTCGCCTTGCTCCGGAGCAGAGGGATGGGAAAATGGGAGCCAAGGCTCTGCCTGGGGCTGTTGCACCACCACTT
Organism: Indicator indicator; assembly: GCF_027791375.1. Classification (NCBI taxonomy): domain Eukaryota; kingdom Metazoa; phylum Chordata; class Aves; order Piciformes; family Indicatoridae; genus Indicator; species Indicator indicator. The sequence continues at coordinate 6,869,689 of NC_072042.1, read as the reverse complement.
CACCTGGCACCTTCCTGGGCACCTCGGGCTCGTGCCGCTGCTCCCTGCCTTGGCCACTTGCCCACGGAGCTGGCTGCTGCTCGGGAGCCTCTCCTGCATTTCATGCCAGGTCTTGTTCAATAAATATCCTAGAGCCATGCAAGGGGGAGCTGGGTCCCCCCTCGCTTCGAGAGGCCCCACAAGCTCAGGCCTCTCATCCCTCCTGGAACTGCTGTCCCCTGTCCCCCTGGGGACCTTCTGCCAGCCTTTAGCCCTCGCCCTGTGCCAGCGTGGCAGCAGCACCCACTGCTCCTGAACCAAAGATGGGATCTGAGCTCCCCAGGGGTGGGGAAAGGGCTTGGGGGGGGGGTTGCATTTGCTACATGGGGAGGATTATTTTTGTCTCTGCAGTCAAGAGGAACTGGAGAAGAGCTGGGGACCAACTCACCCAGTCTGGGGACTCGCTGGAGCTGGCAGGTTGGCAGGAGGGGGACAATGTCCCCCCAGAGGGAATGGCTGGAGGCTCCTGGGGGTCCTGAGTTTGCAAGGGCACATCTCTTCCCTAGGATTAGGCTGAGAGGGGGCACTGGGTGTTGAGATCCTTGGGCTCAGGGGAGTCCTGCATCCTACTCAAGCATGTCACTTCGTCCCCCACGGGCCACCCAGCTCCCCCCATGGGCCACTCAGCTTCCCCCATGTGCCACCCAGCTTCCCCCATGTGCCACCCTTCTCTGTGGGTGCTGCCTCTCCCACGCCAGGGGGGTGCTCTCTGCCCCCTGCCTGTGCCTTGCCAGGCATCGTTCCTGCCCCGCTGCCTTGGTGGGCACCCACCCCGTGCGCCCACCCCACTCCATGTCCCCCCGGGGGACCGATGCCAGTGTGGCTTTGTCACAGCGGGGCCGAGCCCCTGCCGCTGCCTGCGCCTGCTCCCTGCCCTGCTCTGTCTCCAGGAGGTGAACAAAGAAAGCAATGAAAATCCTCTTGTGTGAAAAGGAAACAAACCCAAACAACACAGAGGCTATAAAGAGAATCTGGGTTTTTATCATGAATATTCTAATAAATTAATGTTAATTTTTTGTGGGAGTTCTTCCAGCTCTTTGGGCTTCTGCCCCTGCTGCAGGCTCCTTGCTGTCCCGAATGGAGGAGGTGGCTCTGAGTCCTTGTCCCCCAACGCTATCACCATGAGGGTTTGCCTCTCACCACTGTGGCTTGGGCAGACGAGGAGCCCAGGCCAGGGGGAACTTAAGCCCTTCCTAGCTTTGGAGAAAACAAAAACTCAGCAGATCCCAGGCTCCTGCCTCCCCTTTCGGGGCTCAGCAGATCCCAAGCTCCTGCTTCCCCCTTCGGGGCTCAGCAGATCCCAGGCTCCTGCACCGATCCTCGGGGCGTGAGGCTGTTCTGAGAGGGGCAGAAGGCAGGAAGCTGAATCAGGTCCTTCACAGGGGTATGGATGGTTCCATCACGTCCCCGTGGTGCCCCCTGGGTGTCCTAGCACAGCTCTGCCTGTCCCACTGCACTGCAGTGGGGTTTGGTGGGGCTGATGGCTCTGTCCCCGGGGAAGGGGGTTGGAGGACGTTTGAGATCTGTGATTTTTTTTTACCCTGGGTTTCCCCAGGAACCCTCAGAGAGGAGCCAGCTCCCACCCACATCCACAACCAGAGAGGAAAGATGCTCAAAGTGGTGCCTGGGGAGGGGGCTGCACCCCGACACAAAAATGCCCCCAGAAAAGACCTTCCCAACTCCAGCAGCACTTGCAGCTCCTCCCCTCACCCCACCAAGAGCCTCACCAGAGGTGGGGGTGCCCTGGGGCCACCAGAGCTCCTTGCTGCTGGCCAGGTGCCCCGGGAGTGTTCCAGACTGCAAATTACAGCTGGGATCCAAGGGGGCTGTGAGTCACCCCCCGGGCATGCAGCAAGAGCATCACAGCTGCTGTTGCTCATGTGCCTAAAATACCTGAGGCCCAGGCTGCCCCCAGGCTGGCACCTGCTCACCACACCTCAGGGCTTCCCCCCCCCTCAACAAGGGCACCCCAGGCAGGATGAGGATGGGCAAGGATGTGGGGCAGGCGATGGCATGGGGCAGGTGATGGCATAGGACAGGTGATGCCATGGGGCCCATGCAGTGCTGGTTGGGGGTGCCCTCCGTGCACCCTTGTGTGGGGTTTGGGGTGGCTCATTCCCAGGGCAGCGCTGGGGGCAGGGGAAACCCAAAGCAGGAGGGTTCGGCTGTGGCTCTTGGCTCTGTGCCTGCTGCAGGAGAGCAGCAGCTGGACTGGCCCAGCCCACGGGGTGGGAGCACCCAGAGATGCTGGTCCCAGGCATGGAGGGAAAAGCACGAGCCTGGGGCAGCCCCGAGCAGCTCCCCTGCCCCCCATATGTCACCAGGTGTCACATGCGGCCACCCCCTTGATTTTGGTCACCCCTTTAATGGCAGAGCCCCAAGCCGAGGCATTTCCAGGATATTCTTGGCTCTGTCTCAAGGCTGAGTAACTTCCATAATGAGGGAGGACTTAATGATGCCTCCAGGGATGGGCTGGCAGCGCTGAGCAACTGCCAAAGCAGTGCCAAGGCTGGGGGGGTGGGGGTGGATGGGCCCCGGTGCCTGCCCCCAGGCCCCCCATGGTCCTCCAGTGATGCCTTTTGCCTATGTGCAGCCCCTCCATGCCCTGTACCCCCTGCAGCTCCCTCCCAGAACACAAAGTGTCCATGGTGGTGGCACTAAGAACAGGGAGAAGGGAGGGACCTTGAGTGGGATGAGCTTGTCCCCCTTCCCACAGTCCCATCCATGGGGATTAAGGAGCTGCTGCCCCTGCAGCTGAAGGAATCTGCCCCCGGGGCCAGCGAGGGGCAGGGGGAGAGTGAATGGCCCCTGGCCCCTCACCACTGCACAAGCAGCAGGGACCAAGGCCCCTGGGGAACGTCCCAGAAATGCCCCCTGGTGTCACCAGCTCCGGGCTCAGCAGCAACCCAAAGCAGAGCTCCCAGGCAGCTCTCAGCTTTCCCAGCAGGACAGGATGTGCTGCAGCTGCCACCACCCCCTGCCGTGCCCAGGTGCCACCCAGGGCCCAAAAACCCAAAGCAAAGTGACAAACTGAGGTCCTGCCAGGCTCAAATTAGTGACATTTGGGGGACTTGTCCCTCGCCACCGCTTTAAAAGCACAAACCAGGCCAAGCAGGACAACACTGGTGTCACCAGGAAGCCACCGAGCCTGGCACACAGCTCACGGAGGGACTGGGGGGACAGGGACCTCCCCAAACCACTGACACTCTGGGCAGCTTCGAGGGGGCAGCCCTGTCCCTGACACGCTCTGGGGACATATCGGTGCCATGTCTCACTCCCCGTGCCCTGGCAGTGCCGTGTCCCCTCCGTGCTCCCCGAGCAGCATTTTGCAGCAGCCAGGGGAGGTGACAGGAGGCATTCCCCAGCGCTGTGTCACCGCACTAACGACATCCTGCGTCCCCTTTCATCTCACGGCTCCCAGGTGGCCCTCGCTGGGGCAGAGGCTTCCTGGTGTCATCGCTTCCAGGCCACGGATGTGGGGGCAGCCTGGGGGGCCCAACTGGTGACACGAGGACCCCGGGCTAAGAGCAGGGTGCCAGCCCTCGTGCCAGGCTCACCACGCAGCCGTGCCAAATGCAGCCTTGCCATGGCTGGCATGGGGAAAACCACCTTGTTGGGCACCTGGGGCCACCTGGGGCCACGGAGGCAGCTGCTGGCACAATGCCAGACACATAGGTGTCATGGCAGTGAGCAGTGGTGGCATCTCTGGTCTGGGAGCAAGCAGGGCTGGATGGGGATGCATCAACCGGGAAGTGTCTGGGAGTGGTGTTTGCCGAGGGAGGTTTTGGGCACAGCAGCACAGAAGGGCTCCACCTCCTAAACCCACAGCGGGCACAGGGAGGCAGCACGTGCATGGGCACAACGGCGTAGGGATGGGCATGGGGGCATGGGAGTGGGGACAGCAGCACATGTGCAGGGGACAGTGGGCATCTGCATGGGGGTAGGTGGCACCTGCATGGGGACAGCTGGTGCCAGTGCATGGCTCAGCCCAACCATGCACGGAGATGGTTGGTGCATGCAAGGGACAGCCAATGCCTGCATGGGGACAGCTGCCATGGGCACGGGGACGACCCCCATGGGCACAGAGACAGCCGCTGTGGGCACAGGGACAGCCCCCATGGGCACAAGGACAGCTGCCCTGGGCACAGGGACAGCTGCCACGGGCACAGGGACAGCCGCTGTGGGCACAGGGACAGCCCCCATGGGCACAGCGACAGCCCCCATGGGCACAAGGACAGCTACCATGGGCACAGGGACAGAAGCCGTGGGCAGAGGGACAGCCCCTGTGGGCACAGGGACAGTCGCCATGGGCACGGGGACAGCTGCCGTGGGCACAGGGGCAGCTGCCGTGGGCACAGGGGCAGCTGCCATGGGCACAAGGGCAGCCAGTGAGTGCTGAGAGACATCCCGGGTCTCGGCTGACATGCGCAGGGTGACAATGCTGGGGGTGGCTGCCGTGAGAGAGGGGCAGGACGAACGTCCCCGCCCTGGCACGGAGCATTGCTGCTTCCCCTGGGCGACGCTGGGTGACGTTAGTGGCTCCAGGAGAAGGGCTTGGTCTCTGCTGCTTGCTGAGAGAGCTGGCACACACCCTGCTTAATGGCAGGTGGGACAGAGCCGGGCCCACGCCAGTCCCCAAGATCTCTCTTCACCTCCAGGTTGGGCTTTCACTCCCTGCCCACTCCCTCAACTCCTCCAGCCCTTTGCCCCCCAACTCCCACCCTGAGCGACCCACACTCTGTCCCTGCCCCTCTCCATGCCCCTGGCAGTGGGGTGCCCTGCTCCTGCTGGGAGCACGCCAGGGCGCATCCCAGCTCCTCCCTGGGTGATTTCCTGGTGGGACAAAGCCAAAGTCCCCCAGGCAGGTCTGGGATCCATGGGATGAGCAGGACCACGACATCCACAAGCCCGTGTCCCCTCCAGCCCAAAGGGACTTCGCAGCCCTTGTGCCTGCAGCCAGGGGCAGGACCCCGCCCGCCTGTCACCCAGACGCTGATTATTCCTTAATTGCCAGCAAAACAAACGAACTAAGCCCGGGCTGGCCCTGGCTGAGCTGGAAGGAAGCGGCCTGGCTGCCATTCCCAAGCCCGGGTTCGCTGCCGGCGGCTCCCTGGGATAATGGATGGGGATGGATGGGGAGGAGCAGCTCAGCCAGTCCGGCCGGAGCGCAGCAGCTCTTTGAGTGGCCCCAATGCGATCCGAAGCTATCCATAGCCTCGTCCCTCCCGGCTCCTGTGGCACCAGTGTCCATCTCCCAGCTCGTCACCAGGCCCCAGCTTTGTCCTTCCAGGATCAGCAGCACTTTGTTCATCCCAGTGCCTCCATGGCCACATCCTGCCCCCACCACTCGGGGGTGGCCCCCAAACGGCTGTGCTCTGAGCCAAGCCCTTCCTCCTGCACCCCATTTCCCCCCCGCTGGACCTCTGGGATGAGCCAGTGGGGTGGATGCTGATTCCCAAAGCCATTTGGCCCCTCTCAGGATCTTGGGAAACTCTTCCTGATGCAGCTCCTTGGCCGATAGGATCAAAGGGGTTTTGCAACCCGAGGCGGCTGCCTTTGTTTTATTGTCTTCCTTGGAAGATCACTTCCCAGCAGGGTTCTTCCCACACCTCGATTCGGACCCTCTTGGGGGGTGTCCTGCAGCAGCGTTTGATCCCCATGGAGATGCCTGAGGGAGTCACATAATGATCCCAGCATGAGCCAGGGTGAGATGCTGCAGCACAGGAAGTGTCCCCACGCAGGGACTCCGGCAGAGGGGACTGCAGCTACATCTCGGGGGGACAGGACTCGGGTGCTCTCTTGCACCTCCTTGCCACTATGGAGCAACGGCTTTGGAGAAGGACCTTGCAGCTTGGATGAGCTCTGGAGTGGGCTGGGGGCTTTCAGGGGTGCTCTGGCCACAGACCCTTGCAGAGGTATCAAAATCAATCAGTGCTGACTCCCTGCCAGCAGGGCTCGAGGCTTTCAAGGATGGATCCCAGCTCCCAGCAGCAGGAGCTGGGGAAATGGGAGGGGTGGCTGCAGATGCAGAGCCTGGAGTGGCGCCCATCCACCCGCGGGACTGCAGGGCATTGGGCACCGGCTGGGCAGGGAGCTGGTTCCTGGAAATGTCTGCAGGGTTAAATGCTGTGGAGAAATGAACTCTTCAAAGGGATGGGAATGGTTGGGATGAAAGGAAATGGATGGCCAGCGGCTGGGGACAAGGCTGCCCCAAGGAAGAGGCGGAGGCTTGGCCAGCAGTGGGGCCATGTGGCGGGTTCTAGGGGTTGGGAGTGCCCAATAGCAGAGTCCTGAGTTGGTGGTTCCATCACCCCAGTGCCACCCTGTGCCTCCTGGGTGCCACAGCTCCTTGCAGTCAGCTGCTGTGGCCAGGGAGTGAGACAGGGTCCTGGGGTTAGGCTGGGGGTCATTGGGCTGTGGGGTGTCAGTGGAGTATCAGACTTTGGGGTATCAATGGGGCATCAAGTCACTGGGCATCAGTGGGGTATCTTGGGGCGTCACTGGGTGTCAGTGGGGTATCAACCCTGGGATGTCACTGCGGCACCTGGGCATGGGGTGTCAATGGGGTATCAGGATGTGGGGTGTCAATAGGGTATCATGACGTGAGGTGTCAATAGGGTATCAGGACATGGGGTGTCAATGGGGTATCAGGATGTGGGGTGTCAATAGGGTATCAGGACATGGGGTGTCAATAGGGCATTAGGATGTGGGGTGTCAATAGGGTATCAGGACATGGGGTGACAGTAGGCTATCAAGATGTGGGGTGTCAATAGGGTATCAGGACGTGGGGTGTCAATGGGGTATCAGGACATGGGGTGTCAATAGGGTATCAGGACGAGGGGTGTCAATATGCTATCAGGATGTGGGGTGTCAATAGGGTATCAGGACATGGGGTGTCAATGGGGTATCAGGATGTGGGGTGTCAATAGGGTATCAGGACGTGGAGTGTCAAGGGGTATCAGGACATGGGGTGTCAATAGGGTATCAGGACTAGGGGTGTCAATATGCTATCAGGACATGGGGTGTCAGTAGGGTATCAGGACGTGGGCCACCAATGAGGTGTCGGTTGCTGGGCATCCCTGGGGATGGAAGGGGATCTACAGGGGTCTGTGAGTATCAGAGGGCATCGATGGGTACCCATGAGAGTCAATGGGAGTCGCCTGCCATCAATGAGGACCAGTGGGGACCAATGAGGATCGATGGGGACCAATGGAGTGTCGCTGTGAGCGCCGTCTGGCCCAATCAGAGCAGGGATTCCCGCACGCCTCGCGCCGTGCGGAGGGGCGGGGCTCCACCGGCCGGACCCGCCCCTTTCCTAAGCTTTCCTTTCGATTGGTGCCTAAGCCAGGCCCATCCTTCACCCTGGACCTATGAGAGCGCCGGAGTTGCGGCGCGGCCGAGCAGGGATTGGCTACGGGGCCAGGCCAATGGGGGCGCGGCCGCCCCGGCCCATATAAGGCAGCGGCGAGGCGCGGGCAGCGCAGTGCTGAGCGCAGCCGGGGCGGGTGGGGAGCGGCGGGGCCGGTTCGCTGCAGCCTCCCCTCAGGCACCGACCGCGCCTCGCCGCCGCCCCCCGCGGGAAGCAGCCTCGCCGCTGCCTCGGGCTCCTGGGGTTTGTCTTTTTTTCCTGCTGTTGCCGCTAATTTCTCCTCGCACCCGGCGCTTCCGGCTGGTTTCCGGGGCGCTTCCGGCTGCTTTTCGGGCCGTTTCCGGGTCCCTCGGGCTCCTCTTCCGGCGGTGTTTCGGCGGGGAGGGCGATGCTGGGGGCGGCGGCAGGGCCCGCTCTGGGCGGCTCGGAGCAACGCTTTAGCGTCCTGACCTGGGAGCAGGTGCAGCGGCTGGACCAGATCCTGGGCGAGGCTGTGCCCATCCACGGCCGAGGAAACTTCCCCACGCTCTCCGTCAGGCCCCGCACCATCGTCCAGGTGAGAGCCGCAGGGCTCCGCCAGGCCCGGGTAGGCCGCAGTGAGGGCCGGGCGGTCGGTGAGGTCTGGGTGGGCGCTGGTGCCCCCCGGGGGTCGGGTTGGGAAGCCGACTGGTAGGCCGCGGTGGGCGCCGGGAGACGGCTTGGGATTGGGGAGGGGGTGGTGCAAGCCGGGCCCCGCCGCTTCTGTGGACTCTGCCCTGCTCCCGCGGGGGTCAGGGAGAAAATAAAACTGCTGAGGCAGCGGTAACCGGGCCCCTGGGCCCGGAGCCAGCCCGGCCGGGCACCCTCTGCCTGCCCCCTCCCCGAGCTGGCCCGCAGGGCTCAGCGCACAGCTCTTGGCCCCTGTGGTGCTGAGCTGACCGGGGTGAGTCCTGGAGGGACTGGGGATGCTCCCGGGGAGGTTTACAAGCTGAGGAACCTGCACCTGGAAGTGCTGGAGGCTGGACTGGCCCCGGTGCCCGGTGCTGAGGGTCTCGGTGGGGCTGGGGGGCTGCTGCATGGTTCCTGCAGATGTGTAAATCACGCAGGACCCTTCTCTGAAGGGGCTTCTCTGGAAAATCACCGGTTTAAAATTCCTGCCTGCTCCCTGCAACTGTTGCAGCTTGCAGCATGGATCCTGCTGTGTTCCTCCTCTCCGTTTTGAGACGATTTGGTGCCCAAGGAACTGCCAAACGCAGGTGGCAGAGGAGGGTTCAGGGAGCTGCTGCTGGGCAGAGGCTCGGTGCTGCTGAACATGTGGGGCTCATGTGGTGTAGCAGGCAGTTAGCAATTGAAAAAGCAGATCAAATCTCAGTGTCCTTTGATTCCTGACACACTGACTGTGTGCTCCAGAGCAGGCCAAAGACTTGATCTTGTTAAAGGGCTGCTGTTAGCCTAACCATAGAGTAATAACCCTGCTTAATATTAACCCAACAATGCAGCTGGAATAAGCTGCTGCATATTCATGTTTGGGAGGCAACTTCATTCTTCAGTAGTGACTCATCAAATGTAAAATCAGGCATCTTGGCTTCTAATTAAAAAGGCTCTCCACGGAGCTAAAACTGAGCTGTCTTTCATAACAAACTACTCCCTAGGACCTCTGCAGCCTGGGCTGCTTGGGAAATATTTTGACTTAAGCCTGGAAAACAGAAAGGTGCAGTTTGAAAGGCTCTGCTTGGCAAAAGCCTCATCTGGTTTCTAATCCCTCGAGTTCCTGCTGCATCTCTTGGGGGCAGAAGTGCTGAATTTTGGCTGGTGAAGCTTTTAGAGTGAGTGACAGAGGAGAGCTCCCAGCAGGGCACTGCCCTTGGGTTGTGCAAGGCCAGTGAGGCTTGGCCTTGGTTAAAGCTCAGCATGGTGAGGCATCAGATATTCCACCAGTGATTGTTGCTGGGCTCTCTGAGCAACCTGGGCCTGTGGGAGGTTGTCCCTGCCTGCGGCAGAGGGTTGGAGCTGGATGGGCTTTAGGCTCCCTTCCAAACCAGTCTGATTCCATGGCTCCAGCAGCTGGGTGTCAGAGCTGGTGGGGAGGATGCTGCCACCAGCAACCTGGAGCATGGAGTGGCTGAGGGCTGTGCTCCTGCCCCAGCTGTGCTGGCAGCCCCCGGATGAGGGCTGACTAATGTGGAACAAGTAAGGTGAAAGGCAGGCAGCTGAGTGCAGGCTGCTGCTGCTGTGGGAGGTTTGCTGCTGCCTGTCAGACTCAATTAGCTGAACCACATGGAATGTGAGCTGCTGTTTTGGGAAGCAGGTCAGCAGCTGCCTAACCCTGGAAATATCCAACCCTCTGGGGGGGAGAAAAAAAGCCCAAATACCTGAACCCACAGAGATGTGCTTCGGGTTGAGACAGGTTGGCTGGAGCCTGCTGTCCTCAGGGAAGCAGCAGCAGGGCTCTCTGCTCCTGATTCTCTGCCAGCTGGAGTGGTTTGGGTGATCTGGGACTAGACTGCCTTTGGCAGTTGGCTTTTTTTTTCTTCCTCTCCCCTTCCCTGAATGCAGCTCAGATGGGACTTGTAAACCCAGGCAGCTCCAGTAAGCTTAGGGGTCTGAAATGGGTCCTGAGCTGTGCCCAGAAGGTCCTTAAGCAGATGTTCTTTGGGGCTAGGAAATTAATCTGGCATGAGATCTTATCTGAGAGCTGGGCCTAGCTCTGCATCTGATGCCTCTGTGACCTACATCTTGTCTCTCTAAGCCTAATGGCACGGAACCCTTAGCTCCACAAGTGGTGCTGGAGCTGTGCCTTGGGTGAGTGACTCTGGTGACTGATCAGCTGGCAGCAAATCCTCACTGGGAACTCCCTAGGATCAACTGGGTGCTGTTTGTTCTATCTGGGGGAATAACCCTGGGGCCCTTCTAGGAGCAAATTCAATTTTCAGGCTATCACCTTTGGGAAACAGCTGGGTTGGATGTGCTGGGGGGACTTGAGACTTCTGATGGTGAGTGGCTCACTGGTTAGCTGTTGCCTGCCATGTGACTGTCAACCTGGCAGGGAGCCTGGGCACATTTCTGGTCTGAGCAGTAGTGGCTCATGTCAGGGAGCAGCAGGGAAAACATCAGCAGAGAAGCTGCATCCTGTGGTCTGACAACCTCCAGGCTCAAACATGTTCAGCAGCCTGTACCCAGGGATCCTCTGGTGGTGAGGGCACCTTGGGGCAGCAGAGCCTCACTGCTGTGGCCTTCAGCTTGGTCACCAAGAGGTCCGTGATGTGCTGAGGGTTGTGTACTGCAGCCCTTCCCCTCCTGGGTGGCTGCTTCTGAGCAAAACCTGTGCAGGGGCAGCTTTGTGGCTGCTGAGACTCACGGAGCTGCAATGCTCTGATGTCACCCAGAGCTGTCAACTCAGGACCATGTCAGCCAAGCAGGGGTTGGCCCCTCTGAAGTTCTGAGTCTTGTGGGGGCCTCCCAAACTGGGACAGCCTTGCTAGGGCTGAGCAGCCTGCTCAGACTGGCTTCCAGTGGTACCATTCATCTGTTTCATCCTGAGCTTTGGCTCTTCCAAGCTGTAACCTTGCTCCAAGCACTGCCTGAGCTGGGACTTGGGACACCAGGTAATTGCGGAGAGGAACATGAAAGCAGGATGGGACAGGGGAAGAGCCTCTGGTGGAAGGTGTGAGCTTAATCTTCTGGGGATCTTGGAGCTCAGTTAAACTCAAATTATAAGCTAGTGTCCAGCTGGTTTGTTTCATGGTCTTGGGGTTATTTCAGCCTCCTGCATGTTAAGTAATCAGGCAAATGATTCAGCTTCAGTCAGCTGAACAAGGCTTTGGAGGTACTGGTGGGTGTGCCAGGCCTGAGCAGGCAGCCCTGAAATCTCTGGAGTAACACCCTGGAGATGAAAGCTGCCTCCTGTGCTTGATAGCCTGCCAAGGGCAGCACCAAGCTCTGACACACTGGAAATTGTTAGGATACACTTACGAGTCAGGACAGGACCTGGGCAGGCTGGGGCTGCCGAGTGCCTCTGACAGCTTGATCTACCTCTAATGCATCCTGACAGGCAGGGGATGGCCAAGGGAAGTGAGCAGCCCTGATGAAATCGGCAGGGACTGGTATTTGGAGTCCTGTGGTCTAACTGGTCTTGGCTTGATGGCTGGAAGGGCTGAGGGGGTGGGCTGGAGGGGGGCAGAGACCACCCTGAGTGGTTTTGGAGAAGCTCTCTGCTTTGGTGGGGGAGGAAGGGCTGAGCACACAGCTGTGCTGGCAGCAGGAGCAGCTGCTGCTGTGCATAGAGCCCTCTGGTGCAAGGCAAGAGCCACCCCAGCTGCTGGTAGGGCTGTGGATGCCTTCCCAGACGCCCTGTTCCCGAGGGATTGGCTTTGCCTTTCCCTGTCCCGCACTGTCCAGGCGCAGGGAGTGGCTCCTGCTGCCGGGACTGGGCTGGCAGCGCCTTCTTGCCTCTGCCTGTCCCTGACTGCCTGTCTCTGCCGCAGGTGGTGCGCAGCCGTCTGGAGCAGAAGGGAGTTGCAGTGCACAACGTGAGGCTGAACGGCTCCGCTGCCAGCCACATCCTGCACCAGGACAGCGGCCTGGGCTACAAGGACCTGGACCTCATCTTCGGTGTTGATCTGAAGACCGAGGATGTCTTCCAGCTGGTCAAAGATGTGGTCATGGATTGCCTTCTGGACTTCCTGCCAGAAGGGGTCAACAAGGACAAGATCACCCCCATGACCCTGAAGGAGGCCTATGTGCAGAAGCTGGTGAAGGTCTGCAACGAGAGTGACCGCTGGAGCCTCATCTCCCTCTCCAACAACAGCGGCAAGAACGTGGAGCTGAAGTTCGTGGACTCCCTGCGGCGGCAGTTCGAGTTCAGTGTGGACTCCTTCCAGATCATCCTGGATTCCCTCCTGCTCTTCGGGGAGTGCTCAGAGAACCCCATGGCTGAGAACTTCCACCCCACGGTGACTGGGGAGAGCATGTATGGGAACTTCGAGGAGGCCATGGACCACCTCCGCAGCAGGGTCATCGCCACCAGGAACCCGGAGGAGATCAGAGGTGGGGGGCTCCTGAAGTACTGCAACCTCTTGGTGAGGGGCTTCAAGCCCAAGTCAGAGGTGGACATGAAGGCACTACAGAGGTACATGTGCTCCAGGTTCTTCATAGACTTCTCTGACATCGGTGAGCAGCAGCGGAAGCTGGAGTGCTACCTCCAGAGCCACTTTGTGGGGATGGAGAGCAAGAGGTATGACTACCTGATGACCCTGCACAGGGTGGTCAATGAGAGCACAGTCTGCCTCATGGGACACGAGAGGAGGCAGACCCTCAACCTCATTGCCATGCTGGCTGTGAGGGTCCTGGCTGAGCAGAACATCATCCCCACAGTCACAAACGTTACCTGCTTCTACCAGCCAGCTCCCTACATCAGTGAGATAAACTTCAACTACTACATCACTCACGTGCAGCCCTTCCTGCCCTGCAACCAGCCCTACCCAACGTGGCTGCCCTGTAACTGAGCCAGGGCTGTCCTCCTCTGAGGTATTTCCTTGCCTTGGAGTAGGGACTGGGGGGAGGGTTGCAAAAAGAGACAAAGACAAAAAAAAAAAGACAACAGAAACCTTCCTGGAACTGCAATGAGAGGAAGCTTCCTGGACTCTTGCTTGAGTGTCTTGTTCCTGAGGTGCTTGGAACAAGAGCCATCTGCTGCACACTATGATGGGAGGTGCAGTGTGATGGAGGTTGGATGCACCTGGACCTTTGTGGGAAGATTCCATTGCTTGTAGAGTTCTGGAAGGGTGGGGAGGGCTGGGGAAGGGGGGATGTGTGAGGGGAGATTGTAGAATTACACTGAGGTAGAGCTGCACTGCCCTGGAAGAGATCTGAACTGGTTGGGATTTTAGTGTGGGAGGTGTTGGAGCTGTGCAGACTTTGTGGTTTCTGGAGAGAGAGAAGCCAGAGTGGCTCAATTCCTTTGAAGGACCAAAGAATCCTCTTAAGTGCCTGTAACAAACACAACTGTACTGTAACCCTCAGCACTTGCTGTGCAGGGGCTAACATCCCAAGAGCTTGAGTGGGGAGTGGCCCAAGAGGAAAAAATGTTTCTGTTGGGGTTTGTTTGTTGGTGTTGTTTTTTTTTTTTTTTCAGGGGGATTTGGGACAGGGAGGGTCTTAAGATCATTTCTAGTGACATGGCTGAAGCAGGAGTGGGCTGGCAGGTTCTGCCTGAGGTGTTTTGGGCATGGCTTTTGCTGCCTGGGGGAGGACCAGCTGTAGCAAAGAGCTGTCAGAGCAGCAGGGCTGGTCTTTGGATTCCTAAAAAATCAAATAAAAATGGGGTGGGGGTGGAGTGCTTGGTGGGAAAAGCTCTGGAGAAAAAGCAGCAGGGACCCACAGCTGAGGTGACTCCAGCTCCTGGGGCTGCAGTGCCCAAGTGTGCTGTGCACAGCAGTGATGAGGCAGAGGATCTGCCCAGGAGCCTGCCCCAGGCTGCTGAACCCAGTCCTGTGTTTTCTAGGGGAATTTGAAATGCTGCTCGTTTGGGGTTGGTTGTTTGTTGTTTTCTTTGGCATGCAGTGTGGTTTTGTAATGCACAAAGCCAGAGGCCAGCTGGGATACCTGGGAGGAGGAGGAGGCTTGAAGCACAAACCAGCTGGTTCCCAGTCAGGTCTCTCCAGCTGTCTCTGTGCTGAGGGCTGGTGGCCCTCATGTCCTTCTTGAAGATAGGCAGAGCTCCTCCAGCCTCCCTGGCTGGGGGTCTTGCCCCTGCCCTCAGGCAGGTCCTATCTTCATGAGCAGCCTCATTGCAGCTGTGTGATTCCACCTGTGAGCCACAAAGCATTTGAAATTCATCCTCTAGCTAGAAGTGGAGCTTGGGGGGTGGGGAGGGGAGGTTGTGCAGAAGTCAGTTTGCCTTAGGAGAAAGTTTTGTGTCCTTGACAAACCCTCTGGTGTCCTGAGGGCTTCAGCTTAGGCCAAGGTGGCTCTGGAGTCCTTGGTGGTGCCTGGAGCTCAGTGTTTTGCTGAGGTGCCAGGAGTGCTGTGCCCCTTCTCCCCAAGCATCAGACCTGCCCTGTGCATGGGGCAGGGGTGGGCAGGAAGACACCCCCCAGAGGTGCTGCTGCCATGGGGGCTGTGCTTGAGCAACTTGAACCTGGGGGGTCTGTGGGGGCTGTTCTGTGACACCTGTAACAGCTGGGCAGTTGGAATGCTCTAATAAAGACCTAGATCCTTGGAATGTGCAGAGCCAGCTCTGGTACCTTCTTTGGGGCAGGGGCAATGTGGAGTTGGGAGTAAGGGGTGTGGGGGTGATTTGGGGCTCTTGCACTTAACAGGAACTAACCAGGTTGGCATTGGTCAGCTTTGCTTCCTGCCCAGCCAGAGCTGAAGCAGTGGCACTAACCAGGTAGTTGAGCCAGGTCTAACTCCCCCTGGAGAGCCGCTTTGCCTTCATGGGCAGGGCTGGTGTGGAGACTCAGCCATAGCCCAGTAACTCCTCTCTGCCCAGAGCCGAAATCCCTGTGCTGGGAGCTTGATTTAATTATTGTTTTTTCCAGTGCAAGGTAAAAGTGGCTAAGGGCTGCTTTGGGAGACCCTCAGTGTGCCACCTTCATGGCTTCAAGGGAAGATTAATTCAGTTCTTGCATTTTAAAGGTCAGCTGAACACAGGTGATGTGGAGCTGTTCTGACAGGCTGCTGACCCTCTGGCCACAGCTCCAGATCCAAACAGCTTCCCTCCTTCCCTTTGGAGATGTCCAAACGATTCCCTACAGCCAACAGCTCAGCAGGGGCAGCTTCCCTGGAGATTGCACTTTTGATTTGTGGAGTGTGTGTGCTGGGAGCTCTTTGTGTGGGGTGAATCTGAACTGTTTCTCGACCTTGCAGTGATGCTGTGCTGCCTCCTGGGAGGGGCAGAGGGACGATTCCAGTAGCTAGCACTTGAGTTGTGTTTTAAATGTCCTTTTTTTCCTACACCTGTACCACTTTGTCATGCAATGGGCCTGACATAGACTCACTAGATTCTTTAGAATCTGTTTCAAATAAATACAGTGTATTGAACCCTGCCTGCCTTGACTTGCTCTCCATCCTCCTGCTGTGCTCCTGGTGCCTGAACCAGCCCCTGGACCACCTCCTCACCCGCAGAGGGGCAAGCTGGCACCCTGTTCCCAGTCCTGGCTGAATGCTGCTTGGGCACCAGGCTGCTTGGTCCCTGGGAGCAGCCCCAGGAGCCTGGGGGCTGTGTAGCTGCTGGCAGGCTGCTCCTGCAGCCCTGGGAGGTTTCTATTTATAGTGCTGTGGTGCTGGGCAACTCCCCCAGCCCTGCTGGCTCCTCAGGTTGCCGGTGGGGGAGGGTGGCCCTGTGGCGCTGGTGAGCAGAGGGCTGTGCTCGTGGGGGTGGTGTTGGGAGGCTCTGGCTGCTGCCTTTTCCTGGCTTCATTCTTTGCTGGTGGTTGTGAACAGCAAAGATCTGCTGGAGTGATGAAATTCTGCCTGACTCCTGTGGCTGCCCAGCTGCAGAGCAGTTCCTCTTGGCAGGAGGAGGCTGAGAGGCTCTGAATGTGCTTTCTCTCCCATGGAAGCTTGGATCTGCTGCTGCTCAGGCCAAGGATCCTGTGTGCCTGGGAGCTGCCTGCAGCTGGGTGCAGGCTCCTCAGGCTCTGGCTGCCCTCCAGCTTCACTTCCCCTTATCTAGGCTGCAGGCAGCTCTGGTTCCACTGTGACAATGAAGCTGCCCAGGTGCCAGTCCCTCTTTGGGACAAACTCCCTGGCTCTGCATCCAAATTCTCACAGCCTGGAGCCAAACCTGCCTCTGCCAGCTGCTCTGGGTGGTTCTTGCTGGGCTGGCACCACAGGAGATGGTGTCCCTGTCACCTGCCTGAGCAGGACTCTGCTCTTGCAGAGCTGATTTCTCTCTCAGCCCCTCACCAGGGGGAGGGATGCTTGGCTGCTGCTGGCATTCACCAAGCTTCTGCCTTCCCTGATGAGTCTCACACCTGGGAGCTGCTCTGAAAGATCTGCCTGAGTCATCAGCTGCCTCCTCAGTGCCAGTGCTTGGTGCTGCCATGGCTGCTGATGCCCTGAATAAGCTGCCTCTGGATTTGTGACCCTGAGCAGAGCAGCAAAAGCCCTGACAGTCTGCTGGGCATTGTTGGAGCGGATCAAGCTGCACAAAGGGATGGTGGTGGAAAGTACTGGTGGTGATCAGAAAGGAGTTATCAATGTTTACAACTCGGATTTGGATCCCTCTTTTGTTAATTGTCAATTAAACCAAACCAAACTCTCTCTTTCTGACAGTCTGGAGCCTCTTCTTACTTGGTCCATTCTGAGCAGAGGGTGCTGGACAGGGCAGGATGTGCCCAAGGTCCTGGTGGATGAGGTCTGGAGCCTGGTGCTGGTGGTGAGTGCTGAGTGCTTGTCTCAGGCCTGGCTCTGGAGCTTTGCCCCCAGGCAGAGCACAGCAGGGTGGCTGTGGCTCTGCCCCAGCACTCTATATTTAGAGCCCTGCCTGTGGCAGGCTGGTCTGGGTCGTGCTGGCAGTGCCCAGCTGGGGTGACTGCAGTCAGGAGTGGAGGAGCTGGCAGGGAAGCAGTGCCCTCAGAGGTGCCCAAGCCCTCTCAGGTCCCATCAGACCATGTCCAGGGGGTGCAATGCCCCAGCCCTGCCCGCAGCAGCTTTTCTCCCAGAAGGACACCTGGCTGAGCTCCAGCATCACTGCCAGGGAGCAACTGCTCTGAGCCTCCAGCAGCATCTTGCTCCAAGCTCCCTGCTTTCAGCTGCCCTTCAGCTGTCAGCTCAGTGCTGAGGGTGGCACCATCTGTATGCAGGCAGGCAGCTAGACCCAGCCTGGCACTCGGAGTCTGGTGAGGGTAGCAGCGACTTGCCCTGCTCCTCCTCCTCCTCCTCCCCGGTAGCTGCTGGTGTTAGCTGTGCCATCTGAGCTCACGGGGGAGGGGAGCAGCCTGGCCCTGAACTCCCCCTTGCCATTTATAGCTGTGTCTGGGCTCTGCAGCACTCAGACCCTTGGCTCTGCTGCTGCCAACCATGACACAAATGCTCCATTGATAGGGACATGCCAGAGGGCAGCTGGCTCCTGCTGGAGGACTGGCATAGAGCTGAGCTGCTGGAGGATGGCACAGACTTGGTTCCTTTTGCAGTGGACTTGAGCCTGAGAAGCAGCTGAGCCCTGGTGGGGTGAAAGCTGATGGTGAGGAGCTGCAGTGTGCAACTTGAGCTCTGTCCCTGAACCCTTCTTGTCTGAGCTCCATGTCCTGGATGCTGTCTGCTGGAGGTTCTGGTTCAGGCTTCTGTCTGCCAGGTAGGATTTCAGCTCAGGTCAGAGCTGACCTAGGGCTGAGGCTTCAACTGCCCACTGCAGGGGACTCCACTGCCCAGCTGTGCTTCTGGGAAAGATTTTCTTCTGGATTCCATCAGGAATCTCCCCAGCAGCACCTTGTCCCCATCATCCCTTGTGTTCTCTGTGGAACTCCTTGTCCAAAGGCAGTCTCCTTCCTCCTGGCCACCCTTTCTGCCCTGGCCCACAGTGACAAGGTCTGCCCTGAGCCTTCTTTTCAGGGCAGCTGTGTGCAGAGCCAGCTGCCCGGGGCCAGCTTCCTGCAGCAGGCTGGTTGCTCGTTGCCCTCTCCTGCCACCACAGCACATTCACCTTCCCTATCTCCCTGCTATCAGCCCCCAGGCCCAGCAGTGTCACTCTGCCTTCAGCAGAGAAGCCACAGAGCAGCTCCTTCCCCAGGCTGTTTGTGTGGCCTACATTTTTGCCTTGTAATGCAAGGAGGGGCTGGGTGCAGGACACCCCTGCAGCCCTGCTCCAGCAGCCAGCAGCCAGGCCTGGCTGGAACTGGTGATTACTTGAAGCATCCCTCTGCTGTGGGGCAATTAGAGGCTGCTTGGGCTTGAAATCTGCGTGGCCAGGGCCTGACTCACACAGCTGCTGCTGCCCTGGGCAGTGCTGCCTGCATTCCTCCCAGACTGGACACCCTCTTGCCATGCCACTTACTAACCACCCTACTTCCACTGGCACCAGTGCAACCAGTTGGGCCAGTTCCTGCCGCTGCTCCTCCTCCTCCTCCCCTCGACCATCCCTGCCTACTCCTGAGCCCAAAGGCTGAGCACCCAAGGTGTAAATCACGCCCTCACCGAGAGTTTTTTTTGCTGCCACAATGAGGCTTGGAAGGAATCAATGCCTGAAAATCCTGGCCCCAGCCTCTTGCCTTTAGCCCTTGCTGAGCATTGTTCAGATCCCATCTGGGGCTGCTTTTCTCCAGGCTCTCAGCCTTTGCTCCTCACATGGAAGGGTTAATTCATAGAATGGGTTGGGTTAGAAGGGACCTTAAAAATATTCCAGTTCCAACCCCTGCCATGGGCAGGGACACCTCTACCAGCGCAGGTTGCTCAAGGCCTCATCCAGCCTGGCCTTGAACACCTCCAGGGAGAGGACATCCACAGCCTCCCTGGGCAACCTGTGCCAGTGTCTCCCCACCCTCACTCTAAAGAACCTCTTCCTCATCTCCAGTTTCAATCTGCCCTCCTCCAGCTTCAGTCCACCAGAATCCTACCACAATTCAGGTTTAATCCAGCTCCCAGCACTGCCATCCTGGGCTGGCTGAACTCCCCTAGGCTGTGGGCAGGCAGGAGGGTTGTAGCCCTTGCCTGTGGCGCCAACCACCTGCGGGGACCTTCAGGGCATGTGTGGCCTTCTCTGTGGCATCGAGCTGGCTGTCCCAGGGGCAGCCTGGGCTCTGTGCTGTGCCCCCCGCAGCGGGCAGCCTTTGGAGCCAAGCTGCTCGTTCGGGGCTGGGCGCTGCGGTCCCGGCTCTGCTCGGCGGCGCTGCCGGGGACGGAGGGCGCAGGGCGCTGTGACTAAGCCACATCCTCATCCCCGACCCACGTCAGGGGTGACCTAAGCCTGGGAGGGGCTGGGTGCCCTCCGCCTCCCATTAATGCCCAGGGAGCTGGAGCTGGAGCTGGCCGGCGTTGCTGAAAGCAGTGATTGCCCGGTCGTTAATTAACTGCTGAGGTGTTCTCTCCTGGCAGGCTGCCTCAACCCAGCTGCCCTGAGGCCGTCCTGGGCTGCTCAGGAGAGCCAGGAGAGACCCCAGGGACAAGCTGTGTTCTGCAGGCAGCTCCCAGTTGGACGAATGTGGCTTCTCCAGTGCCAAACCCAAATCCCATCCCTCTGCCACCCCTCCAGTTCCTGGTCCCCAAGCACCTCTCTCTCTGCTTCTCAGGATGGTAAAAGATGTTCACAGAACCATCTGGTTGGAAAAGTGCTTAAGATCCTCCAGAGCAGGCTGCCCAGGGAGGTGGTGCAGTCCCCACCTTGGGGCCACAGTGGTGCTGGACTGGACTTAGCCTTAGAGATCTTTTCCAGCCCAAACGATTCTGTGATCCTAAGTCCTCACAACCCCAGGTAAGGCCAAACCCAGCAGCTGGGAAGGGCCAACTCCTGCCTCTGGGAAAGGTGCTGGCAAATGCTGCCAGCTCTGGCGTGCGGGCAGCCAGGAGGTGCCACCAAGGCTGGGCTGGAGAGTCCATCTGCCCTAGAGCAGCTGGTGGGGCTCAGCCCATGCCAGGACACCCTTTGGCAGGTGAGGGTGCTGCAGGATGTCTGTGTGGGTGCTGCAGGGTGTTTGGGTGCTGGGGCCTGTGCCTGTGGGAGGCCAGGAGCTGCTCTGCTCCCCAGTTCAGGGCACAGTGAAGGCTCCGATGGGCTCCTCGGACACTGCATGGGAGGAAGGCAGGAAGAGAAGAAGGCTCATCCCACAGCAGTTGTCACTCCCCTAAACCTTCAAAAGCCAGGATTAGAGCCTTATCCTATAATTGAGGAAATCCAGCCTCTCATTAGCCACATCGCTGCCTGCTGCCTCCTTCCCTCTCCTGCTTTCCTCTCAGGGGGGTACCCACTGCTCCCCCCGACCCTCAGCAAAGGCCCCACCAGCCCTGCCTGGGTCTGGGGAGCCTGGAAAGCTGCTGGGGTGGCCGAAGGGCTTCCCCCAGCCACCAGCTTGTGCTGCCAAGGGCTGTGGGATCCCAGGTTTTGGGCTGGGTTTTGTTCTCTCTGCTCCAACTGCAGGCTGGCAGATGCCTGCCTTTGCCTGCAGGCTGCTTTAGGATGAAGGCTAATCATCTGCACCAGGTTTGCTCCTGGGTGGAGCTGCCAGCAGGAGCCTGCTGCTCCCTGCAGCACCCCCAGAGGAGCGTGGTTGCTGCTGAACCCAGCCCTCTGCGCTGCATCCCGTGCCAGGACATCCCTCCCGAGCAGGGAACAGGCTGTGCCCTGGCACCGACTGCACCAGGGGCTGAGCACGTCTGTAACAGACTGATCCACGCACAGCTTCACCCCTGAGTCCCAGATGTGGCACATCTGCCTACAAGGAAAACTGTGCTGGGCTCCCCTGGAATCTTCACTCTTCTCTTGACTCTTTCTGCTCACTCCATGGCAAGGGAAAGAGCCCTGCCAGCCCCAACCTCTGCCAGCCCCAACCTCTGTCAGTCTGTGGTTTCCACCCAGGCATGGTGGTGGTGGTTCTGCTGCCTCTGCCCATGCAGAGAGAGCACCCAGGGCACAGGGGTGCAGAGGGAGGGGTGCAGAGCAGGGGTGCAAGCAGGGGGTGATCTTTCAGCCTTGGGCAGAGCCTGCCCCTGGCTGATCTTGGCTGGGAGCTGAGCCAGCTCAATAAGCCCTGCGGCTGGGCTCGGCCAGGGCTCTAGGGGCCACTGCCAGGGAAAACTTGGCTGTGGCACCAGGCAGCAGGGAAGAGCAGAGGGGTGGTTTCCTCTGGCACAGCAGGACACTGTCTGGGATCTGCCCAAGCCAGTCATGCCCTCAGTCAGGCTCTGCAGGGTGTAAGCACGCTGGGCAGATCCATCAGGAAGGGTGAGCAGAGGCCTTGTGTGAGCACTGGGTGAAGAACCCAAGCTGCAGCACGGACAGAGGGGCTCATAGTAGGGGGGAGCCCCCAGGAGCTGTGCTGAGCCATGGCTCTGGGTCACACTACAGCCTGTGGGGAGCTTGAAATGCCAGGGTTGGACCAGCCAGCTGCATGCCCTGGTGTAAAGGTGTCATGTGGCAGAGCCTAAATGCCAGCACAAGGTGTTCACAAGGTCACTGTGGAATGGTTTGGGTGGGAAGGGACCTTGAAAGCTCATCCAGTTCCAACCCCCTGCCATGGGCTGGGACACCTCCACCAGCCCAGGTTGCTCAAGGCCTCATCCAGCCTGGTCTTGAACACCTCCAGGGAGGAGGCATCCAGACCTTCTCTGGGCAAGTTCTGCTGGGCACTGGGCAGGGACACTGAGCATGGCTGAGCCCAGCACACCCTTGAGCTGCATCCCACCTGCTCCCCTGGCTCCACTGGACAGAGCAGCTGCCCACACCTTGCCATCCAGTGCCTGAGGCTTGCATCATCCCAGTGGGAATTGCTTCCTTCAGCCATGCCAGAGGGGCTGAGACAGAACTGCTGTCAGGCTGTTGTCACAGCAGGACCACCCACGAAGCAGGACAGCCTGGAGCAGGGTGCTGGCAGGGGTGCCAAGGGAGCCTCACCCTCCCAAACCGGCCAGGGTGGCTTTGGGAGTCTCCACGCCATGTGTCACAGCTTTTAATTGTCCCCTCACAGGCCACAGGCTGGCAGAAGGAGGTGATGAGGAGAAGGAGCTCCGTGGTGCCCACTGCCCAGTGCCTCCTCTGCAGCCAGTGCCACTGGGGCTGCCAGGGTCGTGCAGGGTCAGCGTGTGCCCGGCGGCACTCAGCACGCGTCCCACCCCTGACAAGGTCACCAGAGATAAGGACCTGGCTGTCCCTGTGCCCTGTGCCAATGCTCCAGCCTGCTCCCTCTGATCCAGCCTCCCCCCTCCCTTTGCAGCTGCACTGAGCACCTCTGGTGCAGCTCTGGGCAAGCTGTGGGCTGTGCCCTGCCCCAGGCTTCCACAGCCCCACGGGCTGCATGGACCAAGGGGGAGATGTGGGCCCCCACTGGCACCTGGGCATGGCATGGCCCAGGGCTGCCTTGTGTGAGGCTTGTGCTGGAGAGAATCAGAGACTCATGAAAGGGTTTGGGTGGGAAAGGTCCTTCAAAGCTCATCCAGTCCAAGCTCTGCAGCCAGCAGGGACATCCCCACCCAGAGCAGGCTGCTGAGAGCCCCAAACAGGGGGAGCAAGGAGAGATTTGGGCTAAAATTCTGGGCTGAAGGTGGAGTGGGGGATGAGGGCTTGGAGAGGTTTGTCCTTGGTAGCCCTCGGGGCACCCTGGGCTTGAGCTGAGGACGTTGCCAGGTGCTGAGCTGGAGAGCTGGTCTGTGGCTCAGCAGCCAGGCTTGAAACTTTCCTCCTCAGCTGGAGGAAGGACTGAAAGGCTTTCAGAAAAGAGAAGAGTGGGGAACACACAACCCTAGCACCCACTTCAGAGGGGCTTTGGTGGGCTGGGCCGGGCTGATCTTTTTGGGGTTCACAGCCCAGCGAGAAGCAGCTTCCCAGCCAGCAGAGCAGGAAGGACCTGACCCAAACCCCTCCCAGGGAATGTTTCCGGCGGCCGCGCTGGGCTGTGACCAAACCTTGGGTGACCTGCGGGGCTGACAAAAGGAGAATGGACTCTTGGGGTTTGTTTAATGTCCCCGGGGCTGGGAAGGGACGGTCCTGGGCTCCAACCCTCCCTTTGTTCCCCGGGCTGGGCACTGTAGCGCGGAGCCCCGGCCGCGGGTGCGCTGCCCTGGGCTTGCGGCTCGGCCCTCGGTCGGCCAGATGAAAGCTGTTTGCTCTCGGTGCCCTCGGGGATTTCTAGGACTGTGCAGGTGTGGAGGGTCTGCTCCTCAGGACTTTGCCCCAGGATGCAGAGGAGGGGATGGGGAAGCAATGCAGCATCTCCCTGGCATGGAGGGGAGAGGACCATCCCCCACAGAGCCACTCAGCACTCCAAGGCTCCGTGTGCCCTGCAGCCCAGCAGGAGATGCTGCCAGGGCAGGGGTTGGCAGCACCCAAATCTTGCCATCGAGGCTCCCTTGGTCCAAGGGAAGGGATGGGTTCAGGGAGGTGGTGCTGGTGGATTTCAGCTTCAAGTCTCTGTCTGTCTGTCTGTCCTGCTACCCATTCCTGCAGCAAGAACTGTGGGTGGCCTTGGTGCAGACAAGTTGGATGTGCTCAGCCGTGGTAAGGCAGCCTGTGGCTGAGACCCCCCCCAGGCCTGGCAGACCACAGACACAAGAAACTTCCCCATCTCCTTCCCAGCAAAACCAGGGCACAGCTTCCCTGCAAGCCCCAGGACTGCACCACAGCATCATCTGCAGCTCTGCTGAGCCTCTGCCCACAGCTCCTTCCCACAGCCCCTGCCCACAGCTCCTGCCCACAGCCCCTGCCACCAACCCCTGCCCCCACAGCTCCTGCCCACAGCCGTTTCCCACAGTCCACCACAGCCATGGGCAGCCCCATGGGAGCTGGGAGAGGCCACAGTTCTTGCTCCAGGTGGTTGTGTTGCCCCTCAGGGAGGGCTCATCAGGGCAGCCACCTTGTTCCACTCAGGACAAGAGCTGGGTGGCAGCACAAGGATGTGGCAGGTCCCTGGGGCTGGAGGGATCCTGGGGACAGGGCTGTTGGCTTTGCCTATCCCAAGGGAAAGGACAAAACCCAGGCAGGGGAGCTCCAGTGCCTCAGCTCCAGTGTCTCCTGCAGCCGTGGGAGCCCTGCTGGCATCAGCAGAACTTTCCATGGAATTGGGTGGCACAGGCAATAAAGCCTCACCTCTGGGACACACCAGGGTGGCACACACCTTGTCCCCACGTTCTCCAAGTGCTGTTTGGTCACCCAGGAGACCACAAACTAACACTCATGTGGATTGGATTGAAACTTGTGTGCAGTGCTGGGAGTGGGCACCCAGGAGGTGGAACAGCAACTCCTGGTGAGGTTGGATTGCCCTCTCTGGGGTGAAGCTGAGGGGTTGGGTGTTGGTTGGGTTGCTGCTGGCCAGCAGTCCCTGCTCACCCCCAAGTGCTAGCAGGGACTGCTGCATGCTCTTGGTGGCTGCCTCCTTTCTCCTCCACCCTGCTCTCTTCAATTGTAATTCTTGACAAAGTTCTGCCAATCCAGTTTGTGTTACTGGAAGTGCCAGCAGCTCCCTCAGCCATATATGCTCACCATTTGGGCATGCAGGGCTGGCAGCTCTTGTCTTGAGGCTGGTATATGCCAGAAAGGAGAGGATGGGATGGGAAAACTCCTCACTTGGCTACTGCCAGAGAAGGCTGCTCTGGATCAGAGCTGGGAACAGAGTTTGACAGGGCCTGCTGGGGCAGGACAAGGGGGGATGGTCTGAACTCCAAGAGGGAGATTGAGACTGGAGAGAAGGAAGAAATGTTTGACACTGAAGGTGGGGAGAGCCTGGCCAGGCTGCCCAGAGAGGTGGGAGCTGCCCCATCCCTGAAACCATTCCAGGTCAGGTTGTTTGTGGCTCTGAGCAACCTGCTCTGGTTGGGGCTGTCCCTGCTGACATCACAGTGCTGGTCTAGAAGAGCTTCAAAGGTCTTTTCCCACCCAACCCCTTCTGTGAGTCTCTGATTCTGGGTTGCCAAACAGGCACCACCCCACAGCCAGGATGTGATACTCATCCTGGAGGAGCTGTGGTCTCACATCCATCCATGTCCCTGCTCCCACATCCATCCCTGTCCCTTGTCCCACAGCCATCCCTGTCCCCTGTCTCACATCCATCCCTGTCCCTGCTCCCACAGCCATTCCCTGTCCCTGCTCCCACATCCATCCCTGTCCCTTGTCCCACATCCATCCCTGTCCCTTGTCCCACAGCCGTTCTCTGCCACTGCACGGCTGCCAGCCCCTGCCCCTGCACGTCCCCGCGGTGGTATTTTTCCTGGCAGCCCCCAGGCAGGAATGTTTGGCGCTGGCAGGCGGAGTGGGGGCAGGAATTGCTGGAATAGCGACAGGCTGAGCAACAGCACTAACTTTATTCTGCCGAACAAAGCGCAGTGTCCCTGACGCCCAGGGCTGCAGGGCTCCCGGCGCAGCGGGGGCCAGGGCTGGGGAGCGCAGGCAGAGCCAGAAATGCTACTGCCACAAGGGCCCCTGCCCCAAATTCCTGCCCTCGACCCCCCCAGCCACGCCCAGCTCCCCACACAAGCTCCTCTCCTGCTGCCCGACGGCCAGAAGTGCATTTCTAGGAGCAAAGAGGGGTTGGGAAGCAGCCGAGAAGGGCTGGGATTTCCCTCCGAGAGCTTTAAGCAGCTTCCCAGGGCTCTTCTCTTGGGGGTTCCCTCCAAGCTCTACCATTCTATGATTCCATGATTCCCTCAGCCCATCTCTTAGGATTTTGGGGGTCTCTGAGCCCACCACAGATACCCAATAGCTCTGAGCTGCCTAAATGCCTCTCCCACACTCCCTGCACCCAGGGGTGCAGCAGGATTCGGTCCCGGCCTCCCCTCTCACCCCACTGCCTCCTTCTCCAGCTATATCCCAGCTGTGGAGGTGGCCGAGGAGTGCCTGGAGGAGGAGGAGGAGGAGGAGGTTCCCCTCTCTGGAGCCCACAAGCCCCATGGGCTTTGACAGCATCTCCCCACCCTGCTCCAAGGAAGATCCCAGGTTCCCACAGAGCATTCCCAGAGCTCCAGGTTGGTTTCTTGTCCATAAGGAGCAGGGGTTTGGGTGTGAGCAGGATGGATCCTCGGTGCCTGGTGCAAGCAGCCTCCCTGCCAGGGCCAGCCTTGGCTGCGAGGCTGGGGCAAGGCAGAGCTTTCCAAAGCAAATATTTGCACAGCGCAGGGACACGTGGGAACGAGCAGGAGCCGCCGGCCCTTCCCCGGCTCCGGGGGGAGGTTCCCGAGAAGCCAGACTCGGTCTGACCTGTGGCCACGCTGAGCTTTCAACCTCTTTATGCTCTACAGGTTTGCACAAAGAGGTTTGGAGTTTGCACCCCGGCAAAGGGGCATCGCTCGGGGCTGGGCAACAGGGCAGGGGTGGTCAGGAAAGACCTGGGCTGAGAGCCCTGGGGCTGAGCCTGGAGAAGAGCAGCCCCAGAGGGGATCTGAGCAATGCTCAGCAAGAACTAAAGGGTGGGGGGCAAGAGGCTGGGGCCAGACTCTGCTCAGCGGTGCCCAGGGACAGGACTAGGGGCAAGGGGCACAAACTGGAACCCAGGAGGTTCCTCCTGAGCAGGAGGAGAAACTTCTTTGTTGTGAGGGTGCTGGAGGCCTGGAGCAGGCTGCCCAGAGAGGTTGTGGAGTCTCCTTCTCTGGAGAGATTCCAACCCCCCCCGGCCAAGTTGCTGTGGGTGTCCTGCTGGAGCAGAGGGGTTGGACTGGGTGAGCTCCAGAGGTCCTTTCCAGCCCCTCCCTGCTGGGGTTTTCTGAACACTGCTTGGAGGGTTCCAACCAACCATTTATTCTCTCCAGAGTTTTTACCTTGAAGCTTTTCCTTGTGGCTGCAGCTCTTAAAGCCTCATTTTTTATCACAGAGTGGTCTCTGCACTCCTCAGACAGCAGCTGAGGAGAGCAAATCCTGTCTTGGCATCCCCATAGCCATCTCCCAGGCTGGGGCGTTGGGAGCAGCACACTGCCCACTCACACAGTTTTTCCTGGAAGCGATGTGGGAATCAGGGAATGAGGCTGTGTGAAGGGCAAAGGCTGCTGCACTGGCACCAGCACCAACCCTCTGGGGCACCCAGCAGCACCAAGCACCCTGCCAGCACCCACCAGGTCCTTCTGCCCATGCCTTGGCAGAGAGTGGCTGACCCCTGAGCACCAAGGGCCAGCACTAATTGGGTATTAGGAGCATGGAAAGCCCTGGGGTGAGGCCAGGTTAATGGCCTGGCTGCTCCCAGCAGAGTCATCAATGCCTGCTGTGAGCTCTTCCTCATCCTCCTCCTCTCCAGGAGGCATCAGCTGTCATCTAAAGGTGTCTGTGCTGGTTTTTAATCCCTGGGTGCTTTATTGCAACGAGTCCCTCTGCCCAGGCACAGGATGCCCCCAGCATGCTTGGCAGCTGCCTAAAACCCAGGGGGAATTACTGCATCTCCTGGGGGAAGCTCACTTGCCCTGTCCCACCACAGCTGGGCAGCTCTGAGCTGTGTCTCAGGGCTGTCCCCGTGGCCTGTGGCATGTCCCAGGCATGTTCCCATTGTGTCATGCTGGGCTGGATGGAGGCTCTTGGGGCCCAGCTGGGTGCCCTTCTGAGCCAGGACTTCCCCAGGGCTTCTCCATAAGAGGAGCTGCTCCTTGCCCCTCTTCCCTCAGCTCCATAAGAGGGAGAACAGAGAGGAGCCTGAGCTTGGCCTCCCTCCACAGATTCCTTTCCTGCCTGTCACCAGCAGTTATAGTCCCCAGCGTCACCCTGGCCACACAGCAGCGGTGCCAGGCCCCCGGGCAGGACCTGGCGCACCCGGGGGATGCCGCTGGGTGCCGGGGGGTCTCACACAGGATGGTGGGTGAAGGGCACTGCCCAGGGGGTGTTCCCAGCTGAAGAGACTGGAGTTGCCACTGCCAGCCATGCCATGGTGTGGGGAGGGCTGCTGCTGCTGCAGGTCTGCCACTCCTGCAGGCATGGGAGGGGGAAGAGGAAGAAGGGATGTGGGTTGGGTGCCCTTCCCCTTCTCCTTTCCCTTCCCCATCCTTTTCCTCCTCCCAGACACACACAGTTTGAGGGCTAACAACATGTGTGGGACCTGGGATGTGTCCCCAGCTCACAGGTGCAGACCCAGCACTGCCTCTGCTCCCCCTTCTCTGGGAGGGCCCCCCCAGACTCAGTATATTTGGGCTTTGGGGCTCACACCACTGCAGTTTTAGGAGGCACTTGGACATGAGAGCCCAGGGACCTCCAGGTCCTGCCGGTGGGGAGGCAGCAGTCTGGGGCGGGCAATAATTACTGCTTTTGGTAATTAGGCTCTTTAAAGCCCTAATGAACCATGATCAGGTTACAGGCTCCTGGCACCTGGGACGGCTGAGGGTCAGCAGGGACCGGGAACCAACGGTGCAGGGCAGGAGTTGTCTCCTGCAGGAGCTGCTCTGCAGAGCCAAAGGGACAGGGATGGAGCTTTCTGTGGTTTTGCATATTTTAGATCTATTTACACAGCTGTTGAGGGTGCCAGGTGGACCTGTTCCCACCTGCCCGTGCCCTGCCATGGGTGAGATGGGGCAGGGAGCAGGGTGAAGCCTGCCCCCTGCTCTTTGCCCTTTTGCTGCACACGTTCTGGAGCTATTTTGGGGAACCACCTCCCTGGCCAGGGCTCAGCAGCAGCGTGGCTGCTGTGGGTGATGGGATCCCAGAGTTGCAGAGAAGAGGCTTGTGTAGGGCTTGGGATCAGCTCTGGGGACGAGGAGGAGGAGGAGAAGGGCTCTCTGTTGAAGACACAGCCCTTGGAGAAGGCTCTGGCTCCTGCCCTGGCTGGGCACAGAAAGCAGCTGGGGGCTCTGGGACGGAGCTGGCTGCCGTGCAGGCAGGGGCCAGCAATGGGATTAGGGCAGCCAGGGCTGAAAATAGAGGCACTGCTCCAGGACAAGAGGCTGATGGAGCCTTACAGCCAAGCCTGGGTGGGAGGTGAGATGCAGAGATAGCTACACCCTGGAAAATCACAGATTGAACTGCCCCAGCTGTTGCCCAAAGACCTCCTCCAGCCCAGCCTTCCTGGAAGGAGAAAGGCCACGAGAAACCACAGCCCTGAGCCTGCTCCTGGCTGGGTTAATCTTCCCAGAATCCCAGCATGAAGGGGACTGGAAGGGATCTCTGGAGTCCAGTTCCTCTGCAGGGTCACCTACAGCAGCAGGATCACAATGGCCAGGTGGGTTTGGAATCCCCCCAGAGAATCTCTCCCCTTTGGGGCTGTTCTTCTCCAGGCTCTCAGCCCCAGGGCTCTCAGCCTTTGCTCCTCACAGAGCTGCTCCAGGCCCCTCAGCAGCTTTGGAGCCTCCACTGGACTGTCTCCTGTAGTTTCCTATCTCTCTTGAACTGGGGAGCCCAGAACTGGACACAGCACTCCAGATGTGGCCTCAGCTGGTAGAGCATTGCACCCTGGTCCAGGGCTGCCCAACTCTGCAGCATCCTCATTTCTGGCTGCATCTCTCTGCCAGGGCTGGTCCTGCCTGCACTGAGCTGGGGACACTGGGCACCATCCTGTCCATGCCACTCATTCCCTGGGGCTGAGGCAGAGGGTTTACCCAGGACCTCACTCCATGTGGGGTTGCCACACTCAAAATCACCCAGGACAAGAGCAAGGGGAGATGTGTGACGTGCCCATGCCCATGCCCGTGGGCACAGGGGCTCTGCAGGCTGGGCAGCAGGAGTCAACTGGGCAGGAATTAGGTGCATTAACTTGCAGGGCAAAACAAAGTGATTGCTGAGGTTTAACCAGCTCAGTGCAGTGACCTAAAGAGCTTTAGTGGGCAGAGACAACTGGACCAAGATGTGCTTAGCACAGTGAGGGCAGCCAGCCTGGCAGCATGCAGGGCAGAGGGCACAGAATCACAGAATGCACTGGGCTGGAGGGGACCCTCAAAGGCCACCCTGTCCAACCACCCTGCAGTCAGCAGGGACAGATTTTAGAGCAGGTTGCTCAGGACCACACTGAGTTTGACCTTGAATGTCTCCGGGGATGGGGCCTGCGCCACCTCCCTGGGCAGCCTGCTCCAGTGTTTCACTGCCCTCATGGTGCAGAGCTTCCTCCAAAGGAGCAGGAGCCAGCTCCCCAAGCCAGGAAACCCACCAGAGCCAGGGCAGGACCCTGCCTGGGGACACAGGGACAAGGCTGTGCTGGGCTAGGGGTGCTGGGGCAGGGGGAGATGGGGTGTTGGGGACAAGGGCTGCTTGCCTTTGTCACTCCAATGGCCCTGGGCACCTCCACTGCTCTTCACCCACGGGGTGGGATGGCTGCAGGCACACAGTGACCCCTGCCCCTTGGGTCTAGGGGTGCAACCCTGACCAGGCATGGGGTGACTGGACTAAAAAGAGAGGACTGATCAGCATTTCTCCACAGGGCTGAACTGGAGCTTGGAGCACAAAGGTGTCCGACCCCAAGGCTGATTGCCACATGGTGGGGGATGGATAAATAAACTCCTGGGCTCTAAAGAGCCAAAAACATCTCCAGATGTGTTCCTGATCCTGGTGTGGTGACCTCCAGCACCACCACCACCCCCCTCCCCACCCCCGCCGGAAAGCTCAGGGGCAGCCCAGGCTGGGCTTAGCTGCCCAAAGCTGTAAATCAAGGGCCAAGGGGGCAATTTCCATCCTCTGAGGCCAGCTGGGGCTAACTGGGGCCTCTTAAAGGAGTAAAGGCTGGAGGGGGGAGAGGGAATGAATGGAGACTGGAGGGGTCCCAGAAGGAAAGGGTTAAGGGGAGGGGGGGCGATGCCTTCTAACTGCTAACACTTGGTTTGGTGCAGGGAAATAAAGGCTGGGCTGCGGGGAGAGGGGGTTGTGAGACGAGGCCAGGTTGGGCTGAGGACCCTAGCGCCGGTGCCCCCTCCCGGTGCGGAGCGGAGCTGGCGGCCGCGCTCCTCCACGGCGCTGGGCAGGGTCCTGGAGCGCCCTCTTGCGGCAGCGTCTGGAGAGGCTCTGGGCACCTGTCCCGGGGAGCTCGGTGCGGCAGCTCTGTGCTCCTCATCCCCGTCGCTCTGGCACTGTCCCTTTCCGATCCTCTCCATCATTTTCATCCCGTCCCTGTCCCCCCCTCCAGTGCTCTGATGCTGTCCTTGTCCTCCCTCCATCGCCCTCCCTCTGTCCCTGTATCCTCTCCATCACCCTGACACTGTCCCTGTCCCCTCTCCACCACTCTCATCCCAGCCCTGTCCCTCTCCACCACTCTCACCCAGCCCTGTGCCCCTCCATCACTCTCACATCAGCGTCTCAGCAGAATTTCATCCTTGGAGAGTTTCTGTCTCTGCCCACCAGTGTCTGCAGCCCTGCCACCCTCCCTGGCACCGACCTTGTGCCAACACACCTCATTGGGACTCACCCAAAGGAATTAAGAGTGGTAAGGAGAGAAGCTGGGGCTGGGTATTATCATGCCATGTTAATGTCATTTTTTCCCAATAATCTGCTAAACCCACGCCGTCGGGGTGCTTTTTATGTAAGGTGATTGCTGGCAGCAGGGCAGAGGTTATGTAAAGTCCTGGGCTCCCGAGGGGCAGGGGATGCTCCCGAGGGGCAGGGGATGCTCCCGAGGGGCAGGGGATGCTCCCCAGGGGCAGGAGATGCTCCCCAGGGGCAGGACTGAGGGACCAAGCTGCTGCCTTGCCTTTTCCCTCCGACCTTCTCCCACAGGTGATGTGGATTTTTCTCTCCCCAAATCCGTAGCCCAAACCAGCCCAGGACCCTCCAGCAGGACTTTGCTGACGTCCTCATCATGCATGAGCAGCCTGGTGCTGGTGTCAGCCACAATTTTGGGGGGTGGGTGGGACACAGGGCTCCTGCCCTGTACAGGGCACTGGAGGGTCATGGGCTGGGTCACCACTAAACTAAACGAGGATGATCCCTGACTGGTGCTGTGGGAGGCTCCTGGCCAGTGGCTGAACCATCCTTGTGCATCCAGAAGTGAACATGGACACACAGCTGCCAGCACAGCTGTGTCTGTGATGGGGGACAGGGCTTGCTGCACCCCACAGCCCAGCTCTGGGGAGCCCCAGGGCCTGGGGACCAGCAGTGTCTTGCAGGGGATGCTGGAGTCACTAGATGAGGATTTATCAGGCATCACATCTTGCTCCAGCATCAGCCTGGGGTGCTGCTCTCACCCCTCCACTCCCAAATCCAGGTCTCAGATGTGGCCACAACCCCACTTCCCATCACCCCTCCATGAGGTTTAACTGCCCTTGCAGGGCTGAATGGGAAGTAACATTCCCAACCCCAGGAGATGGAGAGGACCCAGCTGCCTTTCCCCATCCTTTGGAATCCTGAAGGCAGCATTCCCTGGGCATCAGAGTATCCTCATCCCAGCTAAAGGTGCACTTCTCTGCATCGGGGAGCTCTGGGATCTCCTCCTGCCCTCCCAGCCTCACTAACCCCAGCAGCCTCCCCAACAGGTAGGAAAATGGGAAGGAGGCTGTGAACTGATGTCCTGTTCCAGCCACAGATCCTGCAGGAACACCAAGTGTGATGAGAGAGGGACCATATTGAGACCAAAGGGTGAGGAGGAGTCATTGCACCAGAGAATTTGCAATGATTTGGCTCTTACTGGTTTAATGGAGTTGATTTAAATATTTTTATTAAGGTCTTTCCTGCAGTTCTTTTAAGCAGGTTCTGCTCTAATCAGGTCAAAAGCTGACTTGCAAATAATCACCGGGGGTGGGGGGGGGGGGGGAGGGGAGGGGAAGGATTTAAACCCAAGCTGTGCATTTCATACTATTAATTGAAAGCCTGAGAGAGATAAATGTGTCCCTGTGCCTGGCTGAGACCTGTAAGCTGCTATTCGCAGCAAACTCCTCTCCCAGCTTGAGGAATCATCTCCTGGTTGGGATTATGGCTCTGCACACATGAGAGAACCTCCAGCAGGTTGTGATTTGGTGAGAGAGCAGAAGTGAGGAAGCATGGAGGAGACAGGAGGTGCTGGAGCATGTGAGCTCCACGTGGGGTAGCACAGCCCCAAGCAAATTGTCTGGAAGCAGGAGAAAGACAAATCCCCCCCTGTGCTCAAATATTTCTCTGCCACCCATTCAGGAGAAAGCTGGAGCTTATTTGTGACCTTCCAGAGCTATTTCAGGACAGACCATGTGCAGATCCACACCTGCACATCTGCATCTGCAGCAGGGCAGGCACCCCAGCCACCCACAGCAGCACCCTGCTGCCCGCAGCTCCCAGCACATTTTCCACATCGGAGGAGGGAAGAGAAATCCACCCTGGTGTTAATTACAAGACATTAGCAGAGCTTGTTTGCTAATCCCAGTCCTAATCACCTCCTTGGTTATGTTTCAGCACTTAAGGACACAGCATGGAACACATAAAACAGAGCAAAGTTTACTTCTGCTGGTGCCCTGCTGTGGAGCGTGGGCAGCCCAGAATGGGCAGCCCAGGGCAAGCAGCCCAGGACTGGTAGCCCACAATGCACAGCCCAGGGTGAGCAGCCCAGTGTGGGTAGCCTAATGCGGGCATCCCATTGTGGGTAACCCCAGTGTGGGCATGCCACTGAGGGTGAGCAGCCCAGCACGGGCAGCCCAGTGCAGGCAGCAGCCTGGCAGCAGGCGGTGCAGAGGCGAGAAGCGATGGCTGCAGCACGGCGCTGCTGTCTCACACCAAGGGAGTCGCAGCACATTCATGAGTCAGTGGAATCCCTCCCCCCTCCCCGCGCGCCCTCCCCCAGTCCAGTGGGTTGGGGGTTCTGTAACTAAAAACCAGCAGCTCAGGGAGGTGAGCTCAGGGTGCTCGGCAGGAGGCAGGGAGCTCCGCAGCCTCCAGGGACAGTGGCTAGGGGAGCCTGGAGCAGCAAAGCGAGGCCGTGCTGGTGGCTTGGCCACGGAGCGCCGGTGGCACAGCGACAGTGAGCGGTGGCACAGCGATGGAGAGAGTCGTGGCTGTGTCCGGTGAAGGCTCACGGAGGAGCTGTCCCGGCTGCGCTGTTGTCCTTCCCGGTGGGACAGGGACGATGCTGTCAGGTCTGAGCCCTCCATCCCGAGGCCAGCTCAGGGCTGGTAGGGCAGCGATGGGGACAGCAATGCCAGAGCCCCACACAAGCCTTCTGTCCAGAGAAGGATTCTTCATCCTGAGCCCTCCTTGTGCCTTCTCACCTCTCCGGTGCCCACAGCAACAGCTCTGCTGCAGGGTGACTGCTGGGGTGCCCAAGGACTCGTGCTGGAAGCAGGGGGACGTTTCAAAGTGCCGCCAAAGCAGTCCCAAAGATCCAGCTTGGTGGGAAGCAAACGGTGCCAGTGCCACGGCGAGGACCAGTCCTCTTCTGCTCTCTGTTCCTGGGGGGGTGCACAGTCCAGAGCCAAAATCACCATCGGGGATAGGGGAAGTGGGGTGACCCCAAGGCCACTCAATCCCCCGCTGAGGCTTCCATGGAGACACGTGAAGGCTACTCCCCAGTGTGAGGCACGGTCCCTCCAGTGTCCTGCTGGCTCAGAGTCTTGGGGACCCTTCCTGGGGGGCAGTGGGGCTTGGACAGCCCCGAAGTGGCTTCCCTGAACCTGCTGCCTTTGAGGGAGAGATGACCCCAGAGTGGGCTTGGGGTTCCTATAAACACCCCCAGCCCCAGCAAGATCCTCCAGGGACTCCAGACCCTGCCAGGTTCCCCAACCCCACTGCACCCCTCCCAGTCTGCAATCTCACAGCATACTCCTGGACCTCTGACCCTGCAGGGTCCTTGGAGCACCCCAAACCCCCAGGGTTCCCCAGGGACCCACACTCACAAACCCATTTTAGATTCCTCAAGGCATCCCCAGGACCCCAGACCCTGCTGGGTTCCTCATACCCTGCAGTCTAAATCCATAAGGCTCACCAGGAACCCCTCAAGAGACTCAGATCCTGCTAGGTCCCCAAGATTCCCCACACCTCAGCAAGGTCCTATCATGACCTCCAAACCCACAGGGTCCACCTGGGACCCTCAAACCCATCAGACTCCCCAGGACCCAGACCCTGCTGGGTAACCCCACCCCATGGGGTCCCCACAGACTCTGCAGGGTCCCAACTCATCAGACTCCCCAGAATGCCCCCAAGGTCCTCAGACCCTGCTGAGTCCCCCACCCTATGGGGTCCCTCAGACCCTGCAGTGTTCTCCCAGAGCCCATAGATCCCACAGGGCCCCAATCCACCAGACTTCTCAAGACCCCCTCAAGACCCCCAGACCCCAATGGGTTCCCCCACCCCATAGGGTTCCCTGGATTCCATGGGGCCCAGAACCCCTAAACTCTGCAGGATCCCAACCTATTAGATTCCTCAGGACACCCTCAAGGTCACCAGACACTGCTGTGTTCCCCACACACACTTTGGGGTCCCCCAAACATCCCAGATGCTGCAGGACCCCAACCCATCAGAGTCCCCAGGACCCCCTCAAGGTCTGGGTCCCCCAGATTCCCAGTAGAGTCTGGAGGACAAGGACTCCAGACCTCGCTGGCTCCCCCCTCCCCATGAGGTCCCCCACATCCAGCAGAGTCCCTCTCAAAGACCCCAGACGCTCGCAGCTCTCCACCCCCCAGGTCCTTCCCTAGGCTGGGCTGCGGGGGGAGGCGGGCAGCCGCCGTGCAGCGGCAGCCGGTGATGCGCTACCACGGGAACAGGCAGGGGCCCAGGGGACGCAGCTGCGGAGAGCGCGGGCGGCGGCCAGGAGAGCGGCGGGCCGGGGCCGGGGGCGGCGGCGGAGCCCCTTCTGCAGCCGCTGGCTCTGCGCTGCCAGCGCTAACTGGGCCTGTGCCACGCTGGTGCCCAATCTGCCCAGCGCCTCGGCGCGGGCGGCCAGGCGGAGCTCTGCGTGCCGCAGGGCGCAGTGAACCTGCCGGACGCGGCCCTCCAGCTCCGCCACCGCCCGACGGCGACACTCGGCCGCCACCAGCCTCCGCCGCGCCGCCGCCAGCTCCACCGACCCAGGGCTGCTGCTGCTCTTGGTACCGCTGCCGGTGCCGCTACCGGTGCCGTTGCCCGCGGTGATACCGCTGCGGTCGGGGTGTTGTTCGCCGCCCGCTGTCGGACCCGGATCCGCCGCTGTCGCTGCCGCCATGGGAACGGGAGCCAGCCAGCGCCGCGGAGAGGATATATAGCCCGGGGGCGGTGCCGGCTCCGTACGGCTCGGCCCAGCCGGGGGCGGCTCCAGCACCGGCTCCGCACCGGCACGGGGTGGGAATCGGGAGCGGGCCCGGCCCTGTACAGGCGGAAGGTCACTGGGGAAGGATGGAAAGGTTACTGGGAGATCACTGGGAAAGGCTGGACCCCTCCAGGCTGGGTATGGGTGTCCCAGCCTGGGGTGTCACAGCCGTGGGGTGCAGGGGATGTGGCACCAGGGCAGGGTGTCCTTGCTTGATGATGGTTACAGCAACATCGCTGCCAAATTCATTATCACTGAGGATGCTGTTAATGGAGCTGAGAGTGGGTTGAGTTGGCACAGGGAGGGGGCCTGGAGTGGGAGGGGGCTGTTGCCCCCCTGCTCCCCCCTGAGGAGCCTGGGATTTGGGATTCTTCCAGCTGGGACGTCACGCTCAGGGGCTGCATCGTCACGAAGGTGCGTGGGTAAAGCCTGCTTTTGTTTCACAGAGATGATAAAAAGGATGACAGGAACCTGGTGCCAAGGTCTCATCCCACCCTCCGACAGGAGCAAAAGCCTGAGCTGACAAACCAAAACCCAGCCTGAATCTGTTCCCGCCAGAGCCACATCCAAGCCCATGCTGGATGCCATCCCTGCCCCATGTGGGCTCGTGGCAGCTTTGCTTCCCTTACCTTAAGAGGGAACAAACCCACCCCATCCCTTGTGCTTTGCGTGGCATTCCTGCTCCTGCCAGCGCTGCCACAGGGCTGCCAGACACCGGAGCAGCGTCAGAGGCTGCTGTGTTACCGTCCCCAGCCCCCGCTGCCTGCTCGTCCCTTCCCTGCCCAGCTCCCACCACATCTCCACTGCCTGGTGCTGGGGACCCGGCCCCAGTGCTCTCTGAAGCTCTGCAGCAAAGCCAGATCCCAGGAGGAGCCATCGCTGTGTATGATGCAAACGCTGCTGGAAAGGGGGGTTGGGGATTTGAGGGGTGCTGCTCCATCACAAGCTCAGGGTCAAAGCTCTGCTGCTGCTTCCTCTGCCCCCAACCCAAAGGATCTGTGGGCACAGACAGGTGTTGAACACAACATCTTCCTCTCTGAGGGTTTGCTCTGCTTTGGTGGAACCTGAACCCCCAAGGGTACCCCCAAAGGGGCAAAGGGCTGGGATCTGTCCTGCAGTGAGCTTCCCTCATTGCCCCCTTCCCTTGGAGTCACTGAGGCTAGAAGAAGCTCTTCAGGTACCTGCTCCATCAGCCACCTGCTCACAAAATCATTGGTTTTGGGGGCCACCCCCCAGGGCTCTGCTGCTTGTCACCTTCCCAACTCCAGTCCCTGGTCCAGGGTGAGGAAAAAAAAAAATGGGAACAGGGAGCAGTGCTCCAGAAAAGTGGAGCCTTATTTTAGGCAGTAAATAATTAACAGTGGTGCCACATCTCCTGGTCTCTCCGCAAGACTTTTCCTCAGGTGCTCCCTGTTACTAGAGCGGGGGGAACCCAGGCACTGCTTTCTCATTCTGGCCCAGTTTAAATGAAGGAATCCTGCACCAGGATTTCAGCTTTAAGCTCCAGGGCTCCTAGGTCAACCCAGCTCATTGCTCTGCTGTCCTGGACCCTAGAACACTGAGAGCAGCAGTTTGGGGTTGAAGCCCTGGTACATGGTGGCAGCTGGGCTGGGAGGTGATGGGGCATGGGGACAAGGCAGGAGCTGGGGGGCATGAAGTGTGGTGCTGGGCTCAAGGGGCCACACTGTGCTGCTCGATTCATCCTGGCAGTGCCAGGCTTGATGGAGCAGTGCTGGGAGAGGTTTAATGGCTGGAATCTGTGCTGAGGGCACCTGGCAGGGCAGACGATACATTTCCAAGCAGTGCTTTGAGTTACACACAAATGAGAAGGTGGCCAGGGACATGACACCGGCTGGACTCCTGCACAGCCTTCCTCTGCCAGAGGCTGCAACAAATAAAGGCTTTGCTCCCCTCGGAGAAGGAATGAGCTGCTTGGCACTGGCACCATCCTTACATCGATTTTCTCTCCTCTTTCCTCTCAGAATCTGCTTATTGTGTCTGAGATGCTCCAGCTACATCCTCCCCGTGTGGCTGTGGATCCACCGGGCTCCTTCCGCACCTGCCCTGCTTTCCCTTCCTCTCCTGGCTTCCTTCCTTTCCCCCAAACCTTCAGGGAAGGATCCAGCCCCCCAAGAGTGAATGAACAGCTGTCTGGAGAGAACCACGGAGGCACCAAGCAGACATGGGGTCGTTGGAGACAGGGGTGCTTGGGAACAGGGGTCTGCAGGGACAGGATCCACGGGGATGGGGACCGCGGGGATGGGCGCCGGGAGCGGGCGGGGCGGGGGCGAGGCCGTGCGGAGCAGCTTCGCGGCCGCCCTCTACTGTCCCTCGCGGCATCCCGTCGGGCCGGGTCACGTGTCGCACCTGGCCCAGGTGAGGCGGGGCCGGGCCGGGCCGGGCCGGTCGCCGTTCCCTGGCTCGCAGGTAACGCCGGGGTGGGGGTCGTGATGCAGTCGTGAGGGGAGCACTCGGTCCCGGCTCTGACCTTAGCCCCCCCATCTTAGCTTCAGCCCCCGGCCCGCCGCCGCTCGGCACTTTCCCCGGCGGGGCCGCCCGGGCCGGGCCTGGGGGCAGCAGCAGGCCGCGATCGGGAGGGAGCGACTGCGGGAAGGAGGTGCAGGAGCTGCTCTGCTCCATACCCCAGGGATCCCCACGCTCGTCTGCGAACCCCGAAACCAGGGTGCCGTCCCTCGGCTAAGACCGGCTTTTCGTTTCCTTATGAGCCTTGGGCTGCCCCAGGCACAGGAGCCCCCAGGCCGTGTGCCCCGGCCGTCCTCGCCAGGACTGGGGGACAGTTTCCTCTCTAACCCCGTCCTCACCACTCTGTGCTTTCGTTCTTCCCCGGCTCTGTCCTCATCCGCTGCTCTGGGACCTTCCATAACCCTGCCCTGGGGGGCTGGTGTCGGTAGGAACTGTCTTGGGGTTGGAATTCGGCTCTTCCCTGGCCCTTCCTGGGGTCAGTTTGGCTTTCAAAGGTTGAAAACTTAAGCGGAGAGCACAGTGGGGAGGCTGTGCGGGAAAGGGCAGGCATTGCTGGATGGGTCGGTGGCCCCGCTGGGAAACGGGAGCTCTCTGCTGCCGGCTGCTCCCCACTACCCACCGTTCAGAAAACGGCCGGGGGCCCAGGGTAGACAGAGCGGCCCCTGCTCGGTGCCCAGGCAGGTTTTGTCCATTGCAGTGCTTCGTTTATGAGAGGGAAGGGCCGAATTTTGTTTCCCTGTGCTGTGGTGGAGTTCTGATGGTCAGCTGGGCTGCAGGGGGTATTTGGGGGCAGGGGCACAGGGAAGCGTTTGGCGAGGGGCAGCTCCTTGGCCGGGTTGTTGGTATCCCGAGTAGGTGAGAGGAGGGGATGGAGCACAGGGAAGAGGCTGGATCCCTGCTGCCCTGGGCCAGGGTCTCTCTCACTGCCCAGGGCCAGCAAAGCAGTCAGGACTTCAGCAGCTTTCTTCTGGCTTTCAGCTCCTGGCAAGGCTGCTAAGAAAACTTCACAGCTGTTGATGCCTTCCTCGGCTGAGGAGGATTTGTGTCAATTTTCTCTCCCAAGTGCAGGTCCTCTGGCCCCTTTTTCACTCAAAGCTTTGTCCTCCATAGCTTCTAAAGCCAGTGGCAGTATGGTTATGGGCAGACCAGGGTGGTGTTCCTAGGCAGGCTCACCAATGAGTTTAGCTTTTCTAACCCTTTGGCAGCAAATCCTGACCCCTGAACAATGAAGATCTTAGACCCTGGCTAACCTTTAGCCGTGCAGTCTGCTCGTGAGGCCCTCCTGAGGCAGATGCTGAAGCTCTTCAGAAGGATCTTCTCCTCTCACACAGTGCCTGTGTGAGCACAGAGGAAGCTCTCAACGACCTGGTGAGTGTCAGCCTTGCTCTGGAGTTTACTCCAAGCAGTTCATGGCTGTGGGTTTTGGTCCAGTCTGGTGCTTGTGCTGGAGGAACGGGGGTGGATCAGGGAGCTGGGTCTTGGGTGAGTGATGTGATGGTCACAGAAGCATGAGCTGTGATGGGAAGGGGCTGGAGGTGTCACTAATGTCTGATGCAGCTGGAGGTTTGTGCAATGCCAGGCAAGTGATTTAATCTCCGAGTCTGCAAGTCTGCTTCTGCAGAGCTGAGAGAATGCTCTGAGCTCTCAGAAGGTTGTTCATTAAATGATGGTTCCTGTGCAGTGCATGTGTTGGGTCTCCTGAGGAGGCCTTGGTATGAAGACAAACAGCCCAGGAGGCCTTTCTGTGCTTCCACCACCTCAGACATTTCCTGTTTGGCTTTCAATGCTGAACTGCGTCACAAAAATGATGAAGCTGGTAGGGGTGGGGAAGGGAAAGATACAAATCCCTGTTGTGGTGCAGTGAAAGCAGCCAAAACTCCCTGCTGATGCTGAGCCTGGGGAGCTCAGCCCCAAAACTGGAGCATCTGGGCCCTTTATATTGAACATCTTGGCCAGGAATGTGCAGAGGCAGCTCCTGGGACATGCACTGCTTACAGGGTTTGTAGAAGCTGATGGAGCCAAAATCTTCCTGGACAGCAGAGGTGTGCTGGAGCTGCCTGCTTTGGGGCTGGGACCAGCATTGCTGTTTGCTTCCAGAAAAGGGAAAAAGTGGCAATGTTCAAATTGTTCTACCTGGTTAATTCCTGCCTGAGGTGGCCTGGAGCAGCAGGGTCAGTCCAGGAGTGCTGTGGCTGGGCTCTCCCTGCTCCTTCATTTCCCTAATTAGTATTTCATAGAATGATAGAAAGTGTTGGAAGGGACCTTAAAGACCATTCAGTTCCAACCCCCTGCTCCATCCCCTCTCTCACCTACTTGGGATACCAGCAACCCTGTTCTGAAGGCTGCAGAGGTTTTGATGTATTAAAAATAGTCTTTTCAAAGCCCATCCCCTTTGACCTGAGCATCTGCTGAGAGGAAGCAGCAAAGCAGCATTCCCTGTGTGGGGGTCAAATGCCTGTGGGAGAGAGCAGCAGGAGGTGAGGCTGTGCCTGGATCAGCAATCGTGTGGTCAGCAGGACCAGGGCAGGGATTGTGCCCCTGGACTCAGCACTGCTGAGGCCACACCTCAAATCCTGGGGTCAGTTTTGGGCCTCTCATTCCCAGAAGAACATTGAGGGCTGGGGCAGGGCCAGAAAAGGGCAACAAGCTGGGGAAGAGTCTGGAGAACAGGGATGGGGAGGAGCAGCTGAGGGAGCTGGGGCTGTTCAGGCTGGAAAAGAGGAGGCTGAGGGCAGACCTCGTTGCTCTTTACAGCTGCCTGAAATGGCCTCAGGTGGCACCAGGGGAGGTTTAGGTTGGACATTAGAAGAAACTTCTTATCTGAAAGGCCTCTCAACCACTGCACAGGCTGCTGAGGGAGGTGGCTGAATCTCCATCCCTGGAGGTGTTTCAGAGAGGCAGAGATGTGGTGCTGAGGGCCATGGGTTGGCCTCAGCCTGGGCAGAGTTTGAGGCTGGTTGGACTGGAGGCTCTCAAAGGGCTTTTCCAACCCAAAGATTCTGTGGCTGTAAGGGAGAACAGCAGAGTCCTAAAGCTAACATTTCTATAGGTAGTGGCAATTTTTAATCTGAGCTCAGGAACCACAGAGTGCTGGTGCTGAGTCCATCCTTCACTGGTGATCAGCAGCTCTCCCAGGTGAGGCTGGTGACGACCACTTGACTCAAGCCCTTCTCACCCTGCAGGTGCCTGAGCCCTGAGCCATGCTGGGCCGGGAAGCAAGGCTCCCCCACGAGCTGAACAGCCACCACCAGCTGAACCAGTCCTGCCAGGAGGCTGTGCCCCTGCGGCCCAGAGCGTGCAAGGAGAGCGATGTCAGCCTGGAGGTGCTCAGCGGCTCGGTGCCCGAGGCCAGGCCAGGCCGCAGGGCACAGCAGGCGCGGGGCAGGAGGAGCCGCAGGGCCGAGCCCAAGGAGCCCAGGGGCAGGGAGGCAGAGACCATCACCTTCATCTCGGGCACGGCTGAGGCTCCCCCCAGCCAGAGCTCCTGCTGCTCCTCGCTGTCCCAGGCCTGGAACACCTACAAGGCTGTGTTCTGCTGCATCGTGACCTGTGGGAGCTGCTTCCAGGACTGCAGTGTCTGCATCCCCTACCCAGGGCCCGCCGAGACCCCCACCGACGAGGGCAAGAAGGGAGACTACAACGGGCGGCTGGCGAACAGCCCCAGCGGCGCCGCTGCTGCCGAGAAGAACGGCAACCAGATCAAAAAGTCCAGCGTGGGCAGCAGCTTCAGCTACCCAGACGTGAAACTGAAGGGCATTCCTGTTTACCCCAACAGGAGCCCCAGCCACCAGCCGGAGGATTCCTGCTGCAAGGAGCAGCTGGCGGAGAAGGCCTCCAGGAGCAGCATGGAGAAGGCAGCGCTGCCCAGCAGCCCCCGCAGCTCCGAGGAGTATTACTCCTTCCACGAGTCCGACCTGGACATCAGCGAGCTGAACGGCTCCATGTCCAGCAGGCAGATCGATGTCCTCATCTTCAGGAAGCTGACGGAGCTCTTCAGCGTGCACCAGATCGACGAGCTGGCCAAGTGCACCTCCGACACTGTCTTCCTGGAGAAGACCAACAAGATCTCAGACCTCATCAACAGCATCACGCAGGACTACAACCTGGACGAGCAGGACGCTGAGTGCAGGCTGGTGCGAGGCATCATCCGCATCAGCACGCGCAAGAGCAGGGTCCGGCCGCACCTCCCTGCCCCTGCCGCCCACGGCCACCCGGAGAAGGCCAGCAGGGGCCCCGCACCCGACAGCGGCACCGAGACCATGCTGGAGTCCATGCTCCTCAGCCAAGATGGTTCGTGGGGGCTGCCCGGGGGCTGCCTCTTGTGTCAAAGCCCTGGAGAAGAGAGGGCTCTGGGAGAACCTTAGAGTGGCCCAGGGGCTACAGGAGGGCTGGGGAGAGGCTTTTGACAAGGGCCTGTGGTGACAGGGTGGGGGAGAATGGATGGAAGCTGGAAGAGGGCAGACTGAGACTGGAGACAAGGAAGAAATTCTTTAGAGTGAGGGTGGGGAGGCACTGGAACAGGTTGCCCAGGGAGGCTGTGGATGTCCTCTTCCTGGAGGAGTTCAAGGCCAGGCTGGATGAGGCCTTGAGCAACCTGGGCTGGTAGAGGTGTCCCTGCCCATGGCAGGGGTTGGGAACTGGATGATCTTTAAGGTCCCTTCCAACCCAACCCATTCCATGGATCTGTGTGGTGGGGGGGCAGGGCTGACAGCTCACAGCCACCTCCAGGCTGGGCTTGTTCCCGTGGGAGGTGTGGATGTAGGTCCTCAGGTGCAGACCAGCTCTGTTTCTCAGCAGTCCTGCTGGGTTGGCTTCCTGATCATATCTCACTGCAGGGCAGTTTGTGCTGAGCAGAGCTGCTGCTGCTGCAGTGCTGTTGGCTCTCACCCTCACCTCTGAGGTAGGCAGAAAGGCCATGAGTCAAACCTAACTGGTATGACCAGACCAGCTGGCTTGTGCCAGAGGATGGCCAGTGCCAGAGCTGATTCTTCCCTCCTGTGCCACCAGCACTCTGCTAATGCCACCCTTAGGTGACCAGGACAGAGTCTGTGCCTCTGTGGAGCTGGGGCTGCTTGCATGCCCTGGGGTGAGGAGCAGCAGTAGGTACCCCTGCAGAGAGGAGGGAAGGGCTGTGCCTGATGGCTCTCAGGGATGGTTTCCTCCTTGGCTTGGAGCTGCCTGAAGTGACTGACCTCCAGAAGAGGTTCTGGGAGGGTTTGTTGTAGAGAGACCTTGAAGAAGCCAAGGGTGGGGGCCAAGGAGATGTGGGGGACAAGGTGGGTTGTGGGGCAGAGGTGTGAAACTGGGACAGGGCAGATGTAGGTTGGGCATCAGGAGGAAGTTCTGCACAGTGAGGGTGGGGAGACAGTGGAACAGGCTGCCCTGGGAAGTGGTTGAGGCTCCATCCCTGGAGACATTCCAGGTCAGACTCAGTGTGGCCCTGGGCAGCCTGATCCAGTTGGAGGTGTCCCTGCTGCCTGCAGGGGAGTTGCACAAGGTGGCTTCTGAGGCTCCCTTCCAACCTGATGCATTTTGTGATTCTGTGCTGCAGAACAGAGGCCACCAGGTGCCTGCTGTGCTTCCCTGGGCAGCAGCCAGCTGCTTCCTGGTGCCCAGGGCCTATAAAGCTCAGGTTGGAAGACAATGAGGAG
The DNA here is from genome assembly GCF_027791375.1 of Indicator indicator. Lineage (NCBI taxonomy): Eukaryota > Metazoa > Chordata > Aves > Piciformes > Indicatoridae > Indicator > Indicator indicator. The sequence continues at coordinate 6,825,458 of NC_072042.1, read as the reverse complement.
CAGACCTCTGCCTCTGCTGGCACCTGAGGCTGCTGCCTTCTGCAGGAGGGCCCTGGGTGTTCCTGGGCTGGGATCTTTGACTCACAGCTGCCCATCCTTGCCTGTCTGAGGCCCTCTTGGTTTCCCTTGCAGATTTGGCTGTGCAGATATCAGAGGAGACCCCAGCAGATGTGCTGGCCAGGAACATGAGGAGGCACAGCAGTGCAGGTAATGCACCTAGCCTGCAGCACCTCTGCACCCAGGGAGTGCCCTCAACCTCTGGGCTCTGTGTGGCTTCACCCTGCAGAGGCTGAGCTGCCACCTGCCTCTTGGGCTGCCCTAAGCTTCAGGAGTGGAGGAAGCTCAGAGGGCTGCCCAGGTTGGTGTGGAGTGCTCTGTGTCCAGGCACAGTGCTTGGCCTGGCAGCTCTCAGGCCCTGGGTGTCCTCACGACGTTTGGGGCTACATCTGGGTGTGACCAGCTGAGGTCACAGCTGGGTTAGACTGGGAGCAAAAGGAACTGTGCCAAAGGGAAGCAGGGGAGAGTGAAGGGCTGTCCCCTGAGCTCCTCCTGCTGCACTCCCAGGAGCAGCCCAAGGCTAAGGGCCAGGTTCTCTCCTCTCTAATAACAGCTGCCTGGAAGGTGGCTGCAGCACAGGCAGGGCTGTTCCTGCCTATGGGCTTTGTGTGGCTTCCTCCTCCCTCATGATACACAAAGGCCTTTGTGGCAGCTGCTTGCCAGGCACTCAGCTGCTGTGCTTCTCCTTGTCTAATGGCACCACCTCTCTCTTCCCTCTCCAAGGTTCTCCCAGCAGAGATTCCTCTTTCCAGGACACAGAGACTGACTCGTCTGGGGCACCTCTGCTTCAGGTCTATTGTTAAGAAGGACCCAAGCAGCAGGCAGGAGCTCCAGGGCTGCAATCAGATTCCTCCTCTGTGTGTGCTCTGCCACTTCAGGTCTGCCCTGGTGAAGCCAAACTCCTCCTGCTGTCAGAATTTCACTGGATGTTTTGATTCATTTGGGGACAACATAGAAAGGACATCAAGGAAGTGAGCTGTGGAGCTGCTGGAGCTGGGAGGTGGATTGTGTGCCCAGGGAGGAGGTGATGGACAAGGAAGTCTCAGCTAATTTGTGCCTCTGGTTTCCATACTTCACATTTGGCCTCAGCAGCCCTGCCCCTGTTTTGAGGATCTGTGGTGCAGTTCCTTCTTTCTGGCACTGCAGAGCTTGACTTGGGTATGGAGCAGCTGGATGGTGGCTGTGGCTGTGCCAGTGCTGAGGGCCCAGCACCTGCTGTCCAGGGACCAAAATCTCTGTTCAAAGTGCCTGGGGTGGGCCCCAAGGCATTGAGCTTTCTGTCCCTGGTGCTTGCTGCAGCCAGGTCTGCTCCTCCTGCTGACCCTTAGTGGTGTCCTCTCCTGCTGCCTCCTCAGGAGAAGGTTCAGGGTAAGTTTGTTTAATCTTTGCCCTTGATGGTGCCAGCTGCAGAGGGCAGGGATGCTGGGCAGCTGCCCTGCTCCCATCTGCTGAGCAGACCTTGGGGATCAGTCACTTGCAGCCTGCTGTGAGCTGTGGCTGTGAGGTGTTGCCAGCTGCACGTTGCCCTGTGCCTTCCATGCCAGTCAGCTCCTCCTGGCCAACCTGCCAAGCCCTTGGTGCTGAAAGCTGGGCATGAAACCTCAGGTCATGGCAGGTGTGGGAAGCATTCAGTGTGGAGTTTTCACAATCCAGAACTGGGCTGTTTGTCTCTTCTGCCCTAGAAGTGCCTTGCATCCAAAGAAAGCCCTCCTGAGGCTCTGTGAGGAGCTGCTTGGTCCTGCCTTGCCCCTGGGCACCTTCTCTCCTCCCAGCAGGACTCATGGTCAGTGGTGCCCTGAGAGCACTGCAGCTCTGTCTCCCTGCTGCTGCCACCTGGGTGCTTATCATAAATACCCACGTAAAGCCCTGGCACTTGGTGAGGCATTGGGGTGCCCTTGGACAGGAATAGAAAAAGCTGAGTTGGATTTCCCAGCCCTGCAATAAACACACCCAGGGGAGCTGGGGGAGAGGGAGCCCAAAGTAGTCCCTGCTGGGGTGTGGACAAAGTTTCTGTGCCTTAATTGAGCTGAGATGTACCTTGATTACACAGCCTGTGGTTTGCTCTTCAGAAGGTAGTGGGGAGGGGGGGATCTGACTCCTGCCCTGAGCTGACAGCTTTATTCCACTGGCCAAAGCCCTTTGAAAGGTGCAGCTCAAGCCCCTCTTGGAGCCTGGCTTGTGAGCTGCTCCTGCCATAAGTCATGGCCAGCCCTGAGGCCACCCCGAGGCCACCCTGGAGAAACTGCTGGGGAGAGATTGGAAGGAGAAAACCAAGAGAATGGGGCTGGGATTTGCCTTCCCCTCCCTGCCTTGTTCTTAAAAGCCTTTGTTGGTGCAAAACTGGTTGGTAGCAGGAAGGGACTGGCAGCCAGACCAGCCCAGCACTGCCAGAGGAGCTGGGTTTGGTCACCTCCTGAATGCCACAGCTACAAGGGACCTGTCTGGCCTCCTGCTGCTGAGCTGCTGTGCAGCAGACTGGGACCAGCTTCCCTCAGAGCTGTGCAGAGGCTCCAGCCAGGGTCATGCTGACACAGCTCTGCTGCAGCTTTGGAGGGCTGAGGAGGGGCTTGCCAAGACCTGCCAGTGCCAGCTGCAGTGCTGTGTTTGTGATGTTTAGTCTGGGTATGAAGTGAAAGTTTCTGGATTAAGCTTGCAAAAAGCCCAGCCTAAACCCCCCCACATGCCCCCAAAGCCTCACTAAGAGGAAGGCTGTCAGCTCGGTGTCCCTGGAGCTGGTGCCCCTGTGGTGTCCTGTGGGATTCTTTTGCACTCCTTGGCCTTCAAGTGTCTTTTTTATAAAGTGAAAGATGTGCTCTGGACGTGGGCTCTGCCTCTTCCATTCCTGCTTCCATCAGGGTGGGGAGAGCAGAGTGAGTCTGGGCCCGGGCAGGGGGCTGGGGTGGTGCATGAGGCTGCTCTGCTGTTCCCTTGCTCTCTCCACAGCAGCCTTGCCCTCTGGACCACCTCCAGAAGGTCTAAGCTGTGAGATTCATTAACAAAAGCCAAGCCAAGAGCTGCTGTTGGAGGAGGGAATCTTTTCCCCCTCTGCAGCCTGTGTGCCATCAGGGCCTTGCTTTCAGAGACCAGAGCAGGGCCCCAGGTAGGCACAGGGGCAGGGAGCAGGGCCCTGGGGCTGGGAGCAGGGCTCCGGGGCTCAGAGCAGGGCTCCCAGGGCTCGGAGCAGGGCCGGCTCCAGCTGGTGGCAGCAGTGACACAGGTCCTGCACCTGCCTGGGAGCCACCTCTACAGGTGTGGAAAAGCAAAGGGACCTTCATCACCTGGCAGCCTCCAGCACAGCCCTCCTCACACTGCTGGGCAGGGAAACATCTGCTGGAGGGCAGGACAAGGCCATTGGTGGGGTCTGGTGCCCAAGGTCCCTCGTGCTGCTGTTTCCCTGCCCTGGGCACAAGGACAGGAAGCCCTGGCTGTGCTCTCCAGCCCTGGGCTCAGCTGGAGCTTTGTGTTCTTTAAGCCACTCCTGCAGCTGCCCAGCCCAGAGCTGCCCTCTGGCCTGCTGTAATCCAGGGAAGCTGCCTTTTGGGAGCCAAAGGCTGCTTCAGAGTCACCTTGGCCCAGGGACAGCTGGTGGCAGCAGGGTGGTTGCAGAGGACAAGGCCAGCAGGACCAACACCTTCTGTTCCGCTGCTGCTGGGGCTGAAGTCCAGAGGTAGTGCAGGGCTCAGCCACAGCCAACCAGAGCCCTGGGCAGGCACCTCCTGAGGGCTCCCAGCTGCAGCCCTGCTCTCCCTGTTTGCCTTTTCCCCTCATGGAATCAGAGTTGGTTTGGATGGGGAAGCCCTTTCAGATCCTCCAGCCCAACTCCTGCTCTAGCTCCACACCAAGGCTGGGGCTAAGCCCTGGCCCTCAGCACCACATCTCTGCCGTTTGAAACCTCTCCAGGGATGGGGATTCAGCCATGGGCAGCCAGGTTGGAAGGGCCTCTGGAGATCATCTAATCCACCCCCCCTAGAGCAGGGTCACCCAGAGCCTGGGCATGGAGGCTGTCACCATTTAGCTGGGGAGCAAACCCCGACCACAGCAGGGAGCACCAGAGGGCTTCAGGACGTGGCTGCTGAGAGCCCCTGCCAGGCAGCACCCCCAGCTCCCAGCCCAGCCTGGATCCCTTCCCCAGCACAAACCACAAACCCTGCCTGGGCAGATGCAGCTTTTGGAACTTTATGTTGCACTGCAGCTAACAGAGAGGGACATGCAGAGTGATGCCAGCTGCCAGCAGCAGCCCAGCACAGAACTGCCACAGCTGGCAGAGCTCAGCAAGGAGAGAGGCAAGAGACACACCCAGCAAAACCAGCACCCCAGAGCCCCCTCCCCTCCTCTCCCTTGCCCACAGCCCCCCCACAGCCTTCCCTTGCAGGAGGCAGCAGTGATGGAGCCCTGCCCCTGGCCCCTGCAGGGCTAGAGAAGAAGCAGCAGCAGGAGCAGAGGCTCTGCTGCAGGAGCTGGGGGGCTTAGCTGGTTTTGCCCTCCCCAAGGAGGCAGGAGGAGAATTGTACAAAATAAACTGAGTGAGCAGCAAGGGCAAGGGAGAGGCAGCACAAACCAGGGGTACTTTGCTGCCCAACTGTAATGGCAAAGAGAGGATCAGCAGCTCTGAAGAGCCAGGAGAGGAAGCCCAGGGACACATCCAGGATCTGTCCCCAGGCCTCTCCAGCCTGGCTCTGGCAGCCCTCACCCTCTTCTGGCTCCAAGCCCTCCCTGGCTCTCAGCTGCCCTTTGGGAAGTGGCACAGATGGCTCCAAGTGGAGCTGCTGCAGGCTGTGGCCTCCTGCTCTGCTCCACACAGGACAACTGAGGAGGACCTCCTGGAGCTGCCTCTGCAGCAGGCTTGGGTGGGGTGCTCAGAGTGGTCACTTGCCCAGGGTGGGGGACGTCCAACAATGCACATCCTGCCCCCTTCCATGGGCTGACTGAAGAGGGGGGAGAAGAGGAGGCCTCAGTTGAATTTAGCCTTTGAAAAGTCCATTTCTGGATGCTGCTCCATGAACCTGCAAGGAGAACAAAGACCAAGACAGGAGCTCAGCAGGAGCCACACAGCAGCTCTGTCTGGGGGGTTTCAGGCAGCCCTGCCTCCTGTACCTGCTTCCTCCCCACAGCCTCCAGAGCAGGGACTGCTCTGCTGAGCTCCCTGGGACACACTCCCCACACTCCAGAGAGGTTTCTGCTGGGGTCAGTGGTATCAGCAGCCCTGCCAGGCAGCCAGGGCAGGGAGTCCAGGGGCATGGCAGTTACTAATGCTCACACCCTGCAGCTGCCACTTGTCACATGTAGCAGCTGTGACACCAATCCTGGGGCAGAGCAGAGGTTGTGAGGGCAGACTGTGACCTCCAGCTTGTCAGCTTCAATGGCCCTGGGGACACAGGGAATGTCTCCAGTGCTGTGCCAGGGACGTAACCAGAGCTGGTGCCAGGCTGTCAGATAGGACCAGCTGGACTTGGGCTGCCACATCAGAAAGCTCTGAGTGTGCTGCACTGTGCCTGCTGAGTGAGCTGCAGCTCCTGGCTGCCTCCTCTGCCCTGTGCTTCACCACAGGATACAACCCAAAGCCCTGTGGAGGCCTCAGGCACTGGGCACAGCTCAGAGCAGGCCTCTGCCTTCCTCCCTGCTCTCTGAGAGGCCACCACTTCCCATGGCCACTGAAATCTGCCCTGTGAGGACAGTGACCTTGTTTAGCAGCCAGGAGAGCTTCACTGGCAGCCAGCAGGACCCAGCTGGACGTCACTGAGCCTCCTCTGGCCTGACCAAAGTCTGAGCTTCCCCTCCACTCCTCACCAGCCAAGCTGTGCTCAAGCCAAGCTCCCAGAGCACTGCATGAGTGGCCTTGCCATGGAGTGCTCCTGGATGTGGACTTTCCAGGAAGGGAGAGCTACCTCCCCTGCTGCTATCCCAACAGACAGGCATGAAGGAAGCCTGGTCCCTGCTGCAGGACAGCTGCAGCCCACACTGTGCTCAGCACCCCAACCAGAGAAGCTTCTGCTGCTACAGATAAGCCCAGGAAGAGGAGTCAGGGCTGCTGTGCTACTGCTCCTGCCAGCCCTGAGACAAGACCTGGCTCTGCCCTGGCTGAGGAAGCTGCATGACCCAGAATTGCCTCCACACCTTCCCCAACGGCCTTGGGAGCTCCCTGGGTAATCTCCCTGCCAGGTGTGTTCAGGCCAAACAGAGCAATAAAGACATAAAAGCTCCATGGGCCTGGAGGCTGCTGCCTGGTGGCAGGTGTGGGGCAGGGGCCCTTATCTGGGCTACTGAGGGAGATTAGGGAACAATCAAAAGTATGCTAAAGTTCAGCAGAGATGGCACCTCCAGGCCCAGCCATGCCTTCTGGACTTGAACTTGGCAAATTCAGACAATTCCAGCACCAGGCTCAGGATTTCCTCTCCCCCTTTCTGCCTCCTATGGGCTCACACACTGGTGGTTGGCAACAACAACCCAGCTGCAGGGTTCCCATGGGGAGGGCTGAGGGCTGGCTTCTGCTCATGTGTTTGTGTCAAAAGGGAAGAGAAGGGCTTTGAAAGCAAACACCCCAAAATTCTCCAGCCTGCCAGCCCTGAAGGGGCTACAGCAGAGCTGAGAGAGATTCTCTACAAAGGCCTGGAGTGACAGGACCATGGGAGGATGGCTTCAGACTGGAAGCAGCTGGACTGAGATGAGACATTAGGAAGAAATTCTTCCCCAGGAGAGTGGTGAGGCTCTGGAACAGGTTGGAAATGTTCAAAGCCAGGCTGGATGAGGCCTTGAGCAACCTGGGCTGGTGGAGGTGTCCCTGCCCATGGCAGGGGGTGGGATCTGGAGGGGCTTTAAGGTCCCTCCCAACCCAGCCCAGTCTGGGGCTCTCTGCAATGAGCTCTACTCACTTTTTCAAAATATCCTGCTTCTTCTGCTCATCAGAGGTGGGCAGCCCCATGGACTTCTGCTGCTGATCATACATCATCTTCTCCACCATGCTGCGGGTCTCACTGTCCAGGTCTGACAGCTAGGAGAGAAAATTCCTTCCCAGCAGGAGCACAACCTGCAGCCCCTGCCTGCAGCTGGAGGCCACAGCAAGCTGCCTGCAGGAGTATTGTGCACACCCCAAGCTAGACCCAGCCCCACTCCTCTGGAGCTCTGGGGCTGCCTGTGCTGTGTCCCAGCACCTGTGCTGTGTCCCAGTGTGGTCATGCTGGTGATAAGAGGACACAGCAGCTGGGAGTGAGGATCTTTATTCATGGATTCATGGAATGGGTTGGGTTGGAAGGGGCCTTAAAGCTCCTCCAGCTCCAGCCCCCTGCCATGGGCAGGGACACCTCCCACCAGCCCAGGCTGCTCAAGGCCTGGCCCTGAACACCTCCAGGGAGGGGGCAGCCACAGCCTCCCTGGGCAGCCTGTGCCAGTGTCTCCCACCCTCACTGTTGAGAATTTCTTCCTCATCTCCCTCCTCAAGTTCAATCCATCCCCTCTCATCCTGTCCCTACCAGCCCCTGTCAGAAGTCCCTTCCCTCATCAGAAGGCTCCATCCAGGGAGTTCTTACCTTGGAGTTCTCTGGGTTGATTTTCTTGGTGTTGATTTCAGGGTCTGTGGAGACTAATTTGTTCCACCACTCCATCTTGTTGATCTGAAGGATGAAGCAGCACAAATGTTATCTTTTTCCTAGGCTTGCTCCAGGAATTTTGTCTCAGCCCCAAGAGAGGGCTGCTGGGATCAACCTTTGACAGTGCCCCAATGCTCAGCACCATCTGACAGGGGTAAAGGCTCTGAGCCTCCACAAGGGGAAAGCTGAGAGAGGTCTTGCCTGGCATGGCACAAATGGGGTTACAACCAAAGCAGCTGCAGAGGCCCAGAGGGGACACAGGAGGCAATAAAGTCTGTCCCTGGGTCACCAACAAATGTTAAGAAGCTGCTTGGAGATGTCTGGCTCCCAAACTGCTGAGCAGTCACTGACGCTGCCCTCAGCACCCCTGGGGCCTGCCCTGGGCTCTCTCCAGCAGTTCCCTTCCCTCCTGGCCTGGGGAGCCCAGGCAAGTCTGAATGCTCCCTGACCTGTTCTGCTTTACCTTCTCCAGGTGCACAGTGACTGTTTTCCCATCTTCAATCAGCCAGGAGCTCTCCTCCACCTTCACCTCGTTGAAGAGGTCTCCATCAATGACAGGAGGGTGACCCTTCAGGCCCACCCTCAGGCGGCGTCTCTGGATCTCCACCTGCACATCCTTCCCCTTCAGCCTGAAGCTCACCCTGAAAGGCACAGCCAGCTGGGCCAGCAGGGACAGCTGTCAGCACCAGTGGCCTCCTGCCCTCCTCTGCTGCCCTCACCTTCTGCCACACAACTGCCTCAGCTGGAGAACCGTTTGAGATCCTCCAGCCCCACCCAGGCTGGGGCTATGCCCTCAGCACCACAGCTCTGCCTCTCTAAACCCCTCCAGGGACGGGGACTCAGCCACCTCCCTGGGCAGCCTGGGGCAGGGGTGGAGAGCCCTTTGGGGGCAGAAATTGTTCCTCATGCCCAACCTAAACTTCCTCTGGCACAACTTGAAGCCATTTCCTCTTGTCCTCTCTCTTGTTCCTTGGGTGGAGCCCAACCCCCACCTGGCTCCAGCCTCCTTCAGGGAGCTGCAGAGAGCAATGAGGTCTCCCTCAGCCTCCTCTTCTCCAGGCTCAACACCCCCAGCTCCCTCAGCTGCTCCTTCCCAGCCCTCTTCTCCAGACCCTTCTCTGGACCTGCTCCAGCTCCTCAATGTCCTTCTGGGAGCGAGGGAGCCCAGACTTACATCCAGCTCTGAGAGGGTCTGTGTCCATCTGTAATTTGCAAGGTCAGCTCCATTGCCAGAGTTGGGTTTAAGTTTTCCTTTATCCTTCTCATCTTCCTCTTCATCATCTGTTTCCTAAGCAACAAATTTGAAGTGTTAAGAAAGAAGCTTTTCAAGTTTCTTTTTCACTTGCACCAACACTTCCTGGGGTTAGAATTTCAGCTCAGGTGCAAGATGCTCACAGAAATGAGACCCAAATGAGGCTCTGCTGTTAAAAGAAAATTACAAGGAAAAAAGCAAAACACAGACCTTGTCTGGGAGCCTTTGGGAAACTTCCAAGACCAGACTGGAGACCCCCTCACATTCCCAGGAATTCTCACAGCTATCCCCATATTTCTCTCAGCCTAAAGTCCCAAAAGTCCCAAGATTATGGAATCCCAGAAAGGTTCAGTTGGGAAGGGACCTCAGGGCTCATCTGCTCCAAGCTCCCACCATGCCCAGGGACACCTCTCAGCTAGACTCAGCTGCTCAAGGCCTCATCCAGCCTGGCCTTGAACACCCCCAGGCAGGAGGCTTCCACAGCCTCCCTGGGCAGCCTGTGCCAGAGTCTCACCACCCTGGTACTGAAGAACTTCTTCCTCAGCTCCAGTCCAACCCTGCTCTGCCTCAGCTTCAAACCATTCCCCATTGCCCTGTCTCTAGACACCCTCAGGAAAAGTCTCTCTGCAGCCTTCCTGGAGGGTCCCTTCAGGCACTAGAGAGCAGCTCTAACATCCCCCTGGAGCCTTCTCCAGGCTGCACACCCCCAGCTCCCTCAGCCTGGCCTCATAGCAGAGCTGCTCCAGCCCTTGGCTCATCCTTGTGGCCTCTGGACTCTCTCCAACAGCTCTGTGTCCTGGATGAGCTTTTACCTCTTTGTTGGACTCCAGAGATTCTCCTTCCTCCTTGGAGCTGTTCACTGGGATGCTGTTCAGCTCCCCCTGGGCCTCCTTCTTCTGTTCAAAAGAGAAGGACCAGGCTCAGCCAAGTGGTGCCACTCTGAGCTGATGACACCAGGTGGCCTCAGCCTCTTCAGCTGAAGCTAAAGAGCAGGATTCAGACCTGAGGGGGAATTTTCAGCCCTCAGAGCTGTGCTAGAGGGCAGTGGAACAGCCAAGGAGAACACTCCCCTGGTCCTCACACCCTGCTGGCTGTGGCAGAGGCTGCTGCTGAAGGCAGAAAAGCAAAGGGAGCTGTGGGAGAATCCATATGGAAATCCCAGAGCCCCAGCATGGAGGGGCTGGAAGGAACCCCTGGAGCTCACCCAGTCCAACCCTCCTGCTCCAGCAGGGCACTCACAGCAGCTTGCCCAGGGGCACAATGGCCAGGGGGGGGTTGGAAGCTCTCCACAACCTCTCTGGGCAGCCTGCTCCAGGCCTTCAGTAACCTCATACCAAAGAAGTTTCTCCTCATGCTGAGCTGCAGCTTCCTGGTTTCCAGTTTGTTTCCACTGCCCCCTGTCCTATCAGGACACTCCTGAAAAGGGCCTGTCCCCTCCTTGCCCCCCACCCTTCAGCTGTTTGTAAACATGCAGTGGTTAATGGCTAACCCCAGCTGGGAGCACAGCAGTGGAGGTGACCTGGATTGTAGCTGCAGGCACCAGACACTGCTCTCACCTGGTTGATTTCCAGCTGCAGCCTTTCTGCTTCCTCATCTGTGAGCTCCTTGATCCTGGGCTCGTTGGCCTCTTGCCTCTCCCTGGCCAGCCTGGCAGCTCGCTCTGCCCTCTGGCGCCGCTCCGCCTCCTCCCGAGCCACCTTCTCCTTCCGCTCCTTCTGAGCCAGTTTGTTGTGGTGCTTGAAGGTGTCTGTGATCAGCTGGAGGCAGCAAAGCAGGGGGGGTTAAAGCAACCACCACTGCTTCCAAGGGAAGCCAACTCACTGTGTGCTGAGGAGCAGGCCTCTCACTCCTGGAAGCGTTGGGATTTTGCCTTTCATTTTCACTCTCCTTTGTCTGACTGGAAATCAAAAATGAGGAGAAAACTCCAAGTCCTGCAATGCAGCAGGGATGGAGCCTCAACCACCTCCCAGGGCAACCTGTTCCAGTGTCTCCCCACCCTCACAATCCAGAACTTCCTCCTAATGTCCAACCTCAACGTGCCCAGTGAAACCACTGCCGCTCCCCAACCCCCACAGCCCCTTCTGAACAGTCCCTCCCCAGCCTTCCTGTAGCCCCTTCAGACACTGCAGTGCAGCTCTGAGGTCTGCTTAGAGGAGAAAGGTTGGAACAGGTCAGTGGCTTACACTGAGGGGCAGCCTCCACTACAAACCTTTGCTTCTGACCTTTCTCTGAGCTCTGGTGGTGCTGCCACTCTGAAGAGCCAAGCTCTCAAGGTCCCTGCTGCCAAGGGCTGTGCTGCTCAGAGGGGAGGCTGAGTACACAGGCAGGGAGCCAGAGCAATTGCCCCATGCTTGATAAGAGCACAGTGCTGTGCAGAGCAGCACGTCTGGGAGCTGCAGCCTCCTCCACAACACTGTGCACAGAACCTGAGCAAATGAACTGCAGCAGAGATCTCCCTCAGCTGGGGCTTTCAAGTAATACTTGATAGAGAATCACAGAATGTTTGGAAGGGGCCTTAGAGACCATCCAGTTCCAACCTCCTGCCATGGGCAGGGACACCTCCCACCTTGAACACCTCCAGGGAGGGGACATCCACGACAGATGACATCCAGTGGACAGGAGATGCTCAGGCTGCCAACAAGGCCACCCAGAGCAGCTCCCCAGCCTGCCCCCTCCATGCCAGCCCCACAGCTCTGAGACAAAGGTGCAGAGATGTGGACTTTGTGTTTTTCCTGAGCTGAACAAACAAGGTATCTCAGGGTTATCACCAGGGCAGTGTCTGTCACCGTTAAGTCAGTGTGTCTGGCACATTTGCTTTCCAAACAAGCCTTTGGCCAGAGCATGGCAAAGCCCTGTGCTGTCAGTACCACTGGAAGCAGCAGCTGGGGGTGCCTCACCTCAGCCAGGGCAGTTCAGCCTTGCCTTGATTTAGGGGTGAATTTCATCAGCATCAGGGGCAGGCGAGTCTCAGCCAGGCACAGACATGGGGGATGCAGGTCAGAAGACACAAAAGCTTGAGAGTTTGGGGGTTTTACCTTCTCTGCTACTCCATCTTCTCCACCAGTAAAGAAATCTGTTTTACGCCGCAGGAAACTGAAAAAGGTGTTGACAAGCTGGCAGGAAACAGGGAGGGGAAGGAGAAGGGATAGAGAGGGAAAAAACAAAGAGCAATGAGAACAGATCATTCTAAACCACCTCATGTCTCTTGAGCAGCCTTTAGTCTTTGTGCTTCTGCTTCCTATCTGTGCCAGGATTCTACTGAAATCAGCCCCATGAGCATTTCCCAGGGAAAATGTCCAGAGGCTCCTGTGGAGACTCAGCTCCTGGATCTCAAGTTTTCAAAAGAGGTATTTGTGTGGTTTACATGGAGGAAGGACAAGCAATTGGCCCTCAGGTCAGCCTGGAGGTCACTGGGAGCAGAGGCAGGAATTTGGGTGGTGTGTACAGGTGCACACACACAGAATGGGTTGGGTTGGAAGGGACCTTAAAGCTCATCCAGTCCAACTCCCTGCAGCCAGAAGGGACATCCCCAACTAGAGCAGGCTGCTCAGAGCCCCAGACCTGACCTGGAAAGGTTACAGGGATGAGGCATCTCCCATCTGTCTGGGCAACCTGGGAAGCCCGGGGGAGGCCGGAGCCGGGGGTGCAAGACTGCCTAAGGGGCTCCTCGGCCCCTCCTTAGCATTACAGTAATTGATCAGCGCATCCTCCGCGCTCGCCGGGGCTGTCGCAGGCCTAGGCCGTTAGCGCTGCTCTCGGAGGCGGGGTGAGGAGGACACGTGCTACATGTGCACTGCCCGGAAAAGCCAGGCCCCCGGGAAGGCCGGGACCCGGGGAGGCCGAGCTGTCCCCACCTCCGATCGCTCCTCCCGATCCCGATCCTGCTCCGCCTCTCCTTCCACCCCTCCCCGGGAATACAGAAAAGCTTCCGCTGCCCCATCCCGCGCCCGGGCCCGGCGGCGCTACCTCGCGCACGCCGCCCTGGTGCTGCTGGGCCATGGCCAGGAGCATGCCATCGAAGCGATCCTCCTGCTCCGCCGCATCCTCCGCGCTCAGCCCCATCCTGCCCTGCTGCCGCCGCACCGGCCGCCTCAGCCCCCTCGCGCCGGCAGCCCGGAAGCGGAAGTAGCGCGAAAGGAAGCACACGGGCGCGCGCCTCGCTGCGTCTGCCAATCCCAGCGCCCCTCCGCGCCGCTGTCTGCGCGGATTGGCCGCGGCCGGGTCCAATCCGCCGGGAGGAGGCGGGACGCGAGGCGCGAGTTCCCGTTGCTATAGCAGCGGTCTGGCCGGGCCCTTCCAGAAAGCTCGGCGGAGGGCCCTGAGCCCGCGGGGTGCCAGGAGATAAAGGGCAGAGGGCACGGCCGGGGGCCGCTAGGGAGTTCCGTGTCCGGCCGGGCCTTGCTCTGCTTTCCTGGAAGCCGCAGGCCTGTGAGCCCCCCGCCCCTGCTCGGTTAGCCCTCTCGGCCCTTCCCTAGGTGTGTGCCCCCTTCGTGGGCCAAGGCTTGGCTTTAGCCTTTCCTCTAGCCATTCCCGAGGCAGGGGGTTCTCCCTGGCTGCCCCAGGAATCCCTCACCCTGCCCCTGGTCCCCCGGGAATCAGTGACGGGAATGGTAGAGACACAGAATCATTAAGGTTGGGAAAGACCTCCTAGGTCATGGAGTGGAACTGTCAACCCAGCACTGCCAGGGGACCACATCTGCACAGCTTTTAAACCCCTCCTGGGATGGGGACTCCACCACTGCCCTGGGCATCCTGTTCCAGACCTTGACAACCCTTTGGGGGAAGAAACTGTTCTCATGTCCAACCCAAACTTCCCATGGTGCAACTTGAAGACATTTCCTCTTGTCCTATCACTTATCTCCTCCTCACGAAACCTGTGCTCCAGATCCTTCACCAGCTTCGTTGCCCTTCTCGGGACTTCTCTAGCACCTCAATGTCTTGCTGAGGGGCCCAGAACTGAACCCAGCATTTGAGGTGTGGCCTCACCAGAAGCTTCTCAATTCATTTCTGCTGCTCACCAAATAAAAAATCCTTGATAATTCAAGGTGAAAATCTGAGAATTTGCTCTTTCCCTTGCCCTGTGTTTCCTCAGGGAGATGTGAGCCAAAGGCCATGACTGGGACTGAGCCCCACAGTCCGTTGTTCACTGCATTTCTCTTCCTCACCCCTAACAGCCTCCTGTCAGCAAGGTTAAGCAAACAGCCTCTGATAAAGTCACTTCCAGGTTGCTCTTTCCAAGGCCGTTGAACGCTGGCCCCAGACGAGTGCCCTGTGTGTGTGAGACACCTGCCCGGTGCCAGCGTGGGGCCTTGGTGCCAGGGTACAGCCCAGGTTAATGACTCTGTTTATATTGTTGGGGTGATGGTGATAAGGTGCCCAACCCGCTGCACCCCTGCCCGCACCACCGCCGCCGCTTCATTGAGAAAACGTCGTTGGAGCTGGCTGGGCACAGCCAATCAGGGCAGGGCTGCCTGGGCTCTGTTGATGAGAGCTGCTCCATCCCGGGGCGGTCAAGGCTGCCCAGGGGTGTTGCAGCAGTGACCCAGCCCTATAAGAGCTGCTTCCAGCAGCCATGCGCTGGCAGAGCAGGGAGGAGGCTTCGGAGCCAGCCCACAGCGCTTGGGAGGGGGATTTGGGCTCTCTGCTGTCGCTGAGGCTCCAGCTGCACAGCTGTGCCATGAGCAGCAGCAGCAGCACGGACATGGAGTGTGAGCAGTGCCAGTGCCACGGCCAGGACAAGCGCACTGCCATCCTCTACACCCTGCTCAGCCAGAACCTCAGCCAGGGCCATGCTGGCCGTGGGCAGGCCCCGCAGGGCTGCCTGTGCCAGCAGCGCCGCACCGTCTGCCTCCGCACCCCCCACGCCACCTGCCAGGCTGCCTCCAACGTGCTGGTCAAAACCATCAGCTTCATCAAGAACCTCCCTTCCTTCCACCTGCTGCCAAGAGAGGATCAGCTCCTGCTGCTGGACAGCTGCTGGGTCCCCCTCTTCCTCCTGGGGCTGGTTCAGGAGATGGTGACATTTGAGGTGATGGAGACCCCAGCCCCCAGCATGCTCAAGAAGATCCTCCTGGATGGGCAGAACCAGCAGCAGGAACCTGAGCGGACACAGCCCACACTGGCTGCTGTGCAGCGGCTGCAGTGCTGCCTCAACACCTTCTGGAGCCTGGACCTGAGCCCCAAGGAATATGCCTACCTGAAGGGAGCCATCCTCTTCAATCCTGGTGAGTGCCCAGGGACCTCTGGAGCTCATGCAGTCCAAGCCCCTGCTCCAGCAGGGCACCCACAGCAGCTTGTCCAGGGGCAAAATGGCCAGGGGAGGTTGGAAGCTCTCCAGAGAAGGAGACTCCACAACCTCTCTGGGCAGCTTGCTCCAGGGCTCCAGCACCCTCACACCAAGGAATTTTCTCTCCATGTTGAGGTGGAACCTCCTGGGTTCCAGTTTGTGCCCAAAGCAGTCTCCAAGCAGTGCTCTGGTCTTGGAGACCATCAGCATGGGCAGAGCTGCTGATCACCGATCATTACCCACACACCAGGACACAGGGAGGAGGGAGGTCAGGGTGGCAAAAGCCAGAGCCCTTTTCCTGCCCCACAGGTGATAAAGGATCCCAGAATTTCCTATGGAAAGCCTCAGCTTTTCCTCCCTGAAAGGGAAAGCTGCCCTGTGACAGCTCTGTCTCATTAGCACTGGGCACATCTCATTAGCTGGACATGAGAGATCCTATTTGAGACATGGAGAAGGGGAAGGGTGGGAATAGGAGACAGCCAGGACTATTTTCCAGCCTCCTTCATCACTGGGTGCTCCTCCTAGCATCCTAGCGTGGTTTGGGTTGGAAGGGACCTTAAAAGCTCATCCAGTTCCAACCCCCTGCAGTCAGCAGGGACATCCCCAATTAGAGCTCCAAACCTGACCTGGAAAGGTTACAGGGCTGAGGCATCTCCCACCTCTCTGGGCAACCTGGGAAGCCTGGGGGTGGTGGGAGCCGGGGGTGCAAGGCTGCCTAAGGGCTCTTCCCCCTCACACTGGGCAGGGTCACCTCCCACCAGCCCAGGGTGCTGAAGGCCTCCTCTCTGTCTGCAGATGTCCCTGGGCTGAGGGCCTCACTGTACATCGAGAGCCTGCAGCGGGAGGCGCAGAGAGCGCTGCAGGAGGTGCTGCAGCCGCTGCACCCTGAGGACCAGGGCCGCTTCGCTCGCCTGCTGCTGGTGGCTTCCACCCTCAAGTCGATGCCTCCTGCCCTCATCACCAACCTCTTCTTCCGCCCTGTCATTGGCAACGCTGACATCGTGGAGCTCATCGCAGAGATGCTCTACGAGATCACGGGGGGGCAGCTGGCCCCCAGCCTGCCCGGGGCCTGCTGAGCAGCCTCCAGCCCCGGGGGTGCTCCCCACACCTCCCCCGGCCAGCAGCATGGATCCGGGCAGTGGGGATGCAGCGAGGGCAGCCCTGGACTGCACGGGGAGCTGCGCCTCGCAGGGCTGCAGGATGCAGCCAGGCTGCTGCAGAGCACACAGCCACAGCTCCAGGTCAGCTTCCCAGCAGCTGCTGCTCCACGCTGGCTGGTCTCCATTTCAGGGAGTGTGCAGCTCAGAGGTTTCCTTCTAGAGCAGCTCAGCCACTGGTGACTGCTAGCAGCTTGGTTCTGTGGTGCTTAGGCCCATGGTAGAACAGGGCTCAGGGAGATTGCTTCCTGAGACCAAACATGATGGAATTAGGATTGGGTGAAGTCCTGCTCTGTCTGTTGTGCTTGGAATCTCAGAAGTGCTCATGAAAGATCTTCCTGTGGCACCAAGAGGGCTAGAGCCAGAGGACTGAGTCTTCCAGGGTGTGAAGATTGAGCCCTCATACCCTTTCCTGGATTGTGCTCTTTCTCTCTGTGTGAAATCCACCAGGATTTCTCCCCGAGCAAGCAAATCACAGCACATTTTGGGTTGGAGAGGACCTTAAAACCATCTAGTTCCAACAACAGGGTACCTTAAGAGCACCTAAAGCTCTTCCACATTAACTTGTGCTGGGGTCTTGCTTCTGTTTGTGTGAACCCCAAGTTGTGAGTACTGCAGAGATGATCTGAGCTGGTTTGGTGGTAGAACCACCTGCTTGGACTTAGAGCCAGGTGTCCACCTGGAGAGCTTTCTCCTCCTGCCTGCAGCTCTTGCAAGGAGTCTGATGTCAGTATTTTCTAAGCAAACATTCCTGTGGTCTGTATATAAGATACAATAAATTATTTGTTTTGTAATAAAATGTTTTGCCTTTTGGAAGGTGCTGGTGCTGGTGGCTCCCAAGAGATGGTGTCAAATTCTGGGGGAGGGAGGGTGTTAGAAAACAGACCTAAAAGCCACCCTGTCTGCCCTGCCTGGCCCAGCTGCATGAAGCCTCCTGTGCCCCATCCCCCACAGAAAGCCCCCAGCACCCCGGGGCGGGAAGGATGGCACTGCCAGTCTGTGCCCTGCCTCCCACCCCTGCTGGAAGGTGACAGCAACTTCCCAGATGACCTCAGCCCCGTGACAGCCATTTTCCACCTGACTCACCGGATGCTTTCCACAGGCCCACGCCAGCCATGGGCAGCCCCGAGCCCCACAGCGCCGTGACGTGCGTGTGAGTCATGGCACACCGGGTGCCAGCAGCCCTGCTGCCACAGCTACCCTGAGCCAGGCACACAGACACCTGGGCACAGGGCACAGCTCCCAGTGCCTCCACTCTGCCACCAGTCCCACCAGTGCCTGGGGACAGGGGGACACTGTGGGTTCCCCTGGCTCAGAGGGTGCCTGCCCATGAGGCAGGTCTGACACCATGGGGCCAGCCCTCCGTTGTGCAGCACACAGCGTGGGGACTTCAGCAAGAGGGAAAGGCCAGGCCCCGGGGCTGAGCTGCAGCAGGGCACAGGGAGCCACAACACTGCCAGGCACACTCTGGCACCCCCAGGGCCTGCACCCTCCATCTGAGTCTGGCGGTCTCCAGAGCTGGTGACCCTCACTCAGGTCCTGTCTATCTCCATGCCTTGTGACGCATCTCCAAGCCTGGCCACCCCCAGGGCCTGCCCTGGGACCTGACCACCTCCTGCTACCCCCAAGCCCTGTGTCCCCATCGGGACCTGGCGACCCCCCGCCCCTCGCTACGCCCCTCGCCAGGCTGTAGAGCTCCAAGCAGCCACCAGGCGGCGCCCTCCGTGACGCCATCACCGCGCGCGCAGCGCCGCCCGGGGGCCAAGATGGCTGCGCCCAGCGGTAGTGACGGTGACGGCGACACCGCCGCCCGGTACTGCCTCGTGAGCGGCATCCCGGCCGTGCTGCGCTCCGCTCAGCTCCGCTCCTACTTCAGCCAGTTCTTGGAGGCCGGCGGCTTCCTCTGCTTCCACTACCGGCACCGCCCCGAGCGCCCGCCGGTGGGCAGCGGCGGGAAGGCCCCGGCGGCGGCGCCGCGCAGCTGCTCCTGCCTGGTGGCGGTGCGGCCCGGCCGCGTCCGCCGCTTCGTCCGCATGTACTCGGGCAAGCGCTGGATCGGGCCCGATGGCGCCGCGCTGCCCGGCCTCTGCCTCATCCGCAGGGTCCGCGTCAGCCCCGGGACAGGTACGAGAGGGCACCGGGGGGCGGCGGGGATCGGGCCTCGCCTCAGCTCTTGCGCTTGGAAGGGTTCGATGGACCCGTTGGGACCCATTGGGCACCGGATCCCAGCCCTGCGAGTCTCGGCAGCCAACCTGGGGGTGTATGGTGGTTTAAACTCCTCATGGAATTTCGCTCGTGTGTTAACTTCCTTGTCATGGAATCGCAGAGTGGTTTGGCTTGGAAAAGCCTTCTGAGACCCAGCACCACCACAGCCACCAAACCCTGGCCCCAAGGGCCATGGCCACAGGGTTCTGGAACACCTCCAGGCATGGGGACTCCACCACCTCCCTGGGCAGCCTGTGCCAGTCCCTGCCCACTCTTGCAGCAAAGAATTTTTTCCTCCTCTCCAACCTAACCCTCCCCTGGCACAATTTCAGGCCATTTCCTCTCCTTCTATCACCTGATAATAGGGAGAAGAGACCAACCCCCACCTCACTGCGATCTCTTTTCAGGGAGTTGTAGAGAGCAAGAAGGTTTCTCCTTAGTCTCCTACAGACTAAATGAGGCAAGAAAAGCTGGTCTGGGGTCTGCTTGTCCCCCTCCTGCCTGGGAGGACCCTAATTTAGCCCTCTCTGGTGGAGTGCATATCCCACAAAACCATTCCTTGTCTCCTCCAGGCACAGAGACAGTTTCCAGCAGTGAGGACCAGACAGCTGCAGGCAACTCTGTCACAGAGGCAGAGCTGAAGCGGCTGCCTGAGCTGAACCCCCCTTCCTTCATGCCCTACGGCAACGTGGGCACCCCCCTGAGAGTTTTCCTGGAGCTGATCCGGGCCTGCAGACTGCCTCCCTGGATCATCAAGAAGTTACAGCTGGATTTTCCAAAGACAGGCTCCTCACGCAGGTATGGGAATGTGCCCTTCCAGTACCAGGGCTCGGAGGTGGCTGCAGAGGAAGAAAGAGTTTACACTGCTGCGGGGGATGAGATCACAGAGGGAGAGGGGCCTGTGGCAAGAGCTGAGCTGACTCACCCAGCCAGTGCTGAGGAAGATGAAGAGGGGCAGGAGGAAGAGGAGTCACACTCGGATGATGTAAGTGGATTTTTCTAGCACTGTCCAAGTGTAGCCATCGGAGCTGGGAAGCCAGGAGGGCTGATAGCACCCAGAGCTTGTTTTGAGTCTTCTAATTGTAGTGTCCTATCTGAAATGAGGTTAAAGTAGGCCTTGGTTCACCTCTTGGTGCACTGAGCCCCTTGGTGTGGGCTTCAACCTGCTGGCGCTGCTTGGCCAAACTGAGCTGGTTGTAGGGCTTGAGCCCAGAGGGTTTGGTTGCTGTGGAGCCCAAAGGGAGCAAGCAGAGGTGCAGGCTGGTGCTGTGGGAGCAGATCTCAGCCCTGCTGCCTGGCAGATGGTCCCAGCTCTGCTTTTCCTTGTAAATGAGGTGAGCAGAGGTTGAGGAGCACAGAGCTGTACCAATGGCTGACCTGGAATGCTCCTGGGAGTCAAGTTAGTCACTGTGAGAAAAATGGCTTTAGTGACAAAAGACTCCTGGCAAACTGGGCTGGACAGGCTCTCCAGAGACTATCTTGTTGGCTCCACCTGCCAGACGCCTGTCTAGCCTCTTCCCACAGCCCTCTGTCATTACAGGCAGCACAGTCCTGGGGCAAGCCATTCCCGTTCTCTGCTCGAGCAGAATTAACTGAGCTGCCAAAACCCTGCTGCAATTTTCTCCCATTAGGCTCCCCTAGCAACAGTGGACACAGAGAGCTCTTTGTTCCCTCTGTGACAAACTTTTTCAGTCAGTCTTTTCTTCTCCAGACTAAACAGACTCCTCTGGAGGCTTCTCCCAGGCTGTTTCCTGCCTCTCCAAGTCATTCTTTGGCTGTCCCTTGCTTAATGTCTTCCTTGGAGCTGGGCAGGCAGCAGTAAAGTTGTCAGCCTTGGCCTGTGTCTGTGCCAGTGAGCTGCTTGCCTGCACCTCTACGCAATCTCCATGGGGATCAGCTTGAGTGGAGTTAATTTGTTGCTGGTGCTGACTTCATGCCCAGCAGAGCTGCTCCTTAAATGGGCATCTGGGTGCGGGACCGCGGCTGCCGGCATGCCCTGGATGTGACGTGAGGCTTCTCACCACCTCTCTCTGCTGACTCTGGAGATGGCATTAGTCAGGGGGTGAGGTCATGGTGCCAGTCGTGTCAGTGCCTGAAGACAGCAGGCTGGGACCAGCTCTGTTGACAAAGCTGTTTGGAAGGAAGGCGCCAAGATGGGCCACGAGGGTCAGGGCAAGGGGCAGCAGGCTGTGTGCTGGTGGTGCTGGCACCCCCCAGGCTGTGTGCTGGTGGTGCTGGCACCCCCCAGGCTGTGTGCTGGTGGTACTGGCACCCACTCTCCAGCACCCCCTTTGCAGGACAATGACACCTGTGAGGAGTGGGAGCGACACGAGGCCCTGCACGAAGATGTGACCAGGCAGGAGCGCAGCGAGGAGAGGCTCTTTGAGGAGGAGATTGAGCTCAAGTGGGAGAAGGGTGGCTCTGGCCTGGTCTTCTACACAGATGCTCAGTACTGGCAGGAGGAGAATGGAGGTAACGTTGGTGTCTGTGTTCTGAGCCACAACCTAACCCCCAGAGCTGGGGCCCAGCCCTGCAGGTAAATCAGGAGCACCCCCATGGGAGCATCCCCCAGCAGCTGTGGGCACCTTGCAATTGCTCTTCAGCACAGAACCTGCACCAGAGTCCCCCCAGAGTCCCCTCAGTGCTCCTACTGCAGCCTGTTCTGTGGGTTTTGGGGAGTCTCCAGCAGTGCTTCCTTCCCATTTTGTTAGAGAAAGCAGGGACTTGGGCCACCAGCAGCCAGCTCCTGTGTGTCAGACTTGCAGAGCCATCACCAAAACTGCTGCTCTCCTTCTCTTGGCAGACTTTGATGAGCAGACTGCAGATGACTGGGACGTGGACATGAGCATCTACTATGACAGAGGTACCTAGGCCGAGCCTGCTGCAGGGAAGCAGGGAGGCTGGGGAGTTCTGAGCCTGCTGCAGAGAGGCTGGGGATTTCTGAGCCTGCAGGATCTGTGCAGTGTGGAGCTCTGGGGCTCTGCTACCCTTTGAAAGGGGCCAAGCCCTCAGTGTACCTCAGATGATGTTTTTCTTGTCTGGCAGTGAGAGCTGCCAAACAGAACAGGTTTTGCTTCCCTGCTGCTCTGGGCAAAATGAGGGTAGCAAAGTGCTGTCCTGAGCTGTGCTGCTCTGACTCCTGCTCCTTTCTCCCTAGATGGAGGTGATAAGGATGCTCAGGATTCGATCCGGATGTGGCTGGAGCAGCGACGCCGCAGTGGCCTGGAGGGTGGCTCTGTCCCAGGGCAGATTGGCAGCTTTGAGAAGTACACCAAGGTGAGCTCTAGAGGGCACAGCTCAGGCTGTGGGGGTGACACCTGAGGGATGTGGGTCAGGAGGAGGAGAGGTCTTAGATGTGGGGAGGGGGTGCAGATGGAGATGGCCTTTGTCCAGGAACTCTGATGTTTTTTTCCGCTGTCCCAGGGCTTTGGCAGGAAGCTGCTGGAGCAGCAGGGCTGGATGGAGGGACAGGGGCTGGGGAGCAGCAACTCTGGAATGACAGAAGCTCTGGACAACGAGGGTCAGAACCCCAGATGCAAGAGGGGACTGGGGTAAGTGCCCATCCCTGCCCTGCCAGCCTGTGCTCAGAGCTTCTGCCCAGGATGGGGTGTCCCAGCTGCCTCAGCAGCTCTGACCCAAATGTTTGCTGCCTCTCCAGGTACCATGGGGAGAAGCTACCAACCTTCATCAGGGTGAAAAAGCGCCGGGAGGATGCTCCTATCCTCATCTCTACCATCTATGATGACCCTGACCCAAGGGACAGTGGTGACCAGCTGCTCAGGCGCCAGCCACCCACTGCCATGAAGTACAGGCAGAACATGGCCTTTGTGCGGGCATCACAGGGGGCTCAGGAGAGCTCTGGTGCCCAGGCACACTGAGCAGAGGCTGCCACACAGCCTGTGTGCTGCTTCTGCTCCTCACGAGCACAGGCTGGCTCCTGGGCTTGGGTTTGGAGCAGGGTGTTCAGATATTTATTTTTGGAAGACAGATTTGTGACAAAAATTGCTTCAGTGACTTTTTGTCTTCTACACCACTACAATGCTGAGCAGCTCTGTGAGGGGCAGAGGCTGAGAGTCCTGGGGCTGAGAGCCTGGAGAAAAGCAGCCCCAGAGGGGATCTGAGCAATGCTCAGCAAGAGCTGAAGGGTGAGGGGCAAGAGGCTGGCTTTGGATGATCTCCAGAGGTCCTTTCCAACTTCTACCATTTTGGGGTCCTGTAATTGCATTGAGGGGGGGAATGACGCTGATCCTGGTTGGTCACTGGGAAGGGGACAGGCTGTGACAGTTTACAGCTTGGATCATCCACGCTTGGGTGCTAGGTCAGCCCAAAACCCCAAGCTCATGGTTCCTGGCTGCCTGAGCCCTCGTGCAGGACAAGTACAGACAGGGCCAGCGAGGCACAGGAGCTGTCCTGCCAAAAGCTCTCTGCTGCTCTGGGCGTGACGATCCCACACTCCCGGGAGAAACTGGTGGGGATGAAAGCCTCCTGGCAGCCTCGGGAGAAATTCTGCGGGAGGCGGTTCCCTGGGGGCGGGCGCAGAGGCTGCTGCCGTCCATGGCTCTGCTGTGCCCTGCGCTGTTCCCTGCCGCAGGCACTCTGCTGGGGGGCAGCAGAGCCCTTGTCCCGGTGCCCCAACTCTGCAGGGTGAATGGGAATTGGTTGGAAGCTCTGCTGGCAGGATCCAGCTGGCTGTGGCTGTGTCGGGGGAGAGATACAGAGAGTTCCTTTCCCCTCTTCTTGGAGGCAGAGGTGGGGATGGTTGTGCCAAGGGGTCAAGGGCCAGAGCCGGGACTCGAACCTGGAACTCCAGACGCGGTTCCGAGGTCGCGGACACAGGTTCGTGTCCCGCTAACGGAGGAGCCGTGCGTCCCTCCGGCCGCCAGAGGGCGCCAGGATCGCGGCAGCCCTTCCGCACCGCGGAACTCGGTGTTCGGGCGCCGCTGGCGACCCGGGACCAGCGCCGGCGGCACCGGCGGAGGCGGGCGGTGAGCGGCCTGGCGGAGCTGGGGGTGGTCTGCCGGGACCGGAGAGTGGCCTACCAGGAGCCAGTGATCTGTCATTCTCGGCGAGAGGTGTACCGGGACGGGGGAGTGGCCTGCTGGGACCGGGCAGCGGTCTGCCGGGCCCGGGTGTGGCCTACCAGGACCCGGAGTGGTCTGCTGGGGTAGGGAGGGGGCCATGAGGGTAGTGGAGGGGTGTGAGGGACCTGGGAAAGGAGGCAGGGGTGGGGGCAGAAGGGGGACACGGCGGGCAGGGAGCATGTGGCGAGAGGAGAGGATGCAGGCAAAGAGGGAGGGGTACGGGAAGTGGGGGACAAGAGAGGAGAGGGGATACGGTGAAGAGAAGGAATACAGAGTGGGAGAGGATAAGTAGAGCATGGGAGTGCAGGGGATGGATACTTGGAGAGGGGACAGGAAGGAGAAAAGGATATGGAGCAGTGGAGGGGACGTGGGGACATGCTGGGGTGAGGGAGGGAACGTGTGGGCACTGCCATGTCAGCAGGGACCCAGCTAGGGTAAAAGTGATCCCACACGAGGACAGGAGCAGGGATCTGTGTCCTGCAGGCACAGCCCTGTGGGTCTGACTGGGGCTCTGGGCCTGTTTCCAGGCATAGCTGGAGGGTCACAGGGCTTACCCTCCCAAGGGGTGACAGAGGCAGCAGTTGTGGCACTTTCCCTTGCTCTCCACTGCTGCCTGGGTGTGAATTCCAGCAGATTGCATTGGGACAAATGCAGCTCCAGTGGCCAATGGGACCTTGTCCTTTCTCAGCCAGCAGCAGAAGGCCATGAGCCACCATGTCTGAGGGCAGCAAGGGCAGCTCGCTGGCCTTTGGCCAGGTGGTGATTGGGCCTCCAGGCTCTGGGAAGACAACCTACTGCCATGGAATGCAGGAGTTCATGGGCAGGATCGGGCGCAAGGTGGCTGTGGTGAACCTGGACCCTGCCAACGAGGCCATGCCCTACCAGTGTGCCCTGGACATCGCCCAGCTCATCGCCCTGCCCGACGTGATGGAGAGCCTGAGGCTGGGCCCTAACGGGGGCCTGCTCTACTGCATGGAGTACCTGGAAGCCAACTTTGACTGGCTGCAGGAGAAGCTGGCAGCGTTCAGGGGTCACTACTACCTCTTTGACTGCCCAGGGCAGGTGGAGCTCTACACCCACCACAATGCCCTGAAGAACGTCTTCGCACAGCTGGCCAAGTGCAATTTCAGGGTAGGTTTGGGGCTGGGATCAGCCCTTGGCACCCTACAGGCTTGTGCAAGGGGCTCAGAAGCTGTGCCCTGCGTGCTCTGAGCTTTTGGTTGTGGGTGCTGGTGGCTGAGGAGTTATCTGAAAGGTCTGTTCCAGCCAAAACCGCTCCCCAGTTCTGTGGCTGCCTACTGCCCTGCTTGGCCTTCTATGGCAGGCAGCTTTAGCAGGGACTTTTGCTGCATGTTGTGCTTGGATTGGCACAAGAGTGGCTTGCTCAGGGTGTTCAACGCAGTGGGATCATCACAAACCATCATGGGTTCCTTCCTCACACTCTTGCTCTGCTCCAGGCTCCTCTCCACAGCCCTTGTGTGTTTTACCTGCTGCGTTTTGGAGCAGGGAAGAAGCTTCCTGTGCTGGGTGAGACTCTGTGCACAGCACTGAGAGAGGCTTAGGCCTCCCCCCAGGCCCTGCCTGGCTCTGACACAGCCAAGCTGGATCACTCTGCACCTTGCAGTACGTGCTCTGTGCTTTCTTGCACAATGGCAGATGCAGATGAGGGGGCCCAGGTGAGCAGAGGCCCAGCCCCATGCTGCATTTCTTGCCTTGCATTTGCTTTACATTTGGGCCAAGCCAGGAGTGAGCAAAGCCTGTGTGGTGTGAGCAGGCAGGGCAGGTCCTTTGCCTGAGAATGGCACTGGGGCTCTGCACATTAGCCATGGCTTCTAGCCAAAGACATGGCTATGAAATGGCAGATACTAAAAAAGGGAGGTTCCACTGCTCTTCTGATGCTGCTTGAAGTGCTTAACACCTGCCTGTGAGCTTCAGAGTGGCTTTTATTTTGTGCTGCAGAAGCACAGCTGTGACTCAGCCCTGCTTGCTTGTGACTTTGAGCAGCCTTGTGTAACAGGCAGGGACTGAACAGAAATCTTGGACCACATTTTAGAGCTGCACAAAACCCAGGGGATCAAAGTGTTCATTAATTGAGTTGTGGAGCTTTATTTCACACAGCAGTTGGCTCTGCCAGCAGAGCCTGGTGAGCTGCAGTCGCTACTCTTGAGTGCTCCCTGCCCCGGAGCGTTCCTGTGGAGGCAGCTGTGGAGGTCATGCAGGAGGGGAGTTAACCCCAGCTCCCACCCCCAGAAAAACTGCAGAGCTCAGACAAGCCTGGAAATTTCTTCTGCAGAGAAAGAAACCCTCAGAGAAGGAAGAGCAGCTGCAGGCTTTAGTGTCTTGCACCCTGCTCAGCCTCCCCACAGCCCTTTCAGTGCTCCAGCAGCCTGAGGCTTGAGTGCCTTGGGATGCCCATGGGGGTGATTGTGGTGGCATTTGTGACTCTGTGCAGCCAAGCATGGGGGTGGTTGGTACTGCAGGACCTAGAAGGTCACTTCTCCTATGTGGGGAGCTCTCTGTGGTGCAGCCAGGTCTGCACAGATTGTTTCTAGCCACCTCACAGGGTCCCCAGAGCAGGGGGATGGACTTGTCCCAGGCTTGACCTTGTGCTGTTCCTCTGTGTCTTTGCTGTCCCAGCTGGCTGCAGTGCACTTGGTGGACTCTCACTACTGCACAGACCCTGGCAAGTTCATCTCTGTCCTCTGCACCTCACTCTCCACCATGCTGCACGTGGAGCTGCCCCATGTCAATGTCCTCTCCAAGATGGACCTGATCGAGCAGTACGGGAAGCTGGGTGAGGCCTGGGAGAGAGATCTGGGACTGGGCTGTGCCAGGGGCTCAGCAGCTCTCTGGGTGCAGGGCTGTGTTGCTGGGAGATCACAAACTGGTGGGGTTGGAAGAGACCTCTGGAGCTCACCCAGTCCAACCCCCCTGCTCCAGCAGGGCACCCACAGCAGCTTGCCCCAGGGCACAATGGCCAGGGGGGGCTGGAAGCTCTGCAGAAAAGGAGACTCCAGAGCCTCTCTGGGCAGCCTGCTCCAGGCCTCCAGCACCCTCACACCAAAGAAGTTTCTCCTTCTGTTCAGATGGAACCTCCTGGGTTCCAGTTTGTGCCCATGTGTCCTGTCCCTGGGCACCACTGAGCAGAGTCTGGCCCCAGCCTCTTGCCCCTCACAGCTCCTTTAGCTCTTGCTGAGCATTGCTCAGATCCCCTCTGGGGCTGCTCTTCTCCAGGCTCTCAGCCTTTGCTCCTCACAGAGCTGCTCCAGGCCCCTCAGCGTCTTCAGAGCCTCTCTCCAGCAGTTTCCTGTCTCTTTTGAACTGGGGAGCCCAGAACTGGACCCAGTGCTCCAGCTGTGGCCTCACCAGGGCAGAGTGGAGGCAGGAGGAGACCCTCCCTTGCCCTGCTGGCTGGGGAGCTGCTGTGAATCTCACTGGACTGTGAACATTTACAAGTTGCCTTCTTGCTGTTTCCCTGCAGCTTTCAACCTGGATTATTACACAGAGGTCCTGGATCTCTCTTACTTGGTTGACCATTTGGCTTCTGACCCCTTCTTCAGGCACTATCGGCGCCTCAACGAGAAGCTGGTGGAGGTGATCGAGGACTACAGCCTGGTGTCCTTTGTGCCCCTCAATGTCCAGGTGAGTGGGCAGGGAGCAGCACCTCTGCCAGCAGCTGGATGACAGCAGCTGGGAGCCATCAGGCTTGGAGGGCTCAGCTGGCAGGAGCAGGCAGGGAGGTGCACCCAGACTTGTAAATGACCTGTGGCAGCCAGAGGAGCAGCAGAGGCTGAGGGGCTTGGGGCTGTGTGGGCCTTGTGTCCCTGGGGTGGGCAATTAGGGCTCTGCTCTGCCTGCATTTCAAATCTGGGCAAAGGAGGACCTGAAAGGGTTTTAAATGAGGGAACACCAAGTAATGAGAAGATTGGGAGGAGAAGCTTGGGGTGGGAGAGCTGCAGATGTTCATTGGGAGCTTGCAGAAGTTGTCAACAAAGGCAAATGGGCTGAGAGGTGATGAAAGGCAGCCAGAGGATGGAGGCTGTCTGCCTGTCATGTGCTCAGTGTCCCTGCTTAGCCCCTTGGGGCCCTGGGCACTGGATGGGGAGCCCAGAGCCTGTGAGAAGATCCCTGGTAAAGGCCATCAGGAGCTGTTGCCTGCAGGGAAGCAGCCAGGTGCCAGTGCCACCCCCTGCCCCACAGGACAAGGCCAGCATGCGGCAGGTGCTGCAGGCAGTGGACAAGGCCAATGGCTGCTCCTTTGGGGACCAGGAGCACAGGAGTCTGGAAGCCCTGATGTCAGCAGCAGTGGGAGCTGATTTCCACTTCACTTCGTATCCTTCTCTGCCAAGTTCTAACTTCTCTTTCCCCGGGGGGGAGGCTGGGGTGGGGCTGGCAGCAGCTGCCCTCACCTGATGCTGCTGGGCGATAGGCACAGAGCTCAGCCAGGCCCTGGCTGTCCACACCAAAGCCACCACAGCTGCTGCTGATTGAAGCTGTCAGTGTGGGAGGAATCTTTTGACAACTTTCTTCTCTCTCACACTCGCCTGGGCTGGGTCATTCCATCTCCTTCAGACCATGCCATTGATTCTCCTCTGCTTGCTCTGGGGTCAGCCAGAGCCAGAAACACCTGTGGCACTGCTTGCTGCTGCCAGCCCTGCTGCTGCCAGCCTGCTGCCTCCCTGCCAGCCTCCAGGCTAGTGTGGGGCTGGTTCCTCACTGGGAACGTTGGGAGCTCCTTGCAGAAGGGAGTGTTTGAGCCCAGCCCCTTGTTTGCCTTAATTACTGCGTTATCAGCACGCTGGCAGTGCAGGAGAAGTATTTGCAATCTCAGGACAAAGCTGTGGAAGAAGAGGTGCTGGAGCTGTGACACACCCACCCTGCCACAGCTGCTCCCTGCTGTCACACCTCTGCTTTTCCTCCCAGCAGCTGGAAGCACCTCGGCGTCCTGTGACTCAGACCAAGGGCAGGCCTGCCCAGGCAGAGGGCTGGCTGCTGGCCTCCCTCTCTGTAAGGCTTTGACCTCTGGTGCTGCAGCCCAGCTGCACAGGGCAGGGTTTCTGTGCTCCTCACCAGGCCAGGCCTTCCCTTAGCAGCAAGCTGGCTTCAGCCAGGTGGAGAAGAGAGGAGAAGCAAGAGCCAGGAGACTGACCTCTGCCAAGTCTCCTCTTCCTCATGACCAAGACAGAACCAGAGAGAGACAAATCAATTGGAGCTGTCTCCTGCAGTGAGACTTGAGCCAGTTCTGGGTGTCCCAGGGAGGAGCATGTGTGGGCCTGGTGCTCAGAGGCCAAGGAGCCTCTGACCTGTCTTGGGGAGGGCAGATCACATTTGCTTTTCTTTTATTTCTAACTAATGATGGACTCTTTCTTAATAAAACAAACCCTCCTCTCTCTTTCATCTTGGGACTGTGCTGAAGCTGAATAAATAAACCCAGGAGTGCTCCACAGCCTGGGGCTGAGCAGCCTCTGGTGGGAGGGTCAGGGCAGCTTCTGCCCCGTTCTGGAGCCTGGTGTCCTTCTGTCACCTCCCCCAGAGCAGGTGAAGCTGTGGCTGGGGAGGGGGTGAGGAGCAGTGACCATGGCTGTGGAAGGAGCTCACCCCTCAGGGGCTGGACGCTGGTGCTGGGTGTGTGGGTAGCAGGCTGGTGGTGATGCACAAACTGCAGGGTTGGCTTTTGGAGGCTTGTGATGAAGACAGACCCTGAGTGAGTCAGGAGGAGGCTGCAGCAGGCAGGACCTGACCCAGCAGCTGCCTTGGCTGCCCTCAGCCACCTTCCTTGTTCTGGCCTTGCTTTCTCCAGCTCCCAAATCACAGCTTCACAGATGGCATTGGGGTGGAAGGGACCCTGCAAGGGCATCTTGGCCAAGCCTCCTGCAGGCAGCAAGGACACCTCCAGCTACAGCAGGCTGCCCAGGGACATATCCAGGCTGATGCTGAAATGTCTCAGGGGCAGAGCCTCAACCACATCCCAGGGCAGCCTGTTCCAGTGTCTCCTCACCCTCACTGTGCAGAACTTCCTCCTGATGTCCAACATAACCCTGCCCTGCTCCAGTTCCAAGCTGTTGCCTCTCATCCTGTCCCCACAGGCCCTTCTGAACAGTCCCTCCCCAGCCTGCCCATGTCCCCTGCAGATACTGAAATATAGCTCTAAGGTCTCCCTGGAGCCTTCTCTTCTCCAGGCCAAATTCTTTCAGCCTGGGATGGAAAAGTCCTGTGCTGAAGTCCTGGGGCTTCCCCTCCTTCCTGGGTAATTCCAAATTTCCACCCAGCTGCAGCTCCTCAGGATGGTGGCAGCAGCCCCCAGCCCCAAGCAAGCAGCAGCCTGTGTCCTTCAGCACAGTGAATGAAGGAGCTCAGGGTGGTGAGAAGCAAAGTGTCCACACAGCCTCCCAGCAGCAACCAGGAAGGATGGGAGCAGGTGAGAGTCCCAGCTCCCAGCTCCATCTGCAGACTCAGCATCACTTCTTGCCCAAGACCTTGCATAAGTCAAGCCAAGCCAAGGAGCCTCCCCTGCAGGGGCAGCCTGGCCCTCAGCAGAGCCACTGCAGACCATGCAGGGAATCTGTGAGTGGGGTCCTGCTTGGCAGGGACTTGGCAGGGATTTAAAATTGAATTCTCCTGCCCCTCACAGCTTTGTGGCCAGGATCTGGAGACAAGGTGGAGCTCAGGGGGAGAAGGAGAGAGAAGACAACAACCTTCCACGTGCACACACAGCCACAGGCTTTGCTCTAAGCAGCTCAGGTCCCACATTTCAAGCACAGAAGTCAAATTCCTGGCTGCTGGCGGTGCCTGAGCTCTTTTCCCAAGATCCCAGGGATTTCCCTCAGCATTCCTGGCAGAGGACTTCAGTGCTCTCTGGGCCTGAAGATCTAGAAGTCAATCAAACCACAGCTAGAGCTGAAACTCCATCCCTACCTTGGGCTCTTGTGGACTCCTTTCTGCTCCTGTAAAGCAAAGGAAGCTGTGGTCATAAAGATGCTGATTTGATGTCAGCTTTTTCATGGCTTTGAGAGATTTGGTGGCTTAAAAGGGTATGGTCAGGTCGAGCTGGAGTTATGCAAGGGCCAGCAAAGCTTCTGGGGCTGTTTGGCTTTTTTATTTTAATACCCAGGTGGTGCCTGCAGCCCCAGCCCTGCCACACTGTGCTGCTGCTGGACAAAATGGGCATCAGAGGGGAGAAACCTGTCAGCTGAGGGCACCTCTGCTGGCTCCAAGCTAAGGAATGCTGAGCTCTGGCAGAGCCCCAGCCCAGCAGTGTTTGCACACCAAGGGTCTCTGCCCAGCCCAGGCTTGGAAAGCAGAGGCTGGGCCAGGCTCTGCAGTGGGGCAGGGATGAGCCTCAGTGCTCCTGGTCAGGGTGAAGAGGGAAATGGCCCTGCAGGGGGTACAGCAGGCTGGGAACCCGGAGTGTGCCATGCAGCCAGCTCCTGCACCCACATGTCCCCACGCTGGGAGGCTCCCTGGGGCTCAGGGAGGTGACACCTTGGCTGCTGTCACTCCCGTTGAGCAACCAGGCAGGGCAAAAGGCCAGGATTAGTCACCCCAGCCGAGGCACATCCCTGGGTGGGGGGCACAGGCGTTCTGCAGAGCTGGTCCTACCTGCCCTGGCCCCTCTGAGCCTGGTGCCAGTAGAGGCTGAGCCCACTCTGCCCACCCGTGGGACCTCCTGGTGAAAAAGCCTCTCTGAACTCTACAGACACCCCCCCCCAGTCCAGGACAAGGCTGGCACACCCTGGTGACACCCCAGCACTGCCCTGGGGCCAGCAGGGACAGCCACCCAGCTCTGCTGTCTCCCTTGGGTGTCGCCACACCAGGGAGGTGCTGGGGGTGGTGCAGCCTCGGCCAGGATCCGGCCAGCCCCAGCCCCAGGCATGGAGCCCTGCAGGGGAGACTCTGAGACCTGGGGACAAGGGACAAGCCAGGCTGTGGTCCTGCAGCCCTCCAGAGCCTTTTGGGCTGGGGGTGGCATCTCAGAGAGCCCCTTCAGGAGCCTTGACCCCGTGGCTGCCAGCCACAGTGAAGGACAGCCCTAGTGCCTGGGCTGTGCCAGGCCCCTGCTCCTAGGGCCAGGCTGGGAGAGTGGCTCCAGGGTGGGGGGACACTGCCTGGCCACAGACCACCCACAGGCCTTTGCTCTGCTGCTGTTAAAGATACTAAAACACCCCCCCGGGGAGCTTGGCTGTTCCACCCCTCCTGGGCTGTGCCAGGGATGCTGAGAGCATCCTCGTGGGTGTTCCAGCCAGGGGACAAGGAAGGGATTGGTGTCCCAGTGTCACCTTGGTCCTTTCCATCTGGGTCACACAAACACACATGAAGGAGGAAGGAGAGGGGGACCCAGGAGGGCCCTGAGGAGCATCTCGTGCTCCCCAGCAGCACAGACCTGTCACAGGAGGTGTCACAGGGCCCCAGAAAGCTGTTGGACCGGCTGGGGGGCTAAGGAGCATCCTCCTGCTGCAGCGCTGAGTGCCGGCGAAATCGGTTAACCCCCGGGAGCCCAGGGGAGCCCCTCTGACCTCCTGCCAGCCCCTGTTAACCCCCTTCCCGGGCAGGGGCAGCCCCCAGCTCCCACCTCAGACCCTCCCAGTACAACCAGCCCGGGCTGCTGGTGTCCCCAGCCCGCGGCTGCGGGGTCGGCCAGAGCCCTGGGCTGGTTTTTCACGTCGGCCGGCCCCGGTTCGCTAATTACAGGGCTGGGGCCGGTTCCCAGGCTGGGAGCGCTCAGGGCCAGGCGGAGGCCAAGCGTCGGGGCCCCTCACCGGCCTCCCCCCCGGCAACCGGCTGGGCTCCCCGACACCGCCGGGGGCCCCCAGCTCGGCTGGGCCCTGCCGAGCAAATTGCAACCTGCCCCGGACCTCAGCGGGGCCAAGGCACGGCCGCCGTGGCTGCCATGGATGCCATAGTGGGGACGCAGAGGGGTCTGGGGGGCGTGCAGGGGGTTCACAGGGGTTAATGCCCTCGGCTGGGCTCTGTGCCCCGCGATTTGTGCCACCCGGGGTGAGCAGGTTCTGGTTTTGCCAGGTCTTTCCCACGGCAGAGCCCCGGCAAACCCCTGTGTGTCCCCGGCCGGTGGCTGCGCAGGGAGGAGCAGCCTCAGGCTGGGTGCGGGAGGGTTGTGCCTCAGTTTCCCCAAAGCCCAGGAGCTCCTGGCACCTTGGGGTTTAACCATGCTTGGGGGTTGGGGCTGGCATGTCCCCCACGTCCCCAGGTTGGGGACCCCAGTAAAGGGAGGGGACACATCCTGACCCCCTGCATTTGCTGCATCCCAGAGTCTGCTATCAAAGGCCAGCACCTGCCCAGCCCCTCCGTGCCCACTGTGCTGAGCTCAGCCCGGGCTGCCCTGCCTGGATGGGATGAGCTCAGCCCTGCCTGCCCTGCCTGCTGTGGTGAGCTCAGCCCTGCCTGCCCTGCCTGCAGTTCAGGGTAATTATTTTTTCATGTCGAAACTTGTGCTGGCAGGGGGGGCTGTGCCCTGGGAGCTGCACCCTTGGCTGTGGCTGCATGCCAGGGCCAGAAGTGCTGAGTTTTGTCCCTCTCCACCATGTCCAGACCTTACTGGGGCCATCCCCACCCCAGGGCTCTCCCTGTGTCACTGTCAATGCTCCTTTAGGGCCCCACCACCACTTTGGACATAAGAGCTGATGGGGGGAGCTGGGGACGTGCACAAGGGCCTCAGTGGTGGGGTTTGGAGCACCCTGAGTTTGCAGCAAGGGGGTGGGAGACCCTCCCGTGGGATGGGAGACCTCAGTTCACCCCACAGAGTACCCAGTGCCACACAGGGCTGCCAAAGCCTTCACCCCATGGAGGCAGAGCCCTCCCAGGGGCTGTGGTTTTGCCACGGGATGGGGCTCGCTGGGCACCCCAAGACCCCATCAAGGGACTGGGAGGGACCAGGAGCAGCTGAAGCGGTGCTGCAGATCCCGGGGGATCGACTGCTCCACATCCTGCTGGGGTGGGACGCAGAGTGGTGCCTGGCGGCGGGAGCTGCCCGGACACGTGTGCGGGGGAGAGACGAAGCAGACCAGAGGCAGGCGTGCAGGAGATGGTTTATTGGAGAGGCACAGAGGCTTTGGCAACAGGCGACCCCCTCCCTGAGCCCTGGGATGGGGGGGCTGCCCGGACCCCCCTTCTCACCCATCCCCACCCCTCACCTCCTCCCGCTGCAGCTCCAGCCCTCTGGAATGGTGAGTTTGGAGCCAGCACATGCTGGACTGGGAAACCCCCACCCAAAATGTTAAATAGTGGGGTGCTGGCAGCCCTCCGAGGTGGAGCGCCCCCTCCCCTTCTCCTTCCCTTTCCACCCCACAAACAAAAGCATGGGGGAGAGAGAAAGATGGGGGGGGGAGGGGGTGGTCATGCCAGAGCCACCCAGCAACCACCACACACGACCCACCCCTGCTCCTGGCATCCAGGCTGGGGGGGAAAGGCTGAGATACCTCCCCCCTTAAAAAAAACAACCAGAACCAACCGAAAAAAAAAACTAGGAAAAACAAAACAAAACAAAACCAAAAACACCACCATGAGGAGATGCCGAGGGGGCTGGAGGGGGGGCAGGCGGGGGCCGGTCCCCAGCTCCACAGGGGCCCTTCAGTTCTTGGGCTCTTCGGCAGCCTCGCCACCGTCTTCCCCAGCGCACTCGGCTGTCCATAGCGTGAGGTTGTCCCTGAGCAGCTGCATGATGAGGGTGCTGTCCTTGTAGGAGTCTTCGCTGAGTGTGTGCAGGTCCCCCATGGCCTCGTCGAAGGTGGTCTTGGCCAGGGAGATGGCCTGCTCGGGGGCGTTGGCGATCTCGTAGTGGAAGACGGAGAAGTTGAGGGCCAGCCCCAGGCGGATGGGGTTCGTGGGCTGCATCTCCTTTTTGCTGATGTCCATGGCCTCTTGGTAGGCTTCCTGGGCGCTGTCTATCGTCTTCTTGCGGTCCTCCCCGGTGGCCACCTCGGCCAGGTACCGGTAGTAGTCACCCTTCATCTTCAGGTAGAAGACCTTGCTCTCGGCGTCGCTCGCCTTCTTGATGAGGTACTTGTCCAGCAGGGCCAGGACGTTCTTGCAGACGCCGTTCAGCTCCCTCTCCACCTTCTCTCGGTACTCGTTCACCAGCTGTGCCTTGTCGTCCCCCTCCTCGGTCTTGTGCTCGATGCTGGAGATCACCCTCCAGGCCGAGCGCTGGCAGCCCACCACGTTCTTGTAGGCGACGGAGAGGAGGTTGCGCTCCTCGTTGGACAGCTCGTCCCCGTGCTCCACAACGGCCTTCATGAAGTCTGCCATGTCCTCGTAGCGCTCGGCCTGCTCGGCCAGCTTGGCCTTCTGCACTTGGTGGTTTCTTGCCATGGCTGGGACGCGGGCGCGGCGCAGACGCTGGGGCGAGGAGCAGGGCTGGGAGCCGTCGGAGCCTCTGCCGAGCCCTGCCGCCGCGATTCGCTTTTGGCTGAGCGTCGGAGCCTCGAGCGAGAGCAGGAGGAGCCAGCCAGGTCGAAGGAGTGTCCCCCTCTTCCTCCTCCTCCTCTGCTTCCTCCCCACCGAGCCCAGCCTTAAAAGGAAAATTGCCGTGAATCATCCACTGCCCCCAGGCGTCGGGCGCTGGGGAAGGGGCGAGGGGTGGTGGCCGACGCCCTGCCCTCCGGGTCGCCGGGGAGGGCTCGGCAGTGGGTGCAGCACCCATGGGTGCCCTGGGGATCTTCCCCCAGCCAACGCCCACCCCGGGGCCGAGGGGACGCCCATCAAAGTGCCTGAGAAGGGGGCAGGAGGTGGGGTACCATTCGGGGGGGGGTCACACCGAGATGTGGCAGCGTTCAGCTCTTCCCACCCCCAACCCTCCCGAGAAATGGGGCACGGGGTGTGTCAGGTCGTAAAAATGGTTTCCTCCTCCCCCCCACCCCAGAAAAAAAAAAATCCTATCTCTGCCCTTTTCCTATGGTGATTAACTCGCTGGTAATTGCCAGGGCTGGCCGGGCAGGTATTTGATTCCCACAGGTGGGGAAACCGAGGCAGAGAGGCTCAGCAACGCGCCCGGGGAGGGACCGCCCCAGCGCCGGCCTTTGAGCCGTCGCGCAGCAGGACCGGTCCCCCCCAGCCACCCCAGAGAGGGGCAACCACCAGCAGGGCAGCCTGGACACCCCCCGGCCCCACTGAACCTGAATCACAGCTTCACAGAATGCCAGGCTGGGAGGGACCCCAAGTTTCCTCTGGTTGGAAAGGACCCCAAGCGCCGTCTGGTCCAACCTGGGGCTCCTCCACTGCCCCTTTCTCTGCCCAGCATCTCGCCAGGGACTTTGCTCACCTCTCCAGATGCTGGAGTGTTTGGGGTGGGGGATTGTTCCTTTTAGACGTTTTCTGGGGTTGATTCTGCTGCCCAGGGAGCGGCTGTAGGTGCTGGCCCCACGGTGGAGAAGCGCCGCCCCGATTAGGATCTGCGCTCCGCGTTGCGCTGCAGTTTCACTCTCAGCCTGCTCCAGCTTGTTGCCACACGCCGGCTGCTCCTGGCCACGCTGGCACAGCCCTGGCCCGTGCCAAGCTCCAGCCCTTATCTGCTGTGCGGGAGCCGTGCGGGAAGGGCAGGCTGGGGCGGGTGCCTGCTGGCTCTGGGCCGGGGTGTAAAAGGGGTTTTTAATGACTCCTTGCTTTACTCATCCCTGCAGACAGCCCCCGGTGCCACTCCAGCACCCTCATCCCCACCCTGCCTCACCTGGGTGCTGCAGAGATGAAGTGGGGGGGGTATGAGGGTGGGAGAGAGACCCCAGCAGCCCTTCCAGTACCTGAAGGGGCTACAGGAGAGCTGGGGAGGGACTTTTGACAAGGGCTGGGAGTGACAGGACAAGGAGCAATGGATAGAAACTGGAGCAGGGTAGGTTTAGATTGGGTGTTAGGAAGAAGTTCTTTACTCTGAGGGTGGAGAGGCTCTGGAACAGGCCCAGGGAGGTTGTGGGCAGCTCATCCCTGGAAGCGTTTCAGACCAGGCTGGATGAAGCCTTGAGCAACCTGGGCTGGTGGAGGTGTCCCTGCCCATGGCAGGGGGCTGGAGCTGGATGAGCTTTAAGGTCCCTCCCAATCCAAACCTTTCTGTGATTCTGTGATGCTTTTCCCAGCCACGTGCCACCCAGGAGAACACCCCCAGCCTCCAGACCACTCCCTGCCCTTCCTGGCAAGAAGAGATTTGGAGCTGCTCATACCCCCCCACCAAGTCTCTGGGTACATGGTGGGTCTGGGGTACCACCTGCCCAGAGAGGGGCTCGCATGTGCAGGCAGCAGGAGGGTGCCCAGCTCTGCCAGCCTGCCCTCAGCCCTTCTGTGTCCCCACACAGAGCCATGCCAAGTGCAGCTCTTCCCAGAGCAGCCTTCTCCACCCTGGGAGCAGGTCACACCCCAGGGAGCTGGGAAAAGGCACTGCTGAAGGCAAGGTCAGATCAGAGCCCACTGCCTGCCTCCCACCTACTGCCCAGCAGATGAAGCATCAAGGGTGAGAGAGATCTGCAGAGCCCCTCTGAGAGCTTCAACCACACACAAAAGCCCCCCCCCATGGAGGGGCTGGGGGCCAAAGGGGCAGCCTAACATACCTAGCCCCCCTTAAACCCACCTCCTTCCCTTGCAAAAACACCAGGCAGCAATCCTGGGGTGGGGGCTAGGCTCAGCTCAGCCCCCTATGAGCACCAGCAGCCAGCTTGTGCCCTCCCACTGCACAGCCTCAGCCCAGCTCAGGCAGTTCCTGGCCCCACGGCTGGTGGCAGAGGGGCAGCAGCTTTCCATTACCCCACACAGCTCCCCTGCCCCATGCAGCACTGGCATGGCCAGGCAGGAGCTGCAGCCTGCAGAGCCCCTGTGCCAGCAGAGCCCCCGTGCCAGCAGAGCCAGCAGAGCCCCAGTGCCAGCCCCCAGTGCCAGCAGAGCTCCAGTGCCAGCAGAGCCCCAACCAGACACTGGTGTACAGTAAATAGGAGAAACTTTTATTCTGTTACAAAAGTCAAAGGCATAAAACAGGGCAGGGGGTGCTGGATCCTACCAGGCTCTACACTGGGCTGGGGGCTCCAGGCTTGGCTACACCACAGCTCCTGTGCCACAGTTCCTGTGCCACAGCCCCTGCCAACGCTGCTCAAGGTGCTGCAGGGCTTCAGCCCCTTCCCTGAAACCTGGAGCCACACTAAGAGGGCACAGGGGTAGGGGGGCTGGCAGGGGGGTTGCAAAGGTCAACTCTGCCCATGTGAGCCAACTCCCAGCTGGAGAGAGGCCTCTGGCACAGGGGCACGGCTCAGAGAGGGGCTGGAGGGGGGGATGGCTGGGGGTGTGATGCTACCCCCTGGGCTGCAAACGCTCTGGAGTGGAGCCTGCTGATTCCCAAATCGCTCCAGAATGCTGGTCCCTGCCTTTCAGCACCTCCAGGAGGGAAGATCCTTCCCTGGGGGTGAGGCTGCTGCCTGCAGGGAGCCTCGGGGCTGTGAGTCTGTCCGGCAGCAGGAGCCAGCGGCGCTCCGGTACTGCATGGGGAGGGTCACAGCGCTATGGCTTTGAGCTCGGGGCCCACGGGAGGCCGTCCCCCAGGGGTGCTGGAGAAGCTTTTCCTCGGGCACGGCCCCTTGCCCCCCTCGCTGGCGGCGGCGGGGGGCAGGGAGCAGAGCCCTGGCCAGGGAGGCACTCGTGGTGGTCATGGCTGAGGTCTCTCGGCTGCTGCCCACCGTGTCCTGGCTCCCCGTGGGCTGCTCCACGGGAGGCAGAGGGCTGCGGGCGGCCAGGGCTCTGCTGTGAGCCAGCATGAGGGAGAGGAGAGGGGAGGAAGAGAAAGAGAAAGTTAGTGCCAGAAATCCATCAGCAAGCAGCAGCAGGGAGCAGAGTGCAGCACCCAGGCTGGATGGTGGAAGGAGATGGGACAGGATGGAGGAGAGCAGGGTGGGGAGGATGGAGCAGCCTTCCTCCACTGCTGCTGCAGGGGGGCAGCTCCACAGCCCACGGGTGAAGCAGGGCTGGGGCACAAGGAGCTCGGGAAGGAACTTGCCAGAGGCATGCAGGAGGAGGAAGCTGGTGGTAGAGAGGTAAAGAGGTAGGGGGGCAAGGAGGAGAGGGATCAGCCAGGCAGAAAGGGTCAGAGCTGGGGTCAGAACTCCATTTCAGGCTCCTGCTCCTCTGGTCACTGAATCAGCAGAGGGCTCCCTCCAACCCCCTCATGGCAGCTCCACTGGGCACAAACCACCACAGCATGGCACAGAGCTTCTCACCCCTCAGCCACGCAGCGTGGGTGGCTCCACCAGCACAGAGCTGGGGGCAATCATCCCTCTCCTCTCACCAGGGCTCTGGGGACCCCTCTGCCCCTCAGCCCTGCAGTCAGATGGCACAAGCCAGGGGCTCAGCACCCCTGCCAGCAGTGGGATGCCAGTGGGTGCTGGTGATATGGATGAGGCACATGGCACAGAGATGTCTGCACAAGAGGAGGGTGATGGACTCTGTGGGCAGGGCTGGTCATGCAGGGAGATGAGCTGGGCAGCTGGAGTGGGTGATGAGAGAAGGAAGCACTTCCTTACCAGCTAACCCTCAGAGAGCAGGGCTAAGGTCCAAGGAGGGGCAAATCCCATCAGGCTGTGCAGGAAATGGCAAAGTCCTGGCAGGCATCCTCCTGGGGGAGACACCACAGGTTATGCACCTCAGCACCTGGCTGGGTTAGACACAACCACAGCTCCTGGCACAGCCCTGGCCCGAGCCAGGTGGGTGGGGAAAGGGCAAGGAGGTGATGGGGAAGGGGAGCAGAGACTGGAAGAGACTTCGCCCAGCCTGGAGACATGGGACAGAAGAGTCCCAGTTGGAGCTGAGCACCCTTCACAGCCCCATCCTGCTGTAAGAGTTTCCAGGTGAAATCCTGAGCCCAGCTGGCACCTGATGGATGTGAGGCACCAAGACCCCTGCCCTCTTCTGCCTTAAGGAGTAAAATAATAACCCAAGCAATTAAACTCTTGAAAAATAAACTTTATTATGTTGAGTAACAAAAGAAATCACTTTAAATAAACCCAGGGAGTCTTCTGGCCCCTGACACCACCCCCACCCTGCTCCTCACTGCCCAACTTGCCCTGGCCCCACACCTGTCCCTGGAAGGCTCCTCGAGGGCAGGGCCAAGCCCCACCAGGGACATCCCTGTGGGAGAAGCAAGGAGGGCAGGGCAGGGCAGGGCAGGCTCTCTGGATGCAGCAGGGGCACCTGGCCCCTGAGATGGCACAGAGCCCTGGGCTGGCTGCTGGAGCTGCTGGGTGGTGAGGGCCATCTGCTGGGATCCAGCAGCAATTCCGCAGCCAGCAGCATGCTCTCAGCTCCTCACCAAGGCATGCAGAGCTGGTGGCCCTGCAGCCCAGGGGAGCCTCTTGCCACTGCCAGTGCCCTGCATGCCCCAAAGCTGGGCAGAGTCTGCAGTGGTCCCCCCTGGTGTGCAAAGCACCATGCTGGTGACTTCAGTGGGGACAGGCTGCCCCCAGAAATGTGCTGCCTCTGCCTGAGGCTGGAACAGACCTGTCTGACCCATGGGGAAACCTAAGTGGGCATCCTGACACCAAGCACACTCTCTGCCCTGGTGCCAACATGCACAGCACCACCTGCACCAAGCAGAAAACCTACAGAGCAGAAACCCCACCCAGAGATTGTGCAAAAGCAGCCAGCAGCTTTAATAACTTGATTCAAGTATTGCCCACAGGTCTGTGACTGTCCCCTGAGCTCTCTGTGGCACAGAGCTGGCTCTGCTGTGCTGCTGCAGGCACAGAGTGATGCTGGTGCATGAGGCAGGCACCAGGGCACTGCTCCCAAGGTGCTGGGGACAGCTCTGCTCTCATCTGCCAGCCAGGAACTCAGACTCCAGCACCTGCTCTCTGTGAAACTTCACCTGGGCAGGGGTGACCCCCAGGGGTTCACAGGCTTCTCTGATGCTTTTTGGCCTCCCCCACACAGGACATCTCCCGATCTCCCACTGGCTGCTCCCTCTGTCAAACCCCACCTGGCAAGGGGGTGACCCCCAGGGATTCACAGCAGGCAAAGGTTCCCCAATCCAACAACTGCAGCCCTGCCAAGCAGCATCTGGAGCTGAGGGCCACACAACACTGTCTGCTGCTGCTTCCCCATTCAGCTCCTGGCTCACAGGCTGGCAAGGCCAAACCAAGCACCTCCCTGGTGACCAGGACACAGGTCACCAGCAGCTGGCACACCTAGCTGGCTTCCACCTCCACTGGGAGCCCTCCCAGCTGAGCAGCCACAACAGCTTCTGGGAAAGCAAAGCTGCTCCCGCAGTGGCCATGGAGAGGCAGAGCAGCCCTCCCATGCCAGCACAATGTGTCCATGGAGATTAAGAGGGACACAGGGACCCTACAGCTCCACCAGCCCACAGGCTGAGATGTGAGAGCCCAGCTCAGGCTGGGACCCACTTCCCAGTCCCCCACCCTTGGCCCAGCTCAGAAAGGCAGTGACCCCCTGGAGCAGACACTGCAGGCTCAGAGGTCTGCTGGCTCCCCAAACCCATTTGGTCCCCGAGGTGCAGCAGGGACCCTCTGTTTTCTGCACCAGTCTGAGGGTCTCATGCTGTTGGCCTCCATCAGGCAGGAGTCCAAGCAGACCACATCACAGTGAAACAAATGAACAGAAAAGAATAAATAAATAATGAAAAAAGGCAACAAATGGCTCAGCTGAGTCTTTGGCAGCTCTGGATCTGTCCCACCTGAGGCCAAGGAGATGGGAGGAGGGGAAGGTACTGGCTGGAGAGAGGTGCAGGCACAGCAGGCACTGGGCTACATCACAGCACTGCTAGGGGATGCCTCCTACCATGCTGGTGTCAGTTTTGGCTCCAAAGGAAGGGATTTCACTCTTGGGGCTGGACGGGGTTCCGGCCTCGGGCTGGATGAATCCTCTTCTGTCTATCAAACTGCAAAACAGGAGGGGAAGGATGCAAGGCAGAGGAGCTCAGGAGATGGAGCCTTGGTAGAAGCCAGAGGGCTCTCCTGTGGGAGCTGCTAACCAGAGCATCAGCTGGAGCTGCTGGGTGGCAGCTTCCTGCCCACCAGACAAACCACAGAGCTGCCTCACAAAGCCACCAAACAGCCTCCAGGCACTTAATGGCTTTGGGTCACCACAAACCCAAATGGGAGCTGGAGAAAAGCTTCACAACAGGAAAACAAGGAGAGGGGAAAGAGCTGGAGGGAAGCACTGGTGTGCCACAGCTCCCAGGGCACAGCTCAGCTCCCTGAACCCACAGCCTGACCACCTCTGCAGGCCAGCCCTGGTGCAGCACCTCCAGACCCAACACAAAGCCTGGGGGCAGAGGGCAGAGGCAGCCTGGCTGCAGCAGCTGAGGGCCTGCACTGCTGGCCTGGGGCTCTCAGCTTGTCCCAGGGCATGTGGGGATCCCTTTTTTGGGGGTGTGGATCCAGCTGGGATTTCTGTGCAGCTCTTGGTGTCACAGAGCAGCAGGGGAGGGTGTCCCAGGCTGTGCAGCTGGGGCTGCTGTGGCTCACTCTCATTCCTGGGCCTGCTCTCAAGCTTGATGGAGCTCTGGAGCAACCTGCTCTAGTTGGGGGTTGGATTAGATGACCTTCAAAGGTCCCTTCTCACCCAAACCATTCCATGATTCTGTGTCTGGAACTCATCAAGCTCAAGCTTGAGAAGCAGCAATCTCTGCAGGGGCTGGAAGCTGTTTCCTCCTCACCA
Organism: Indicator indicator; assembly: GCF_027791375.1. Lineage (NCBI taxonomy): Eukaryota > Metazoa > Chordata > Aves > Piciformes > Indicatoridae > Indicator > Indicator indicator. The sequence continues at coordinate 6,783,186 of NC_072042.1, read as the reverse complement.
TGGAGGCAGAGGTGTTTGTGCTGACTCAGCCTCCCTGAGCTCTCACAAATGTCTCCCTTCCAAGGCCTCTCTCAGAGCAGGATGCAGGTCCCAGCACCCTGGGGGTCAAAGGCTCCTACCTGGGATGGAAAGGTCCACACAGCACTGCACAGCAGTTTGTGAGGATGCTCTTATGGCTGTAGGGATTGGCAAACTCTGAGCCCCTCTTACTCGACCAGGACCCTTTGATCTGAAAGACAAAGCACAAGCAGGGAGTGAGGCAGGAGAGATGTAGCAGTGGAGGAACTCCACAGCAATGGCCTGGGTTCAAATCCTTGCTGCTGGGGTGGCTGAATCCTTGCTGAAGGCTCCTCTTGCTGCAAGCCCCCTCCTCTCTTTGCTCTGACAAGCAGCACAGCTGCAGAAGGGCAGCCAAAGGAGACAGCAAAGAGCTGTTCCTGCTTCTGCCAGGGTCAGCCTTGCAGCCAGAGAGCCCCAGAGCTGGGCACCCTCAGTGCTGCACCACCTGCAGCAGCAGCCTCCTCCTCCTCGTGCTCTCTCCTAGGCTGAGAGCTCAGCAGGGCAGGGCTCCAGCTCACAGCCCTCCTGAGCTCCTCAGGCTGCACAGCCAAGCAGGGGATCCCCAGGCTGTGCTGCACTGGGAGGAAGCAGCTTCCCCATCTCCCCCCTGGGCAGCTGTTGCTGGGGCTCTGGTTTCAGAGCCCTGCTCACCCCAAGCTGGGCACACAGCAGTGGGCAGCAGATGCTGTACCTCAGGCTCCTGGCTGCAGCCAGCCATTCCCCAGGGCATTTCCTCCTTTTGTTTTTACTTCCTCTCCCCACTTGCAGCACAAAGCTGACACATGGGCAGCACAGAGAGGCAAGAGGCCTCTGCTGCTCTCAGTTCTGGGCTGCAACCTCCAGGAGCTTCACTTAGGTGGCCTGGAGCAGGTCTAAGCACAGCTCTGAACAGAACAGAAAAGTGGAAAGGGGAGGGGAAAACAGGTAAAAAAACCCAAACCACCCCAAACAAAAAAGGGCTGCAGAAGTGCTCTCTGCAGTGCCAGGAGCTGCCAGCAAGGATCCCAGAGACTCCTGGCCAGGAGAGTGTACTTTGAATCCAGGGATCAAACAGATCCTGCCCTGCTCAGGGCACTCATTTGGCCCTGGAGACTGCAGGCACCCAGGCTCGAGGTGGCTTTCAGGAGGTGTCTGTAGATGATTTGCTTCTTAGAGATGAGGAACCAACAGAGCAGGAGACCTGCCCAGGCTCTCAGGGGAAGGTTGTGGTTCTGTGAGCTGCTGAACTCACAGCACCACGTCCCAGGCTAACACCCAAAGGCACCTCTGGGGCCAGCCTGCTGGCTTTAACCTCAGAAGACCTAATTTTAAGCAAAGTCACAAACAGGCTGGAAACCCCTTTCAGACACTGCAGTGTGTGACCCCAGAGCCTGGCACTGCCAAGCACCACGTGTGGCACTGTCTCCTCCCCTGCTCAGCAACCAAAATCCACAGCCTCAACAGCCTGGGCAGGGGCTGCTGGCTCAGCAGTGCCTTACCAGAGGCAGGCAGTGCAGGCAGCACTGAGATACTGCACTGAGGCAGGCAGCCAGGAATGCCCTCCACAGCCCAGGAGGGAGCAGGGCCAGCCCTGCAGGGTGCCAGGGGGCACAGTACTCACATCTTCATTGGTCGTCAGGTTGGAGGCCACTAAGTAAGTGTGAAAACCTGAGAGGCCCAGAATAGACCAGACTGAGAAAAAGCAAATCACCAACTCCAGCACAGTGCAACACAGTCAAGGAACAGAACCACCCTGCAAGGAGAGCAGCACTGCCTGGGCAGCTCTGCCCTGTGCCTACACACCCTGGGGCCACCCCAGCATCCCAGCCAGCTTCCCATGCCCTGCCCCACTCTGCAGGCACCCAGCCAGGTACAGCCTGCCCCTGCACTTCCCTCTCCTCCTAAACTGGGAAACAAATCTGTCAGCCACCCTCAGCCCCTGGTGGTGAGCTAAAGGTCTGCCCAGTCTGGTGAAGAGATGCCTGTCCCCTGCCTGGGGACTGAACCAAGTGGTGAAAGGACACCAGGGGTGAAGGGACACCAGGGGGGCCCTGCAAAGAGCTGCATGGTCAGTGTGGCAGCACCACTGCCTGCCAGGCTGAGCAGCTGATGGCACCAGAAGGATATCTTGCAGGTGTTGTCTTCAGGGTGGTGAGGAACCCATCCCTCTGAGAGCCTGCAAAGCAGAACAGGAGAAGGAACAGCATCAGCCTGGCACCCCCAGCCAGCACTTGGCCCCCCATCAGGCAGCCACCCTGCTGCAGGCCACAGGGGTCTGCCTGAGGAACACCTGCAGCCTGCAGACAGAGCTGGGGGAGGTTTGGGGCTGCCAGGGTGAAGAGCAGCTGCACCCAGCAGCTCCCCTGCTCCGCAGAGCTAAGCCAGGCAGCAGCTCTCTCTGCAGGGAGGTGCAGGGTGAATCTGCAGGGCCCTGTGGTCTGAGACCTGACTTATTCAGGACACTTGCATGGAAAAGCCTGGGAGGAACCAGTCAGCCTCTTGCCACGCTCAGCCCAGCAGGAGGGACCCAGTGCTTCCTGTGGCCAGGAGCAGGGCACAGGGGCTGCCAGGAGCAGGGCACCGGGGCTGCCAGGAGCCCTGGTACTCACGCAGGGTGAGGTGGGTGACGACGCAGGCGAAGATGAAGGCGGTCAGGAAGGAGAGGGAGAGGATGAAGGCATAGAAGTAGCGATAGTTGCGCTTCCCCACGCAGTTGCCCACCCAGGGGCAGTGGTGATCAAACCTCTCTGAAACAAAAAGGCCATGGTGAGGACTCTTGCTGCCTTGAAACCTTATCAGAGAACCCAAACCTGAGGGCTGCACACCCAGCAGCCTGAGAGCAGCAGAAGGTCAGCAGAGCTGTGCCACCTGCCCACATGCCTGCTTTTAGCATCAAAGGGCATCAAAGGCCAAACCTTTCCTCTCACCAAACCCTGCTACACAGCAGCCTGTGACTGGTGACATCTGCCATGACTAAAAGTGAAAGACAGCAGGGGAAAGGCAGCAGCTCCTGCAGCAGCAGCCCTGGGTGTGTGCTCACAGCAGGGCTGCTGTCTTTCTGCACAGCAGCTTCCTCTGGGCAGAAAAATCGCTGTCAAAGTCACAAAAAGAAACCTCTCAAAGCACAGGACCTGCCTGAGAACCCTGGCCAGGTGCCATCCAGCACCAGGAGCAGCTGCACAAGAGGGAAACTCTCAGGGCATATCCCTAAATCAAAGGCCACCCTGCTGCCAGCTGAAGCTGTTCCAGAGCAGCCAGGCTGTGCTAGAATCCTCCCTGCCCACCCCCTACAGCTGCCTCACTGGGCTGGGCTGGAAGGGTTTTGAAGATCATCCAGTCCCAACCCCCTGCCATGAGCAGGGACACCTCCACCAGCCCAGGTTGCTCATGCAGCCTGGCCTTGAACACCTCCAGGGAGGGGGCGGCGGGGGCCGGGGCCGGGGCCGGGGCCGGGGCCGGGGCCGGGGCCGGGGTCGGGCGGCAGGGGCCGGGCGGCAGGGGGCGCTCACCCACGCAGTTGTCGCAGACGCTGCAGTGGGAGGTGCGCGGCGGCCGGAACATCCTGCAGGTGTAGCAGTACTTGAGCTTCACCACGTACTTGTTGATCACCACCTCCATGGTGCGGGCGGGAGGGCGGTATGTGGAGGTGCCCATGCTGTCTGCAAGGCAAGGAGGGCACAGTCAGACTGCTGCAGGGCAAGCCCTAGCCCTGGCTCGTCACCCCCAGCTGCCTCCTGCCAAGGGAAGGGACTGGCTCCTGCTCTCCTGCTGGGGAGGTCAGGGGATGCTCATCTCCATCATGGCAGGGGAGGACAGCGAGCACCTCTCAGCTCCTCCAGGGAGGCTTTGAGTGTGACAAAGAGTCACAGAATGGGTTGGGTTGGAAGGCACCTTAAATCTCATCCAGCTCCAACCCCCTGCCATGGGCAGGGACATCTCCACCAGCCCAGGTTGCTCAAGACCTCATCCAGCCTGGTCCCGAACACCTCCAGGGACAGGACACCCTGAGCAACCTGCTCCAGTGTCCCACCCCCCACACTATGGATTCCTGGAAGTGTCTAAGATCAGGCTGGATGAGGCCTGGCCTGGTGGGAGGTGTCCCTTCCCATGGCAGGGGATTGGAACTGGATGGTCTTCAAGGTCCCTTCCAACCCAAACCATTCCATGATCTCAGCTCTCACCGATTCGCTTCTCCAGGTCTGCAGCCTCACTGGGGGTGGCTCTGGGCAGGATCCCTGGGTCTCGGAAGCTGGTCTGCAGCAGGCAGCTGATGACGAAGAAGAAGAGGACGGCTGCAATGATGGGGATGGCCAAGGTGAGGTGACTGGCAAGGAAGGGGCAGCTGGTAAAAGAAAATACAACACCACTGTTACCCACCTTGGCTGCTGCAGTGAGCAGCTGTGACACTCTGCACTGTCCCCGCATGCTGGGGGGAAGCACTGCTGCTCTGCAGAGACCTTTGGAACAGCAAGAGCCAGCCCAGAAAACACTGGAGTGGCACTGGGAAGACCAGGCCTGTGGCACAAAGATCTTGAACCATGGAATGGGTTGGGTTGGAAAAGACCTTAAAGATCATCCAGTCCCAACCCCTTGCCATGGATAGGGACACCTCCTGCTAGCCCAGGTTGCTCAAGGCCTCATCCAATCTGGTCTTAAACACTTCCAGGGATGAGACCTCCACAACTTCTCCAGGCAACCTGCTCCAGCGCCTCACCACCCCCAGAGTAAAGAGCTTCTTCCTAATGTCCAAGGGACGCCTCCCACCAGCCCAGGTTGCTGCAGATGCCCATACAAGTCCCTGTACACAACCACTTTGCCCTCCTGGAGTCCCAGAATCACTTTTCAGCTACCCCAGAGCACGGTCACCTTCTGCAAGAGCAGCATCAAGAACACAAGGAGGAACAGCCCAGGCTCACAGGGATCAGAGCAGTGTGGCGCTGACCCCTTTTGGTCCAGCGTGGGAAGCTGAGAGGGAGCCTGGCTTGGATCCAGCACAGCTCTGCTGTCTCTGGCTGACCCCTGTGCCCTTCATCCTGTGCCAGATGTTTGGCTGGGGACACCTTCCAGCACTGACTCTGCTGTGACAAGCCACCAGGCATCCAAGCAGATGATGGCTGCTCCTGGGCTTGCTGCAGCATGGCCTGGGGCTGTGTTTGCACAGATGGGGACCTGCAGAGCAGGGCAGCTCCAGTGCTGGCAGCAGAGTGGCAGAAGGTGTCTGAGGAGCAGAGCTGTGCGTGGTGTGGAGCTGCAGAGCCTCCTGTCCCGGCTCTGCAGAGGGATTTGCTATTCTGAGCAGCACTAAGCACCCGGAGCAGAGAGCAGGCAGGAAGGCTGCTGGAACCCCGCGGGCTGGGCGGCTGCGCTGCAAGGCCGTATGAGAGGATTAAGCAACTTTTGTTTCAGCTCTGCAGCTCAGCTGCCCAGAACAAAGCAGCCACCAAGCAACAAAACCTCTCCAGCCTGAGCCCAATGCTGCTGCTGAGCCCCTGAGTCCCTGCCAGAGGGACAGAAAGGTCTCTGGAACCACTGAACTACAGAACAGGTTGGGTTGGAAGGGATCTTAAAGACCATCCAGTTCCAAACCCCTGCCATGGGCAGGGACAACTCCCACCAACCCAGGTAGCTCAAGGCCTCATCCAGCCTGAGCCTGAACACCTCCAACGAGGGGACATCCACAGCCTCCCTGGGCAGCCTCTTCCAGTGTCTCCCCACCTTCACTCTAAAGACTTTCTCCCTAAAGTCAACCTAAATCCACCCTGCTCCAGTTTCAAACCACTGTCCCCTGTCCTTAGGGGTTCTTCTCAAAAGTCCCTCCTCAGCTCTCCTATACCTCCCTTCAGGTACTGGAAGGCTGCTCTAAGGTCTCAGAGCCTTCTCTTCTCCAGAATAAACAGCCCCAACTCTCCCAGCCTGTCCTTGCAGAAGAGGTGCTCCAGCCCTCTGATCATCTTGGTGGCCTTCCCTCGACCCTCTCCAAGAGATTCTTCATGAGAGATGTGAGCTTGCTGCCACCCCTTTTGCAGGAGAATCTCTGGCCCTCACTTTCCCTCCCTTAGGCTCCAAGCAGCTGCCCTACAGAAGTGCAGTGCAGAGGCAAGAGGCATTTGCTCTGCATGCAGCAAACCCTCACCAGAACAGGCTGCTAAAATACCAACTGGGAAAGCCCCAGGGCACCTTCAAGCAAGAACGAGTGACTAGGCAAGGAGGGAGGGCACAGCAGATGTCCTCTGCCTGGCCCTGCACAAAGCAGTCCCTGTGCTGCCCGTTAGCTTCAGACACAGCAGAGAGAGCTGCCAGGGAGGTACAGAGGACAGCAGGACAGGAGCTGCTGTGGCAGGATGCTGTGACTGCCTCCCGCAGCTGCCTGCCCCTCTCAGCTCATCTGACTTTGCAGAAGCTCTAATCCCATCAGATGCCTTCATCTCCTGTCAGCAGCTCTGGGCAGCTTTGCTCTGAGGCTCGCAGGGATGATCCCAAGGCAGGCATGACCCCGAAGCTTCCCACAGCAAAACCAAGCTCCCTCCCGAGACAAAGGCAGGAGGGCAGCGGCCCTGAGAGATGGCAGCAACCCACCTCAGCTCCTCTGGGCAGCACAGGACACACCGGGGGCTCCTGGCTCTCCCCTCCCTCGGGGCACAGAAGCTTCCTAAAACAAAGGGGTCTGGGGGGGATGCAGCTCCCTCTTGCCCAGACACTGCACAATGGGGACAGAGCTGCAGTGAAGACCCCTGAGTGGAGACCCCAAAGCATTTCACCATTTCTCGAGCCCCTTTAACAGAAGCACCACTGCTGCCTCCATGGACCAAGCCCCCAGTCCTGGGGGTCTCCTGGCTGTAGTTCTGGACCAGTTCTCTCCTCGGTATCAGGAGGGGAGATTCGGGAGAGGATTCAGAGGCCAGGGAAGGATCCTGGGACGTTGTTAAACTTCTTCCCAGGGCCAGACTCAGCAAACAAGGTCCGGGGCCACCCGGCAAAGTGGAAGCCTGTGAAGCGGGTCTGGGGACCGTGCAGAGGGAGAATGCCTTGCAGGGGGCAGTGGGGAGAAGGTGAGGATATCAGGGGTCCTATGGGGGGCGCGACAGCCCACCTGCCTCCCACCATGAGGGTGCAGCTGGGATGCCAGCTACCCCAGGGCCGCCCAAAAGGAGGGGGACAAGAGTTGCTCATGAGACCCCTGCGGGATCCCATGCACGGAGCGGGGACACAGCAGAGGGACCCCCAGCACGGGGTGGGGGCAGCCACCAGACAAGCCTCAAGCACGGAGGGGAGAGGACGCCATAGGGACCCCCGGCAGGAAGGGGACACACACCCCGCGGGGACTCACACCAGAGGGCCACCCCCGGTGCCAGCAGCTCCCGGGGCGGTGCCCGCAGCCCCCCGCCCGGCAGCGCAGACTCACTCGAAGGCGAAGAAGAGGCCACTGGTGGCCAGGATGAGGCCGAGCGTGAGAACGAAGACGCCGCTGTGCCTCGCCAGCATGAGGCGGCCGCCGCAGTAGAAGCGGTTGCGGCCCGGGAACACCTCCCACTTCCGCCGGGGACGCCGGGCCGCGCTGGGCCGTTCCGAGCCGGTGGGTAACGGAGGCGGCGAAGTGACCGTACCGGGTGCCGGGACCGCTACCCCGGGCGGGATCTGCCGGTACTCGCAGTCCTTCATGGCGCTCAGCGCCCGGCCCGGCCCGGCCCGGCCCAGAGCCCCGCCCCGAGCCCCGCGACGTGTCCGCCCCGCGCCCCCTACCGGCCCCGCTCCGTCCCGCGCCCCCTGCCGGCCCCGCCGCGCCTCGCTCCGCCCCGCCGCCTCCGTGCGCGCCCCCTGCCGGCCCCGCCGGGCGCTGCGCCCTCCCGGGAGCCCATGGGTGACCCCCGACTCCCCGCCCGGTGTTTACTGGGGACGCGGCGGTGCTGACACCGCTGTCCCCACAGGTGCGGCCGCAGTCAGGTCCTGTCCCCAGCCCGGCCCCATGAGTGCCCCCAGGGCTGCCCTGAAACAAGCGCTAGGGAAGGGACCAAAGAGGACCAAGCGGCTCAGAGAGTCAGAGAGTGACAGAATCCTTCTGGTGGTAAGAGACCTTTAAGTTCATCCAACCCTCAACCCAGCGCTGCCAGGTCACCACTGAACCATGGCACACAGTCTCAAGCTGTGCCAGGGGAGGTTTAGGCTGGAGGTGAGGAGAAAGTTCTTCACAGAGAGAGTGGTTGGCCATTGGAATGTGCTGCCCAGGGAGGTAGTGGAGTCACCATCCCTGGAGGTGTTCAAGAGGGGATTGGACGTGGCACTTGGTGCCATGGTTTAGATAGTCGTGAGGTTTAGGGTGACAGGTTGGACTCGATGATCTTTGAGGTTTCTTCCAGACTTCTTGATTCTATGATTCTATGATTCCACAGCTTCGAAGGCCTTCTAGGGATGGGGACTCCACCACTGCCCTGGGCAGCACCATTACACCATGTCAGGCTTCCACAAAGAGTTTCAGTTCTGAGCACTGCTTCTGCCCCACCACCCCTCTGCACCACCGCCTCCCCTTGTTACGTCCATGGCCAGAAGTTGCAGTGCAGGATCAGTCCCAGTAGCCAGTAGGACAGGAAGAATCCAAGGAGGCATCTGCTCAGGGGGGTCATTAACCTGTAGTTCATCAGCAGCCTCACCAAGGGGTTTTCAGACATCCCTCTCCCACAGGAACCAGGAGATGAAGCTAGAAGAGACTTCTCAGAGCGAGGTGCCACAGTTTGGTCATCTGTCCCTTCGCTCTGGAGCAAGGGTTCGTGTTCCTGAAGCAGGTGAGCACAGAACCAGTACAGGATGGGAGAGGAGGAGCCAAGGAACCGAGTCAGCACCTGAGGAGGGTGGGCAAAGATCAGGTCAATTGGCCAGCAGTGCCCAGCCCAGCTCCCAAGGCACAGAGGAGCCATCTGCTGCCTCACACTGCTGGTGAAGGGGACAGGGACATGGCCCCAGGATTTATGACACTGAAACACCTTCCAGCTCCTCCTGCTCTGTGGTGTACACAGCCAAGTGGTCCCCAGGTACTGGACAACTGTCACCATCTCAATGACATCCTTGTCACCACCCAGCTCAGGGGCTGGGCACGGGCAGCAGCTTCAGGGGAGATTTGAATGTCACCATTCAATTATTTTTTACTGGGACCTCCAACCTTTGGTGCCACTCACTGTGTCCTACAGAAGACCTTCACACACTTCTGGGGTGCAGTGACAGGTTCTGGATCATTTTGCTGCCATCCATTAAGCTCAGCACAAATGACAATGACCCAGAACCCTCATCCTCCAACAGCTCAGGAGCAGGGCTTGGCCAGCCTGGCCTTAAGCACACATCAAACACCACCAAGCACCATCTGGACCCTTTGATCTCTATCTTGGTGTCCTTGCCACACTGAGCACCTGGCACCCTCTCTTCAGGAACCCTCCAGCTGAGCAGTGGAACTAAAGCTGAGCTTTGGAAACCCTCTGTAGAAGTAGCTCCAAAGAAGGAAAGGGAAAGCTTTGGGGTTGCACAACCCATGCAGCTGGAACAGCCCCAGGCTGCCCCTGTCCCTATCACCACTCCTGTGTGCTGCTGTGAAGGTCCTACCTGCACGTGCATGCAGAGGAACCCAAACAGCAGCAGGACTGTGGCGTGGACCATGTAGACGAAGACAGCAGGGCAGCAAAACCCAGCTCTGGGTTTTTCCTCTTCACTCTTTCTTCTCTCTAGACCAAGAGTCAGGCAGTGCCAGGGGTTTGCGGCGACGTAGGTCCAGGCAGCCCAGGAGCCCAGCAGGGTGACAGGCAAAGCAAGCAAGAAGTTGGGTATCTGCCTGAGCTTGAAATACCTCAGAAAGCCCACGTCCCAGTAAGAGTCTTGGATGTAGGAATAGACCACGGGGAAGCGATAGGAGCACCAAGGAGGCTTCACCCCCACCGTGGCTGCCAGGCGATAGCCTCTGTCCCGAGCCAGCTGCACCAGCGGCTGGGGAACGCTGGGCTCCGGGGCGGGACCAGCCTCACAGAACCTCAGGTAGGCATAAAACTGAAACAGCGCAAAAGGCAGGAAAATGCCAGCACACGTCAGAACCGCTGCGGACGCCAGGCTGAGGAGCTGCTTCCACAACGGAGGGAGCTGCCTTAGGGGTCTCGGCCCCGCCTGCAGCCGGAGGGCAAAGCTCTTCCCGCGGGAGTAGAGGAAGAAGCCTGCGTTCAGCACCCCGTTGGCTCGCACCCCGGAGGCCAGGCAGAAGAGCATTCCGCTGTGCCAGCCGTGCCCCCGCTCCAGCTGCCACATGGCACCGAAGGCCAGGCAGGCAAACATGCTCTCCGAGTAGGCAGCGGCCAGGAACACGCTGGCAGGGCTGAGCGAGAAGAGCAGCGCCGCCAGGAATGCCTCCCTGCGGCGCCGCAGCACGGCTCGGCCCAGCTCGTAGAGCGCAGCGGCGGCCAGCACGGAGCAGAGGGAGCTGAGCAGCGCCGCGGCCAGCAGCAGGAGGCTGCGAGCCCGCAGCAGGCGCCCCAGGGGCCACAGCAGCCCCCCGGCCACGGCGCGCAGGCTCAGGGGGTAGAGCGGCAGGAAGGCGAAGTTGTGCTCGAACAGGTACCCGCGCTCCGCGATGAAGAGGAAATGCTCCGCGTCCCAGCGCGACAGACCCCCCAGCAGCCGCTCCACCACCGCGTCCCACGGGCCAGCCTCTGCCAGCCGCGGCGGAGAGAAGGCATCCGCGGCGTGATCCGGGATCAGGAGGTTAAAGAGAGCCTGGAGAGAGAAGGGAGGGTGGAAGGTCAGCAGAGATCCTCTTGGAACCTACCGAGGACTGCAAGCAGGAGGAGAAATCCTGAGCTTCAAAGGGGAGAAGAGGGAAGGGAAGGGAAGGGAAGGGAAGGGAAGGGAAGGGAAGGGAAGGGAAGGGAAGGGAAGGGAAGGGAAGGGAAGGGAAGGGAAGGGAAGGGAAGGGAAGGGAAGGGAAGGGAAGGGAAGGGAAGGGAAGGGAAGGGAAGGGAAGGGAAGGGAAGGGAAGGGAAGGGAAGGGAAGGGAAGGGAAGGGAAGGGAAGGGAAGGGAAGGGAAGGGAAGGGAAGGGAAGGGAAGGGAAGGGAAGGGAAGGGAGAAGATGTAATTCCAAAGGAAAAGATGTTTAAAACCCCCAAGCTCCAGAGCCAAGTTTTGTACTCAACCAACGCAGGCTGGGACGAGTCCCCCTGCCATGAATTCAGCATTGGCAGGGAAAGGAGAAGAGGCAAAGACTGAACAAATTGAGACTAAAAGCTCCCCAGAGCTGCTGCCTGGCCATGAACTTCACATCTGCTGCGTGCAGGCCGCTGGCATTTCTGACACCAAGGCTTTCAGGGGCTGCCACCACTGCCAGCTGTCTGCTGCTGAGCAGCCTCCCCAGGCTGGTGCTGCTTCAGGAGGGCCATGGCTGCAGATGGACTCTTTGTTGATGGTCTCAGCACACAGAGAGGATGGCTCTGGAAATGAGACCTGGGAGGAGTATGCAGCAGGAGATTGTTGCTCCTCCTAGAATCACAGAATTGCTTAGATTGGAAGAGACCTTTCAGGTCACCCAGTCCAGCCATGAACTGCCAGGGCACCACCAAACCATGGCCCTCAGCACCACACCTGCATGACTCTGAAACTCCTCCAGGGATGAAGACACCACCACTGCCCTGGGCAGCCCGGGCCAGGGCTTGACAACCCTTTTAGAGAAGAAATTGTTCCTCATGTCCAACCTAAACCTCCCCTGGTGCAACTTGAGGCCATTTCCTCTTGTCCTATTGTTTGTTCCTTGGGAGAAGAGACCAACTTCTACCTGGCTCCAGCCTCCTCTCAGGGAGCTGTAGAGAGCAATGAGGTCTCCTCCAGCCTCCTTTTCTCCAGGCTGAACACCCCCAGCTCCCTCAGCTGCTCCTCCCCAGCCCTGTTCTCCAGTCCCTTCACTCCTCTCATCCCCTCTCCTGCCCATAAACAGCCTCCAGCCTCTGGTGCTGCCAAAGCAGCCTCCTACACCAGCAGCGTGCCGGCAGGGGCACTGCAGTTTCACTGCCTGGATTCAGCTGGCCTGTGGTTCTCCAAAGGTTCTCTGGTCAAGCAGAAACACCCAGCTCTTGGTGCCCAAGGTAATGCTGAAGAGAGGCCATGGGGCAGCAGATAACAGCCCCTGCAGCATCCTTGCCTTGGGAACCAGAGACTTGCCTGCAGCAGAAGGGTCACAGCTCTGCAGCGCAGCGCAAACCACACCACCTCCTGGAGGCAGGGGTCTTGCCAGCTCCACAGCTCCATTCTCAGCTTGAAGGTTGCCTCAGTAGGTCACTGATGCCTGGGAAGTTCTCCCTTCAGCTCTGGAAACCTGAATTGATAAAGGGAGAGCACAAACAGAAAGGTATTTGGGTGTTCAAGCAGCCTGCAGACATGGTGCTCAGGGACATGGTTTAGTGCTTTCCCTGCAGTGCTGGCTCCAAGGTTGGGCTGCATGAGCTTGGAGGTCTCTGAGGTCTCTTCCAGCCAGATTCTGTGATTCTGCATTTCTGGTGTCAGCTATGTTTGTAAATTCATGGAATGGGTTGGGTTGGAAAGAACATTTAGAGGTCATCCAGTCCAACCCCCTGCAGCCAGCAGGGACATCCCAGGCCTCTCCTGACCCCTCCATGGATCACAGACATCATCCCCAGGATGTGACATTCCACTGCTCCAAGCTCACCACCTGCATCTCTCCAGTGCTTTGGCAGGGGCCCAGCTCTCTGGAGGGAGGGCATCTGCCCCTCAAGTGAGCTGCATATGCTGAGGTGGCTCCTGTCCACCTCCTCCCTGCAAACCTCACCTGCAGGACTGAAATCTCTCTGTGGAGCCTCGCTGCTCTCTCCTCTGTGTATCCCAGATTGAGGTTGTGGCACCAGCTATGAAAACCACTGGCCCAGAGCCACCAAGGGCAGGCAGTAGCTGCTCTGCAGCTCCCTGAGGTAACACAGCCCTGCTGCTGGCTCCCCAGCCACCAACTGCTTCTCAGCTGAGCACCAGGAGACCCACAGCTAGGTCTCAGTGACACCACATCCTTGCCCTGCTTCCCACCTGCCATCCTTCTGATCCAGTGTCTCAGATCCCCAAACCAAGCACCTAATGACCCCCAAAACCCCTTTTCCTCTTCCCATGTTACTGAGGGAAGGAAAAATAAAACAAACCCCCAAAACCTGGCAGGTTAAAAAAATAAAACAAAACTGCAGGAGGGAGCAGAAAGCAACTGATCAGCAAAGCAAAATCCATCCCCAAAGAGGTTCATTTATAGCTCCAGTCCCTACCCACAGGATTACTCTTCCTATTTAGCCAGATACAAAAGTTTGGGGGTTGCTCATATTCTCCTCTTGCTCCAGAGCATTCAGAGCCACAGACAAAGCAACTGGTGGGAGGCACATTCTCCTGCCTCACCAAGCTGTGCTGTTATTTTAAGCAGGGGATACTTCAGCCCCAGCTGTAAATTCTATTAAAGCACTTTCACAGCTGCAAATCCTATTCAAGCACCACAGAAATAAAATCAAAATAATTTAAAAAATCCTGGTGCTTTAAATATGGTTTGGGGAAAAAAAAAAAAAAAGCAGGGAAAAAGCCTCCTGTGAACATGAATGTGCCAAGGCAGCTCCCAGCAAAGCAGCTTTAAAAAGCCTGCTCCTGTCACGAAGCAGCACACCTTGTAACAGCAGAGCTGCAGTCCACAACCCTCCTCCGGGCAGGGAAAGAGGTGGCAGAGCTGGGATGGCTCTGAGAGGGGCACTTGCATGGGTGCAGGACCACCAAAAGGCAGAAGTGGCTTAAAACATTTCAGCAGAGGATGCAAAGTCTTCTCAACAGCATCCTTGGCCTGGATCAGCCACAGTGAGGCCAGCAGGAGCAGGGCAGGGATTGTCCCCCTGGACTGGGCACTGGTGAGGGCACACCTCGAGTCCTAGGGTCAGTTTTGAGCCTCTCACAACAACAGTGAGGGACTGGAGGTCTAGAGAAGGGCAACCAAGCTGGGGAAGGGTCTGGAGAACAGGGCTGGGGAGGAGCAGCTGAAGGAGCTCGGGATGAGGCTAAAGGGAGACCTCATGGCTCTCTACAGCTCCCTGAAAGGAGGCTGGAGCCAGGTGGGGGTTGGTCTCTTCACCTTAGTCTCAGGTGATAGGAGAGGAAATGGCCTCAAGTAGCACCTAGAGAGCTTTAGAGAGGAAATGGCCTCAAGTAGCACCTAGAGAGCTTTAGGTTGGAGATTAGGAAAAATTTCATTGCTGCAAGAGTGATCAGGGATTGGCACAGGCTGCCCAAGGAGGTGGTGGAGTCCCCATCCCTGGAGGTGTTCAGGAAACCTGTGGCCATGGCACTTGGGGCCAGGGTTGGGTGGCCATGGTGGTGCTGGGCTGATGGTTTGGGCTGGATGCTCTCAGAGAGCTTTGCCAGCCGAGACCATTCTCTGATTCTATGAACTCGCAACGTCTCCCTCGCCGTGCTCCGCGCTTCCCTTTGCTCCCCGACACAAACGGAGCACTGCAAACAGCGCTGAAAAAGGGCTGCGAATGCAGGCAGCGAACGAGGATGGCAACGGCAGCAGGATGCGGCCAGGCCCGCTCGGTGCAGCGGGGGCCGATGACCACCCGGTGGCAGCAGGCGCTCGCCACGGAGCATTCTCGCCCGGGTACCGGCTCCGAGCTGGGGCACGGGCTGGGGACTCGCACTCTGTGCCTGCTGCTTCTTTCAGGTGCGCAGCTGATGTGTAGATGGACCGAAAGGGGATTGTTTGCCCTCACTTGGGTGATAAACAGGCAGGTGACTTGCTGAGGGGCTGGACGATGACTGAAAACATCACAGAATGGTTTGGGTACAAAGGGAGCTTTAGAGCTTATCCAGCCCAACCCCCTGCAGCCAGCAGGGACAGCCCCACCCAGAGCAGGTTGCTCAGAGCCCCAACAACCTGCCCTGGGATGATGCCAGGCATGGGGCAGCTCCCACCCCTCTGGGCAGCCCTGGCCGGGCCCTCCCCAGCTCAGTGTGAGAAGCTTCTTCCTTCTCTCCAGTCTGAATCTCTTTCACTTAAACCATCGCCCGTGCGGTGCTCGGCAGGGGGCTTCAGGAGGAGCTGTTCTCAGCTGTTTGTTATCCCAGCACGGATCCTCCAGGCCACGCGGGACCGACCCGCGCCTCGAGCACCGAAGGGCTCACCCCGGGCAGCCCGACGTGCCCTGGTCGCTGTCAGCAGCCTCGGGCCCTGGCTCTCGATTTCTCTCACTACCACCGAGGCCTTTCAGAGGGCTGGTCGTGAAAGCAACGCCAGCCCCCAGCCGACGCCCGTCCCGCTCCCGCTCGCAGGAGGATCCGTGAGCCGCGCTCCGCCGTCAGCCCCGAGCTCCCTGCCCGGGCAGGACCCCCTGGGCCGAGGCCTGCGGCCGCTCGACGCCTCCCGGCTCTCACTGTGCCCCAAGGCCGCCCGGGGCCAAGGCTCGGGACACCGACGAGGCCCCCGCAGCGTCCCCCCGGGCCTGGCCGCGGCCCCTCCTCGGGGCGGGACGGGAGGGGTCTTGGGGGCGGTGCCCCGGTGCAGGGAGGGGGCGGGGCGATACCAGCTCCTCCCTCCCGCGGCGCGCGCGCGGTCCCGCCCCACCCCCACCTGAGTGCCCCGCGCGCGGCTCCCGCGCCGGCTCCATCCTGCCGTCATCGCTCCGCCCCATGCATTCACTTCCGGCCACGCCTCTTCCGGCGTTGCGCGCGCAGCAGCGTCACGTGGCGGCCTGGTGGCTATGGGGGGAGGGATGGGCGGCGCCATCTTTGTTTAGGGTGGGTGGAGGCACTCATGGCTTCTCGGCACAGCCCCGGCCCGGGCCGGAATGGAACAGGCTGAGCCCTCTTGGGACACCTTGAGCCGCCCCAGCCTTACCCTCTCTCGTCCCGCGACCAGGGAGGGTGAGACTGACCTGCAAACATCCACGCCTGCGAGGGGGAAGCTGCTCTCTTCAGCTGTCCTATCCCCGGCCCTGGGCTGCCTCCAGTGCCCTGCGTCCAGCCTCCTCCAGCCGCCGCCTGCAGCCAGCCCTCCTCAGGGCAGCTCCCAGCCAGGCAGGGCCGGAGGGGCCGAATCGGGTCCGGTCACGGCTGGAGACGTGGAGGAGGAAGCAGGACCTGCCCTCTGCAGCCCTTGCCCAGAGCGAGCTGCTGCTGCTGGAGCTGCACCAACACAAACCCCGAAAGAAGCTGCACGGCAGCTGCAGAGAGGGCACAGATTAAACAAGGCTCTTACCAAAACACATTAAGCAACATCACACAACAATAGCCTGGGAAGAAGTGTCAGTTATTAATTACTTACTATTACAGGGGAGGGAGGCGGGGGGTAGGGGGCAGGTTTCCCTCAGAATCTCTTCCACCTGATGACAGAGACACCAAATTCTGCTGGCAACCTAACCCTGCTCACGCGAGGCTTAACCGCAGCTGAAGCCTGGCAGGGCTCCTTCCTGCTGCCAGCATGGCAGTGCCTGGGAAGAGAGAGCAGCAGCGATTTGTGCTTAAACCTGACACACTGTGGTATCAACCTGACCTTGCCCACTGCAGGCACGACCGAGAAACTCTCACTGCCAGCTGAGTCTTCAAGGGAGACTCCCTGAGTGATTTTAAAGAGCTCTGGCTTGGGAAGAACACAGGTTTGCTCCTTTGCTGGTAAAAGTGGGAAATGATGGAGTGGTGAGGAGCAGAGGTGTGGGGGTTTAAGGAATGCCTGCGGAAACAGAAAGCTTTGGGTAGGAATCAGGTCAAAGCATCAAGGATTTGCATTCTGGGCAGCCAAAGTCGAGCTCTGAGCTCAGGTGTGGCTCTCAACATAGTCACTAATTACAACCTGTGAACGCTGCTTGTTCTCATTTTACTAATTTCTCATCTATGCTGTTTTTCTTCTAACCCTTTCAGAAGCACCAGAGGTGGATGTGTCTGTGGCCAGGCAAGCGCTGGGGGAGCCAAATCACTCCCCTCAGATCAACTGCTTGTACAAATAGTGGCAAAATTGGTAGTTAGCAGCACTTCTGCCTCTGCTCTCCCTCCCCAGTGCAGCATTTGCTTGAGATTCAATTCACCCTAATGTGAACACAGAGGCTGTACAAAAGCTGCTCACATTCCTTTCCTCAGCCTTGCTGCTCAGGGCCTTTCTGTTCAGAAAAGAAAAAAGAAGTTAATTTTTTTTTACAGTAATTTAACCAGACTAAAACAAAGCTCCTGGAGTACAGAACTGAAGTATTAGAGAAGTTTGGCTTAAATTGACATCAGCGAGGTCCAGCAGAATTCTTAACTCACAGCTTGGGACTCTGGAAAGCCAAGGAAGCTCAGCACCATTCCTGTCTCTTACAGACCTCATCTTAAGGCCTCTCCTTTTGCTAAGGAGCTCTCCTTTCGCCAGGGAAGCTCAGCACCATTCCTGCTTCTTAAAGACCTCATCTTAAGGCCTCGCCTTTTGCTAAGGAGCTCCTGCAAATCCTGTTGATAATCAGAAAAGAGTCAACCTGATCCTGACTTCCAGGGATCTGAAGTTTAAGGACTACAGCTAAGGAAGGGCTCTGGGAACTAAGAGCTTGCCAGAAGAGCAGTGGCATAAACCCAGGTGATTCCATGAACAAAAATGACCTTTGCCTTTAGAAAAGCTTCCCCTTTAACAAGCTCCTTTGCTCAAATGAGCTCAGTGCAGCCCTAGCTGGCCTGCTTCTATTATCATTGGAGGATAAAGCTTCAGGCTAAATAAAAACCTCATTTACTAACGCCTGAAAAAGTGCAGATTTTCATATAAAGAGCCTGAACTTTGGCCCTTTGCTGAAGGGCATCAGAGCTCTGCCTGCTGGAACACCTTGTCCTGTGCTGCAGGAAGTCAGGAGCCCACAGCACAGCTCCAAGTGAATGTGAAATATAGTAGGGAAATGAAATGCTGAAAGGGAGCTGCCCCCCTTCTGAGCCTTCCTCACCCTCTGAACTGCTCTGCCACAGCTTCACCTCACAGTTTCTCCTACCCAGCTGCAGCACGAAGCCAAAACACCACTGGAACAAGGCAAAGGGAAAGCACAGCAGACCCCACAGCTCTGGGGTGTCCATAGAGAAAGCCAAGCCAGACCCCACAGCTCTGGGGTGTCCAGGGAGACAGCAAAGCAGAGCAAGCCAAGACTCTCCAGAGCAAGCCGAGACTCTGTCATGCCCAAACAATGCAGGACCTCTGAGGTCTCTGCAATGTGTTAGGAAGGAGCTGACCTGCATCATCATCATCATCACCACCACACCAAGAGGCCCTGACAGCACTGCAGCCACCTCCCCACTCTGCTAACAAAAAAAACCCTTACAAACATCTTACCAAGATTTAATGTACATTTATTCTTAACACGTGGAACATATAGTATAAAGATTTCATACTGAATAAATGATAATTCATTAAGCCAAAAAAGGAAAAAAAGGGAGGAATTTACATCAAGTTTTGTTTTTGTGGGTTTTTTTGTGTTTTTTTCTTTTTTTCTTTTTTTTTAGCTACATCATCTGAAATACAAAGATGCAGAATTCAGCACTGAAAAAAAAAAAACAAAACCAAAAATCTCAACCAAAATAAAACTAATAAAAAAAAAAAATCTCAATTGTGTTTCCTCCATCAGGAACTTCCAACTGAACCTAGAACTTTTTTCACACCTCGATTAGAAAGAAGAAAAAAAGAAACAAAAATAAAATAAAAGCCCCCCCAAAAAACCCAGGAAAAAATAATAATAAAACTATCAGTTGATTGGCTGCTGAGACAGCAATGACTTTATACACAGAGACCTGTACAGCATCCTCCGGGGAGGGGATGTCTGGCAAGAGATTAAATAATTGTGTCTCGCTTTTGCAGGTCATCAACTCAGTAACTGTCAGACTAGAAAGGGGGTTGGGGACAAAGGGGGACAAAAGGGGCAGGACCTGGGGGGATGTGCAATGTACAACGTCAGAGATATGTACACGGGGGGGGAGAGGGGAGGGGTGGGAGCAGCGCCCAGGGCTGCGGCTAAAGGTTAAAACCAGTTCTAAAGAGGTGATCTCAGGGTTATTCATACAATCAAGGAGGAAGAGAGAAAGAGGTCAGGGTGTTGTAGGTTCACACATGATACTTTGGGGGAAAAGCCTTTTTT
This sequence comes from Indicator indicator, assembly GCF_027791375.1. NCBI lineage: Eukaryota > Metazoa > Chordata > Aves > Piciformes > Indicatoridae > Indicator > Indicator indicator. The sequence goes on along the minus strand of NC_072042.1, from coordinate 6,764,030 downwards.
TTGTTGCTTTTTTTTTGTCTTTTTTTTTCTCCTCGACGTTAAAACTAAAAACATTTTAAAAACTACAGCTCGCTGCTGAGCCTCTTTTTTTTTTTGTTTTTCTCCTCTTTATTTTTTGTCTTTTTTTCTCCTTTTTTGTTTTTATTATTTTATTTCTTTTCCTCTCTTTTTCTTCCATGTGAGACATCGTTACAGTAAATGGTTTGACAGCTGCAGGTGTACAGTACACGAAGCTCTCTCTAAACCAAGCTACTGCACACAGGGCCCTCCCTTGGACCAGGGCTGTTCACAGCTGGGGGGGGTTAAAAACGTCTTGGTTCCTGCAAGGTTTGTGAATGTACAAAGGATAGAAACCACACCAGAGTTCAGCACTTGCTTTGTGTTTGGTTTGTTTTTTTGTGTGTGTGTCCTTCGAGAGTTTTACCATTAAAAACAGTTAGGAAAGTGGTGCCTGTCAAGGTGAGAACACGGCCAAGTCACTTTTTTTTTGTTGGTGGTTTGGATTTTGTTTGTTTTTTTTTTTTTTTGTTTTGTTGTTGTTGTTGTTGTTTTTTTCTTTTTTCCCCAAACTCACTGTAAACGACAGCAACTTTGGTTAAAATAAAAAAAGAAAAGTAATTTAAAAAAGAAAAAAAAAAGTCTTCTATGTAGACAGAACTTTTGTCTCCTTTAATAAGGGATTCAGGACAAATCGGAAGGGCAAAGGGGAAAAGGGGTTGGGGGGAAGGGGAAGTGGGGCCACATCTTGCCCCCCGAGGGGAGAAGCAGGACAGCGCAGGGCAGACAGTGGATTCTGAGGTGGTTTTGCATAAATAAAGGGCAACAGTCAGTTCCTAAGGGCTCCACTCACGCACACGCACACGGGGGCTGGGATCCCACAGCTGTCATGACTGGCCAACCAGAAACAGTACGTCACAGATCACTTGTGAAACCAAGGAGTTCATCAGGGGCGACACCGAGATGTCCAACAGCCGCGACTCGTACAAGGTGAACTCCGAGTGGTTCTCGTCCACCTTGGCCAGGGCCAGCAGCGCCCGGGCGGCTCTGCGCATCATGTCCACGCTGGTCGACTCGAAGGGAGGGCTCTGCATGTGCAGCAGGCTGGCCTGGCTCTGCTGGAACTGCGTGGCTGCCAGGCTGTCCTCCAGGAAGCCCAGCAGGTTGCCAATGCTGCCCTTCTGCACGGCGATGGCTCTGGCCGCCAGGCTGTCCCCCTGTGCCAGGTTGGCCAGCAGCACCACGGCCATCTCCCGGCACACAGGGTTCTTTCTGTCACTGAGGAACCGCACCAGGGTGCTGTACAGCTTCTCCAGGCGGCTGAAGGGGGGGGTGGCCAGGATCAGATCCACATTGTTGTCCTGGATGCTGAGTTTGCTGAGCGTTTCCAAAACCAGTCTCTGAGGGGAGAGGACCGCGTTGGGCCCCAGCGTTGGAAAGGGATCCTGGGCCTCCGCAGATGGACACACTGCCCAGTGGAGGAGTCCATCCAGGATAGGCAAACAGATGCTTTCCGGGTAGGGGGAGAGGTCCAGCTGGCCAGAAATGTTGGCCAAGGTGACCAGCGTGTTCTCACGCAGCATCTCCAAGCAGTCCCACCACCACTCCACCTTGTTGCAGCTCACCCCTTGGTCCTGCTCCTCCTCCTTCTCGTATGTCAGGGGCGCCTGCTTGCGCTCTGGGTGCTTGTGGTGTAAGAGGATCAACTTCCCCAGGATCAGCAGCAGCCCAGGGTGTTTGGACATCTCAAAGTCATTGCCCGGCACAAACGACAAACTCCTGATGATGTTGGAGACGCAGATGCAGCGCTTTGCCAGGGAGTCCTGCCAGTCCAGGAGGGTGCAGAGGGGAGTCTCATCCTTACTGTGAGGCTCATCCTCCAGAATTTTGATGTTTCTGTGGCTCTGGGCTGGGCTAATGCCAAAGGGAAACTTGCTGCTTTCCTTTGCCGCTTCCAAGGGTTTGACCTCTTCCTCCTCCCCAGCCAGGGCGCCTGGGCGTGCCGACAGCATGTCGTCCATGGTGGCAGTGATCCTCTTCTCCAAGGAGCTGTCGGAGGGAGGAGTCTCTCCTTCCCTAGTGCTGGGGTTGCTGTCAGCTGCTGACCGTTTCCTCAGGCCCGAGGGGCAGGAAGCTCTTTTGTGAGTCCCAGGCAGCTCTGCCTTGCTCTCAAAGTGTGTTTGGATGTGCTCGGTGGTGTCGCCGCCGCCAATCCGCCAGTGCAGGAGGCCACTCTCGAACTCCTGCACCCGCCCCAGCTTGTCTGAGTAGTCCACCACAAAGGGGTCGTTCTTCTGCACCACCTTCACTGGCAGCTTGTCAAACTTGCTCACCAGTTTCTCCTCGCTGCTCTCCAGAGGTACTTTGTCCTTGCTTGCAAACGCGGCCTCCTCCTCTTCCTCATCCTCCTCCTCATCCTCCTCCTCGCAGTTCAGGCTCCGTGGTTCATCCTCCTCCTCCTCCCCTTCTTCATGAGAGGAAGCTGAAGATTTGCAGAACCTTTCAGGATCTAATAGTGTTCTTTGCCCTGGGTCTCCCACCTCATATTCCTTCAGGATTCCAAAGATCTCGATCAGGCAGCGCCGGAAATACTCCACCAAGAGTTCCAGCAAGCCTGGGAGCTACGAGGGAGGAGAAAAACAGAAGGGGAAGGAAGGAAGGGAACAGTGATCAGAAACCAACTTTAGGCCAAGGCTGGGAAAGCAGAGCATGATAAAGGGCTAAGAATTTAAGCAGTGCTGTTAATCAGTGGATTCTTAACACTGTTAATTGGCTGTTTGCAGAAGAGAGCTTTCCACCCTCTGAGAGCAGGAACCAAGCCAAGCCCAGATGCTGGCTGGCAGTGCCCAGAGCAGCCCCAGACCTGTGCAAACACACAGGGAGGGGAAGGACAGCACTCAGCAAAACAGCCTTTACATCACTGCTGAGCAGCTTTTACAACAGTCATGGAGGCAAAGGCTGACCCTCAGGATGGGCACCCCTGAGGGCAGAGCCAGGGGTGAAGGCAAACCATCAACACCCAAAGCCACCAGCAGCCTCCAGCCTTTCACTATCGCTGCAGACTCCTTTGTGGCCTTCCTACCATCACTTCCTCTGCTCCAGAGGCACCACAGAGAGAACACACAGGCCTGAGCCCCAACAAATGTATCAGGCCAGTGAGTAAGCAGCACAGGGACCCAGTCCCCAGGTTCTCTTCTTGGTGTGCTCCACAGGGATGCTGAGGAGCCTGACCCCACAAGGCCATGAGCTGCTTGGTGCTCTCTTGCTGACAGAAACCTTACAGAAGGAGCACTGCAGAGACCTGCAGCAGGAAGCATCTGCCCCCACCTGGCTGAGGTTGAAGGTCATGATGCTGTTGTCATCATAGAGCAGGATGTTTATGGTATCTAAGGCCCACGTGCTTTCAGCCAGCAGCCCGGACTTCAGAGACATCATCACTCTCCAGGCTTCAGGAGTTCCTGTAACACAAACACCAGAGATTCCCAGCTCCTGCACTTGGAAAACAAGACAGGAGACTTGGCACTGCTTTTTGTACCCAGGAAGAGCAGAGGTGATGCACAGAGTTGAAGTCCCAGAAACCTCTCCCCAGACAATGCCAAAATGCTGTCGGAAACCACAGCTAAGCTGCAAACACCTGGAACAAGTTGCCCAGGGAGGCTGTGGAGGCCTCCTCCCTGGAGGTGTTCAAGGCCAGGCTGGATAAGGCCTTAAGCAACCTGAGCTGGTGGGAGGTGTCCCTGCCCGTGGCAGGGGGTTGGAACTGGATGAGCTTTAAGCTCCCTTCCAACCCAACCCACTCCATGGATCTATGAAAACACAACTCAAAGCCAAGCAGAACCCTTCCACCTGGCAGCACTGAGGCAGGACCCATCCCCTGGGCAGGCACAAGCAGAGCAGCAGAGGAACTTCCTCTTACCAATATCTTTTGCTGTCAGCCTTCTCCTCTGCTTCAGCACAGGTTGTGTTGCTTCCACAGAGCCCGGCGGGAAGGTGATGTCTCGCCGGATCATGGGAGGCTGGACAGCTGCTGGTGTGATGTGGGAGGCAGGGACTGGGGGCCCTGCCTTCTGCATCTTCATCCCCGAGTGCAGGAAGGGAGATTTGCTGGGAGAAGTGCGGTTCTCCAGAGGTCTGGGCAGAGGTGCTGGGCTGGATACCTGAGGAATGTGATTCTGCATGCTGGAGGGCGTCTGGTAGTTAGACTGGGGGGGCCTCGTCATGGGGGGCACGGGGGCAGAGGGGCCGTAGGGAGGCTGCCGGTTGCCATGGGCGGGCCACGGCCCCTCGTGGTTGACCCTCTGCTCCGAGTGCAGGATCTCCTCCGTCCGACTCACTCCGTGGTACGCAGGCCCCTGGGGCGCGGCGCCGGCACCCTGCCGGTTCGGGTAGCTGTAGCCCATCTCGCCGCGGCCCTGCCACATGGCTCCCTGCTGGGGGCCGTCCGGGGCGGGCTGCATCGGACCCCCCAGCATCTGCGGCGGGAGGCTCTGCTGCGCGCCCGAGCCCGGTGGGGCCGAGACCCTGTCCCTGCCGAACTGGAAGGGGAACTGGCCCTGGGGCGCGGCGGAGCGGCGCTCGGCGGCAGGGTAGGCGCTGCCGTACTGGTTGTACAGGTCCGGCTGCGGCGCCGGCTGCGCGCCCGGCTGCTGGCTCTGCTGCTGGCTCTGCGCTGCGGGCAGCGGCTGCGGCGCCTGCCCCTGCCCGGCGCTGTAGGGGACGCTGTACAGGTCCCCTTCGTGCCGCTTGGCCGGCGGCCCGTAGCTGCCGTCCATCGGCCGCTTGTAGTTCTGCAGGGAAACAAAGCCAGGGGCGGCGTCAGGTTACCCGCGGGAGAGCTCAGCACCCCGCGCCGGCACAGGAAGGGTGGCCAGGAAGAGGGAGGCTCCCTTTGCACAGGGAGTCCCATGGAGAACACATGGGGGGGACGGGGCCAAGGTTCTGCTGGGGGGATTCCTGTTGGGCTCCAGGGGAAAGTGTTTCCCCATGAGCACAGTCAGACATTGGAATCATCTCCAAGGGGCAGCAGTGGAGTCCCCTGCATTGGGCAGTTTAAGCCTCAGCTGGACAGGCTGCTGGGGCAGCTCATTGCAGCTCCACCATCAGGAGCCGATCATCCTTGGGGTCCCTTCCAGCCTGGCATTCTGTGATCATCTACTGGGAAACCAGGAACCCAAACCTCAGCAAGCAGTTACTCAGTACCAGGGGACATGCCCCACAGCACGGCCTGCAAGAGGCTGAGCCCTCCTCTCCTCCTTAGCCATGTCCAACCCGACCTGGAGCAGCCTTTCCCTTTCACAAGGCAAGGCCAACTCCTTGTGGCTGGCTGGCTGCTTTCCTTGTGGATTCCACAAGGATGCCTCGAGGGCTGAAATCTGCCCACAGAAAGGACTTGCCTGTAGAAAGGCTCAGCTCTGCATTCACCACAAACCAAGCTGTGCACAGGTTTGTGTTTCTTTCACATCCAGGAATTTTATCAGACCCTACTTCTCTGAGGCTTTCCCCAAAACAGAAGCTTCTGCTGAAGCATTAAACAGGATAAACCTGAACACTGTTGTGACTCCTGCTGCTTCTGCAGGCTGCAGAGTCTGAAACCTGCACATCACTGAAAGGACCAAGAACTGTTCTCCCCCCTACATCTTTTAAGTGCAAATGGAGAGAATAGTCAATTGCTGAAACAAAATTAAAACCCAAGCCCTCTCTTGCCTCCAAGGGTCCAGGCTCTGGCTGCTCCACACTCTACTCAGAAGCTCCAGGGTCATGACTGGCTTCAGATGGAGCTCTAGGGCTTCAAAGATGACAAGAACCAGAGTAACTGGAACTCCTGGCTCAGTGCCCCATGGCTCTAGTTGCAGAGCCAAACTGCAGAGCAGTTGGAATTATTGTTAGCACAGCCTGGTGAGTGCCCTCTCTATGCTCTCCTAAACCAGAGAACTCAAAATCATCAGGAAAACCTTCTGGGCCCTGGCACTGACACAGAGAGCAAGTCAGATATGAGGATTATGGACAGAGCTGGGTGTTCATTCCAACTCTCCTGGAACAAACCTGGGGTTTGAGAACAGCGAGGAGGAGGCAGGGGCAGGGAAGGAGCCTTTGTCTGCAGCTCCCCAGAGCCACCAAGGACCCACCCCAACCAAACTCATCTGATCACTTGTTACAGGAATGTGATGGCCTTCAGAATGTTCCAGAGGGGCAGAGAAGCCCAAGAAAGCTTCTTGATCTCCTGCTGCCTGGACAGGGCACCTGTGTCTCCAAGCTACACAACCTCCCTTCCAGGACAATGCTGGGAGCACTAAAACTTACCCAAACTATCTGGAAACTGGGGGAAAAAGCCTCCTGGATAAGCTCCTTCATTCTACACATGGATAAATACACAGCCCAAGGTTTCCATCCTCCTCTTTTCATGGATTTCAGAGATAAAGCTCTGCTTTGTCCATCAAACCAGCCCCCTTCTGATCCTTTACCTGCTGCTGCTGTTGGTACATGGTAGTTTGCTGGCTAGGGAAGGGGCTGCCCGAGGATGTGCCTTGAGTGGAGAATTGATTGCCATAGGAATCATGTCTGGAGAAGAAACATAAGCATTACTGATCTGCTCAGGTGCAAGCTTCACTTTCCCAAGTCTTGTAGTGGGAAGAGCTGTTTGTGACAAGAGCCTGCACAGACCTTTGCTGCTGCTGCTGCTGTGGGTAGCGGCTGGGGGAGTACATCCCTGACTCCGGGGTGGAAGGCAGGAGGTTGGGCTGCGGAGTGCCAGCTGCCAAGTTGCCCTCAGGTCCCATGCCAGGCTCCGTCCTGCATGGAGATGGAGACAAAACCCCCAACACGTTCATGTAAATCCACTCTTGCTCCTCACATGGGAAAGGCTGATGCCAGCAGGGAGGAAAAGTCCTCAGCTCACCAGCCAAGCCAGTCAGGGTCTCAGCAGCACCTACCTCACTCTGTCGTAAGGACCTCCATAGGAGTAGTGTTGCCGCTGCCCCATGGCCATGTTGCCCATCCCTGGGCCTGCAGCACGGTTGTAAGGGTCACCCATAGCACTGTTGGGGCCCTGCCCTGAGGACATGAAGGGATCGCTTCCTGGAGCTGAAATGTTGAGAAGAGCAGCAGTCAGGGGGTCTGCCCCTGCCCCAGAAAGCTCTGTCCCATGTCCTGGGGCTCCTACACCACATCCCAGCGTACAGCCAGGCACAGGGCTCAGTCGTGGAGCAGAGCAGGGGCAGGAAGAGAGCAGGACTGCCTCACCTTTCCTCATACTGCTGTAGGGATCTTTATTTGGCTCGTAGGACATGCGACTCATCATGTCAGAGGTATTCATGCTGGGCTGGTACCCTGGGTTTGGAGTCATGGAGTTCCGCTTCTGGAACGTGGGATCACTGCCATCTGCGAAGGCATCCTGAAGGCCAACCGAGTTACTCCTGATGCAAAAACCCCACAGACACAGGATTAGAGAGCTCCACAGGGCTCCTCAGGATGCTTTCCCCACACATTCCCTCCTTTCGGGTGTTGCTACTCCCTGGAAGAACCAAAGAGCTGCCCCCAGATCCAATCCTCGGATCCCAGCCCCAGGGCAGTGATCATTCACACACTGCTGTGAGCCTTCTTAACAGGAGCAAAGCCATGGAGCTCCACCAAAACAGCACTCAAGCCTCCAGCCATCCGTGGTAGTGACCTCCAAGCTCACTGCCTGTACCCAGCAGGGTGGCAGAGGGTGCAGTGCTCTCATACCTGATGCCTGGCAAAGGAGGCATCTGACTGTGTGGCGTAGATGCAGGAGTTGGTGGCTTCAAGTCTCCTCCTTCTGCCATGGAGCTGCTGGTGGACTGAGGTGTCTGAGGGCCCTGCATCGAGCCTGAACCCGCTGCAAGAACAGAAATGTGGTATGAGCAGCTCTGCACCCTGCAACAACCTCCCAAAACACCAGCCTCAAGAAAAACCAAAGCAGAGTCCTTCAAGAAGACAGATGAAATAGGGCAGGAAAAGTAGAAGGAACTCAACAGTCCAAGGACACCCTGGGCCAGACTTCCCAGAAGAACCATGAACAGTGACCTGAAGCTGAGAGGACACCTTCACTTCTATCACAATTTCATTCTCAACCACGTTTTGGTTTACCCACTGGGCCACCACTGTGGTCTGTGTGGTGCTGGCCAAGCCACCCTGCTTCAGAGGCTGATGTTCTGGAGTGCACCACGTGGCTGCTGGTGCTTTGTGCCAAGGGACATCTTCACTTCCTACCCAGGGAGAAGGTAGCTTTGAGCCCTCTCCTGGAAGTCTCTCAGTCTCTCTAGTGATGACAGCTGCAGGATGTCAGCTGAAGTCACTCTGAACAAGACTCCTTTGTCTACGCTGTCCTTCCGGAGGGGTTAACTCATGCAGGTTAATTCAAGCACCACTCCTAAGGATTCCTGGAACAGGGAATGCCGGAGCTGCCGGATCCCTCACTGAAGACAAAACCTGTCCAGCAAGTTCCTGGCTCTGCAGGGGGGTTGCTTTCTGCTGCAGGAGGCTTTCATCACAACTCCCAGGCTGTCATGTGCCAGCCAGCTGTGCCGGCAGCAGCAGCTCCGGCACTCTGCCCCTGGATCCCGGTGACAGCCTCAGCTCCTGGCTTCATCTCCTCCTCACAGCCAGCAAGAGCTGAACTCTTAATTAATGTTTCCATTAGTTACCAGCCCCAGCACCCGATGATATCCCTCAGCTTCAGCCCTGCTGCTTGATGACTCATTTCAGCTATTCATTAAAATCCTCCGAGGTCAGGTTCAGGGCATGTTTGTTTACACCCCACCTTCCTGGCACCCTGTCCTCCTTCTCCAGGACTCCCTCCCAGCCCGGGGAGGTCTCTGGAGAAGGCAGGGCTGAGCAGAGCCCAGCAGGGAGTTTCATTCATGGGCCCTCCCCGCGGCTCTGCTTCCCTCCCCAGCTCCCCTCGCTTCCCCCAGGAATTCTCCACACGCCTCTGTCCCTGCCTGGTGCTGGCAGGAAGAGGCCTGGAGACGTTCCCCGCGTGGCTGCCATTTGGTGTTTGTCCCCACCCCCTGCCGTCACTCCCACTCAAAGTTACACACACTTGGAGCCAGGCCAGTTCCACGCTCTGGGAATCAGAATCCCATGGCAGGCTGCTTCCAGCTCCCCAGGGACAGGCTGCAGGTCGCCAGCAGGCACCCGAGGAGGACTGCCTGGTGCCCACGTGGCCATGCCCAGCCCACGCTGGCCAAAGCCTTTCTGTGCGCTGGCTTAGCCAAACTCAGACAGGAGCTCAGTCTAGTGCCACAGAAGTTAATTTCATCTTGCAGAACACAGCAAGGGTGAAGCTGCACTGGAACAGCTCAGATGTAGTTGTTTAAAGCACCACCACGTGGAGCTGCCAGCAGAACACCTGGGCTGAGAATGTCAGCTGAGGGCTTAGCCGGGCTGGGTCCACTGAGCCTGGTCCAAAGAGGGTTCATTATTCCACTCCTCAGGAGCTAGACAGAGCTGATGCCAGGTTTCAGAACCAAAAAAGCCTTTTTTGCAAGTATTACAGGAACTTCAAAGCAGGGAAAAGTTTTTGTTTCACCTACAGGAACAGGCTCCTGACCAGAAAAAGCAGCTGAAGGTTTAACTTGTAGGAAAAACTGGGAAACAAGCTGAAGGGACTGGCAAGTTCAGCAGCAATTCAAACACTGAGCTCGATGCAAACGAGACTCAAACCATCAGAGACTCTCTGAAGACTAAAGAGTGCAGCAAACAGGCTGAGCCTGGATGCTTTTGAATGCTTTCTCCTCTGGTTTTTGTTTAACAAATCTGAATTTGGCTAAATATTCAGGAACTGGAGCAGCCCACCGAGGCTCAGACAGAAATTCATTTGCAAGGGTCTCATCTCTATAGAGCATCCAACCTGTGACAGGCTCACAAGGCTCTCTGTGCACAGTCTCAGGAAGTCCTCAGTGTCCCCTGGTGAGAACAGAAAGGAGCAATTCCTGAGGAAGAGGAGTGCACCCCCACAGCAAGCACTTACTGCCAGAAGGCAGCACCTGCAGAGGCAACATGAGCACAACTTTTCCAGCAGGCTCCCAGTGCTGAGCAGGGACATCAAGGGCTGCTGCTGGGAGCATGCAGAGATCACCTTGCAGGGCTAACTCCAGACCCCTCTCTCCACCAGGTCCTCACATGGTCCTTGTGGATCAGTCAGCACTGGGCTGTGTGTAAATATTTTTATGTCTTTTTCTTAAGCTGAGTACAGAGGTGGGACACAAAAGTGAATTATCCCAGGAGGCTTTGACTCACTCCTGCTACCATCTTAGACTGGAAAGAAGGAAGATTTTGTGTTTTTTTGTTTTTTTTTTTTTTTTTTTTTTTACACTGAGGATGGTGAGACCCTGGCCCAGGCTGTCCACAGAGGTGGGAAATGCCTGAAACCATCCCAGGTCAGGTTGTCTGGGGCTCCAAGCTGCCTGCTCTGGTTGGGGATGTCCCTGCTGACTGCAGCTTGGTTGGTCTGGATGAGCTTGAGAGGTCCCTTCCAACCCAATCCATTCTATGACCATTTGCTGCCACATGACCTTGAGAGGTCCCCTCTAAGCCAAGCCATTCTCTGGTGATTCTTTGCCCATTCCCTGCCGTATCACAAAGGTATTTCGCCTGCACAACCAGGGAGGGCCTGCTTAGAAAGAGACACAGAGGGCTTTTTGCACATCTGGAACCAGTCTGATCCCATGGGGTCAGGTGAACAGTGCCAGAGATCTGCTGCTTCGGATTTTCTCTGCACGACTTCCCCAGCCTCTGAACTCACCTGGGGATGGAGGCTGGATCTTAGTCTGAGACTTCTTTGAATCAGCAGCTGCAAAGATATCTGGGGGGGGGTCTTCTCCCCTCTCAATCTTGCACTCAAAGGCATACAGACACTGGATGTACTGCTTCTTGAGCGAGCTGGCAGCGCTGCTGGACGTGCCCACGTTCAGGTTGGTGGCCAGCTCCCGCCACTTCTTGTTTTTGTTGACCTGCACACAACCAAAGCAGAGGCTCTGAACTCAAAACCTTCTCCAGCAAGTTAACACTTCCCAGCTAACAGAGAGCAGGCAGCAAGGGCTGAGCTGAGCAGAGCAGCAACAGCTGTGTTCAAACCCCCAAACTAGTGACCTCCCCTCCTCACCCAGAGGAACCTTTTCAAAAGGGGCAGACTGCAAACTGAATTAGACATGAGGGCAGCTGACAGCCAGGTGCAGAGACAAAGGGTCACCAACCTTTGCCCTGACCAAAGTAGGGAAAAGACCTCCTTGAATTGAGCCTCAGCACAGACTGTTCTCAGCCAGCCCTGTGGCTCACTTCAGGGATGCTGAGGTTTAGAACACAAAGTAAAGAAGCACAGCTGGAAGCCATGGCTGACACCTGGCCCCAAAGCCACCTTGCAGTTGTGCTGCCCATTGGCTTGTGACTGACTACAAACCTCCAGTGACCACACTTGGCTGCTGGACACCCACCTGAGTCAATCCTCCAATCTCCTTCACTGAGATGTAGAGCCTGTAAAGGTCCAAGGGCTTCCTGCCCACTGCTGGCAGGTTGGTCATGCCCATGGCCTTCTCCTCGGTGAAGGCCAGGTAACGATCCACCCAGAGCTTCCTCTCAGGCTCACCACCCAGTTCATAGAGTTTGGTGATCTTCTCATTGGTTGTAGTGGAGGAGCTGGACTTCTGGGAGAAGGAAAGAGAGATCAGGACTGAGCAGCACAGAAGCAGCTGCTTCATTTGTCAGGATTAGTCAGGAAAGAGCTCACAGTTCTGCTGCTCTCCTGAGGAGAGCTCAGTGCAAGGCCAGGCAAGCATCCTCTGACCAAGGGACCACACAGGCAGCTGCTGCTCAGGCAGTTCACACACTGCCTGGGTTTGGAGTTTTCAGGAAAGCTACAGAGACCAACCCAACCTCTAGGAGCCTTTGCAGAGAGCCATCTCTAAGGCAAGAGGGATTGAGGAATTCCTGAATGCAGGGGGAGGGCTGTGAAGTCTGAGCTTCACACACTAATTCCTACACGCCTGCCCCACCCAAGGCTGTGTGTAGACACAAGCCCTGTGCTCCTGCACCTTGCCTTGCTCCCCCCTTGTCTTTTGATGCACTGCCTGAGCACATTCTTCTGTCTTCCTCCAGCAGACACCCTTGGAGTAAAGGCAGAAATGGCTTTGGCTCTCCAAACTTACTTAAAAATTAACTCCTGAAGCAGAAGTGAACTTCAACATGAGCTTCCAGGTGAACCCCTACACCCAAGGCTCTGTTCATCAGTAGATGTGATAATCTTTCAACAGTCATTAAAAACATAACCCAAAACGTTTTACCTTTGACTTGGATTCAGCTTTTGGTGTCCCATCTGCCTTGTTGTTCATTTTAGCTGCAGGTGTCAATTTGACATCCCCCAGACCCATCATCTCAGGGCTTGCTGCCATCCCTAGGAAGGTCAAAGATCCTTTAGCACTGATCTTCAAGGCAGTACAATGAAATCCATGCAATGCCCAGCAGCCAGCAGTGCCTTACCTGCAGAGTTGTTGGCCATATTCCCACCCATGGGGTAGGGTGGGCCCTGGGGGTTTATCATCCCAGCCATACTGTTAATTCCCTGGCCATAAGGAGGTCCAGTGCCCATCATTCCCCCTTGGTTCATGTTGGGATAACCAGGAGGCCTAGAGAAGGCAAGGAACAGACAGGTGCTTACTCTAAACAACAGGCAGTGGCAAGATCTTGTCTTCCAAGGAAGGAAGTTTGTCAGGAGTAAGTGGAGCAGTGACTTTCTCCAGCTCACTCTGCCAGCAGAAGACCAACAATTGGGGGCTCTGTTAAAGTTTGGCTACCCCGAGCTTCAGTCACATCCTCAAAAGAAAAGGGGATGCAAATCATTGAGAGATGTTCAGTTCTGAAGTGTTTTCACCCCAAAAGAACTTCACCTGTGTTGCCTTCACAAGGAGGAACAGAGCTGCCACCACTGCAGCCCTGTGCACTCACAACTGGACCTGGCAGTGCTGCTGCCACACTTGAGGCTTTTTCTGCCTTTCCTTTTTGTTCCCCATACAAGCTGCATTATTTCAAACGCACCAGAAGACCTCCTCCACTACTGCCTCTCCTCAGAGGGACAGGGCTTAGACTCCTTCACTGGCATTTGGGAGCCTGCCCTCTTGCAGCCATGGCTAACATCAGAAGCAGATTGCAGAAGCAGCCCTGAAGCCAGGACCAAGAGCACCACGAGCAGACAACAGATCTGACAGCTTGACTGGGGCAACCCAACTTGGAAGCCAGCTCCTGGCTCTCATGGCATTCTTGTAGGCCACATACACCTACTCTGAAATGTGCAATAAAACCCCCAACCAACCACAGAAAAGAGCTGCAAAGTTCATTGCAGAACTCCAGCTGCTTTCCCACAGCTGCTCATCAAGGCCCTAAAAGGAAGAAGCTGCTCACACTGGGCCAGCAGTGCCTTGGTTGAGATGAATGCAGCTGGATGGCTGCTGGATTTATGGCTCCTACCACACAGGCAGAGTCTTTTAAGTCACTCATGCAACAAAGAGGAGCAGAAAGCAAAACTAACTGAAGAAATCTCAGATTTGAACAGATTTCATCTACAGACATTAAAACCTCCCCAAGTATGTCCCTAAAGCTGAGTCCCAGCAAGCTGCTTGTCTGAGCTCCTTAATGCTGAAATTGATGAGCAAGGCCCCACGAAGAGCAAACCCTCAAGGGGTCTGTTCAGCTGCACTCCAGGTTTGGGTTATTCCATGCACAGCCCTGAAGCCCAGGTGTGCCAGGAGGAGGGTGCTGGGCAGAGAGCAGGGCAGTGCTGCTCCTCACCTGTTCTGGATGGAGTTGGCAGCGGCGTGCATGGCAGCGGCAGCTGCCTCTTGTGCTTTGCGGTTCATGCCCCCGGGCGGGGGGCACATCCCTGTGCCCACCTGAGGTGGCATATTTGCCATGTTAGGTCCATAAGGCCTATTCCCCATGGTGGCATGGGTCATCCTCCCTGGAGGGAGCCCGCTGTAGGGTGGCACACCAGTCTGCCCATGCATCTGGCTCCCTGCTCCCATGGGGTTCATGCTTCCTCCCATCCCTGGGCTGGGGTAGTTGGCATTGGACATAGCATTGTAGTTTGGCTGCCTGGGATAACCTCCTGAGGAGATGAAAAGAGGGGAAAGACAACATCAGTCAACCAGTTAGTTTATGAATCACCATCAAAATCTTCTATCAGCAAATATTTAAAGATCCCTAACAGAGATGAGGGGGAGTGCTAACACCTCAATGAGGAGTCAAAGCACTTGGATATAAGCCACAAAAAATGTGTTTTGACACAGCCAAGCAACAACAATTCAAAAGCTGCCTGAAACTCTCCCCAAACCTCAACCAAGCATTGAGCTTGATGGTCAGGACAGAATGTGATAAACAAAACCCCAAACAACCCTCCTTTAACCCTTTCCAAAACTTACACCACTTACTCTTCCTCCTCTCCAAAGAGACCTGGCTGCTCTTACACTGGATGCATGACCTACATCCTTCTAAACCAGAAGGAAATCTACATTTGGATGTAGCCCTGAAAATACCACAGGTCATCAATCCAGGCTGGATGGGGCTTTAAGCAACCTGGTTTAGTGGGAGGTGTCCCTGCCCATGGCAGGAGGTTGGAACTAGATGATCTTCAAGGTCCTTTCCAACCCAACCCCTTCTGTGACTCCATGAATCTCAACAAGACCAAGGCCCAGCCCCTGAGGAGTGCACTGCTTTGTCTCACCCACACCTTAAGAGAGGACAAAGTAGAAGCTTAGCAAAGCCAAGATCTTACACTGGAGAGAGGCTCAATTCCCACCACAAGGAGCTGACTGTGCCTCACCTTGAGGTCCATACTGCCCCCCCTGGGGTCCATAGCTTCCCATGGAGTTCTGCTGGTAGGGCCCCATGCCAGCGTGCATCTGTGCTCCCGAGGACTGCCGAGGAGATAAGGCTGAGCCAGGCTGGGCTGAGCTGTACTGGGGCATCTGAGGATTCCTCTGCATGTAACCTGGTCACCCAGAGAGTGGAGCAGACAAT